>NC_073627.1:126671999-126975029 GCF_029407905.1 Bubalus kerabau
ACAGCTTGGACTGCAACATGGGCTCAGGTTGGCGCCACAGACAGCAACTGTAGTTCTCTTGGCCCATCAATTAAGATGAGCTGAGTTTTGGCTGTTTTCAGAATGGATAACCAACAAGGACATATTGCACAACACATGGAACTCTACCCAGTGTCATGTGCCAGCCTGGATGGTGGGGAGGAGTAGGGGAGAATGAGTCCATGTATCCGTATGACTGAGCCCCTTCCCTGTTCACCTGAAACTACCTCAATATTGTTCATCAGCTATACCCCAATACAAAATAAAAAGCTTAAAGTTTGAAAATAAACAAGATCTTACAGTGAAAAGAAAAAAGATGAGCAGAGTCTTGCTGCAGTAACACACAGCCTCATGATTTTTCAGCTCACCAGGACAGAGGTTTAGTTCTCACCCTTTGTGTAGATTGCAGGTTTTCAGGGGGCTCTGTTCCAGATTGTCAACCTCAGAGACCCTGGCTCCACCCTCTGGGACATCACCAGTTCTCACAGCTGGGGAAGAACACAGCAGAACATCTCACACTGACAGGTCACTGCTCTGACTCAGAAGTGAGATGTGTCCCATCTGTCCACAGCCTGCTGCCCTGTGTAATTCTACCACATGCCCAGAGGAGGAGGACCAGACACACTGCAGAGCATTTTGGTGCAATGGTGTTTTGCAGTAGACTCAGGAAACCACTCTAGCATCTGTCTGACTGGTCTCTCATTCCATCATGTCCTGGAAAGTCAGGTTTACAGAGTGATGGGAGATTGAGTGTCTCTGAAAATAACTGTCTAATTCTCTCCTCAGTTTTACTCCTCCTGAGAGGCAGGGTGATGCCATGGAAGAAGCCCCAGGCTGAGAGTGAGGGATCCAGGTTTGATTCTTGCCTTTGTTCCCTTTCTTCTGTATGACCTTAGTTGAGTTTCTCTTTGTGTGAAGTGGAGCCATTTGATATGTGATCTCTGGTACTCTGTACCATCACCAAAACATTCCCTCATCTTTCTGGCAACTTCCAACCCAGGTAAATATCATGTCAATTTCTTTGGCTGGTAATTCTAGTCTGAACCATTTCATTTTTATTTTAAGCTTCAGAAATGATTTTAAAGGAAGGTAAGTGGCACGAGAAGAAGCTCCTGTTACACTGTCCCAGAAGTGCCTGCATCTGGATTCCCGAGTCACTCCTCCTCACTATGATGGCAGAGCCGGTGAGTGTGGGCTTTGGAGTCAGACCGCCAAGCCCAAGTCTGAGACCTGCCGTTTGCTAATGGCTTTCGCAGCCTCAGCCTCCTTACCTGTAGAAATAAGAGTAGCATTTCCTCATGGGATGATTTTGAGGATCCGGTGAAAGGTCTTAGCAGAGAGCTTGGCACAGGGTAAATATTCAGTAAGTGGCAACTGATATTAATATCATTATGTTCCCTTCTCCAAGCAGATATTCTGGTTTCAGTATGTTTAAAAAAGATTTCAGGAGAATAGTCAACATGCTAGATGGATTCTCCTTGCCTCCCACCTGTTGTCCAGTGACATTAGTCCAGGCAGGTAGCTGAGCTGCTGCCAGGTGAGGTGACCTGAGGCTTGGGAGAGCAGAGTGAGGGAGTGCTGAGTTCATTACCAGGAAACACACTGTGCTGGGGTGGGCCCGGATCGAGGCCCGAGCCCCCGAGGCCCAGCCTCCTGGTCCCCTGCCACGTAGATATCTCTCCTGCTCCCTGCCCCCGGGGACCTCGCACTCCCTGCCCAATTTAAAGTTCAGACTCTGCAATGACACAGGTTTGCAGACTTGGCACGATGGGGCTTCAGAGACTCCAGGTTCCATGTGCTGCCCCAGGAGGGCCTGGCTGGATGAGGTGGGCACAGGAGAGACCCTGGACAGGAATCTGAAGACTGGGTCTCACTGCAGCCCTGCCCCTTGGACGTGAGGCTCGAGGGTTGTGATTCTGGGGCCTCGCCTGGGTGTCCAGGGTGTCTCCTGGCAAGAGTGCTGTGGGGACCTGCACTCATGAAAGGTTAAGGAAAGTGAATTGCTGTAGAGGGTGAAGCGCTGGATACTTGTTGGGGATGTGAAGTCAGGGATTGAAGGGGTGGGTGAGTTTCTGCAGGTCCCCTTTCCTTTTTCCCTTCCTATGCCATTCTCTTTCCTTCACACGAAACAATGATAACTTGACACAGCTCAGGGCTTAAAGAGCAGCCTTAAGTAACACCGCAACAATTGTAAACTTCCCATTTACTATGATTTGTCTCTTGGAATTTTTTTTTGTCAAAATACAGGTCAAATAAAATATTGGTATTCATCACCAGTTATTTTCCAGCTGCTCAGGACCGGGCCCATCTTGGAACCCCATGGATGCCCACAAACATCCAAACAAGCTCCTTGACAGCACTCCCTCAGCCTCCAGCCTACTTCTCTTATCTTCCCAATCTTTCAGGGTGTCTCACAGCGTAGAGCACTATTGGCCCAAATAACCCAGAAGCCTGTCACGGCCCTGCAGTCCCCTCCTCCCTCAGCCGCCTCTGCCATCAGTTGACTGTCCCCGGGGTGTCTCAGCTCCACCCTGTTTGCCTGACTGCCCATCTGGGTCAGGCCCCATTGGTGTTTCCTCACTTCCTGCCCTTGGGCGGGGGCCTTTCTACTCTGTGCTCTATCTGAAGCCACATGATCTTCCATTTCTCAAACATAATATTTTTTAAAATTCAAAACCATGTTCATTTTAGAAGTATTGACCATTATTGGAAAGAATAATCAAGAAAACAGTATTTATCTGTAATCCCATCTCCCAGAGGAATCAATTGTTAGCCATATTTTTTATAGTTTTCCATAATACTCTATAGACATACTTATTCATATATCCATAAGAGAAATACCTTTAAAAACTTGGATTATACGGAATACAAACTTATTTGTTCTGCCTTTTTCTGTTAATTACAGTGTGAACATTTCAAATGATCAAATATTCTTAAAAATATAAGATTTCTAATGGCTGGATCACAATCTATGATTGGGCTCCACCAGGATTTATTTAAACATTCTGCTATGGTTGTGCTTGAAGAGTTTTACGATTTTTTTTTTTTTTTTTTACTGCAAATAACTCTCGGATTAATACCCATATAGAAATGTTTGCAGCTCTAGTAATTTTCTCAGAGTATTTTCTAGAAGTACAGGGGTTGGGTCAGAAGGTTTGATGTTTTGAAATGTTTTTTTTTTTTAATTTTATTTTATTTTTAAACTTTACATAATTGTATTAGTTTTGCCAAACATCAAAATGAATCCACCACAGGTATACATGTGTTCCCCATCCTGAACCCTCCTCCTTCCCCATACCATCCCTCTGGGTCTTCCCAGTGCACCAGCCCCAAGCATCCAGTATCGTGCATCGAACCTGGACTGACAACTCGTTTCATACATGATATTACACATGTTTCAATGCCATTCTCCCAAATCTTCCCACCCTCTCCGTCTCCCACAGAGTCCATAAGACTGTTCTATACATCAGTGTCTCTTTTGCTGTCTCGTACACAGGGTTATTGTTACCATCTTTCTAAATTCCATATATATGCGTTAGTATACTGTATTGGTGTTTTTCCTTCTGGCTTACTTCACTCTGTATAATAGGCTCCAGTTTCATCCACCTCATTAGAACTGATCCAAATGTATTCTTTTTAATGGCTGAGTAATACTCCATTGTGTATATGTACCACAGCTTTCTTATCCATTCATCTGCTGATAGACATCTAGGTTGCTTCCATGTCCTGGCTATTATAAACAGTGCTGTGATGAACATTGGCATACATGTGTCTCTTTCCCTTCTGGTTTCCTCAGTGTGTATGCCCAGCAGTGGGATTGCTGGATCATAAGGCAGTTCTATTTCCAGTTTTTTAAGGAATCTCCACACTATTCTCCATAGTGGCTGTACTAGTTTTCATTCCCACCAACATTGAAATCTCTTGATTCATACCCATAACTCAAATAGCTGGGATTCAGGACACAGTCAGCAGAGCACAGAAGGCCTGAAGAGGGAGACAGAGCTGAGACAGACCCCGCCCAGGAAGGAGGGATCAGAAGGGGCTTTCTGAAAGGGGGGTGGGTGTGGGCACTGAGTGAGAACTGAATGAATTTCCATAATGCCAAGATATTGGGGAGGTGGTCTCTTTGACCCCTGGTGTGCATACTGCATTCCTCACCTGAGATTTGCATCATCCCATCTGGTCCCCAGCCAGTAAAGCCCTGAGGACACTAGTACAGTGCCTAGCCTTGTGTGTGATAAGTGTCCAATATAAGCTAAAGGGCCAGACAGAATGTGGTCCACTGGAGAAGGGAATGGCAAACCACTTCAGTATTCTTGCCTTGAGAACCCCATGAACAGTATGAAAAGGCAAAATGATAGGATACTGAAAGAGAAACTCCCCAGGTCAGTAGGTGCCCAATATGCTACTGGAGATCAGTGGAGAAATAACTCCAGAAAGAATGAAGGGATGGAGCCAAAGCAAAAAGAATACCCAGCTGTGGATGTGACTGGTGATAGAAGCAAGGTCCGATGCTGTAAAGAGCAGTATTGCATAGGAACCTGGAATGTCAGGTCCATGAATCAAGGCAAATTGGAAGTGGTCAAACAAGAGATGGCAAGAGTGAATGTCGACATTCTAGGAATCAGCGAACTGAAATGGACTGGAATGGGTGAATTTAACTCAGATGACCATTATATCTACTACTGCGGGCAGGAATCCCTCAGAAGAAATGGAGTAGCCATCATGGTCAACAAAAGAGTCTGAAATGCAGTACTTGGATGCAATCTCAAAAACAACAGAATGATCTCTGTTCATTTCCAAGGCAAACCATTCAATATCACAGTAATCCAAGTCTATGCCCCAACCAGTAACACTGAAGAAGCTGAAGTTGAACAGTTCTATGAAGACCTACAAGACCTTTTAGAACTAACATCCAAAAAAGATGTCCTTTTCATTATAGGGGACTGGAATGCAAAAGTAGGAAGTCAAGAAACACCTGGAGTAACAGGCAAATTTGGCCTTGGAATACAGAATGAAGCATGACAAAGACTAGTAGCGTTTTGCCAAGAAAATGCACTGGTCATAGCAAACACCTTCTTCCAACAACACAAGAGAAGATTCTACACATGGACATCAACAGATGGTCAACACCGAAATCAGACTGATTATATTCTTTGCAGCCAAACATGGAGAAGCTCTATACAATCAACAAAAACAAGACCAGGAGCTGACTGTGGCTCAGATCATGAACTCCTTATTGCCAAATTCGGACTGAAATTGAAGAAAGTAGGGAAAACCACTAGACCATTCAGATATGACCTAAATCAAATCCCTTATGATTATACAGTGGAAGTGAGAAATAGATTTAAGAGACTAGATCTGATAGATAGAGTGCCTGATGAACTATGGAATGAGGTTCATGACATTGTACAGGAGACAGGGATCAAGACCATCCCCAAGGAAAAGAAATGCAAAAATGCAAAAAGGCTGTCTGGAGAGGCCTTACAAATAGCTGTGAAAAGAAGAGAAGCGAAAAGTAAAGGAGAATAGGAAAGATGTAAGCATCTGAATGCAGAGTTCCAAAGAATAGCAAGAAGAGATAAGAAAGCCTTCCTCAGTGATCAATGCAAAGAAATAGAGGAAAACAACAGAATAGGAAAGACTAGAGATCTCTTCAAGAAAATTAGAGATACCAAGGGAACATTTCATGCAAAGATAGGCTCGAAAAAGGACAGAAATGGTATGGACCTAACAGAAGGAGAAGATATTAAGAGGTGGCAGGAATACACAGAAGAACTGTACAAAAAAGATCTTCACGACCCAGATAATCACGATTGTGTGATCACTGACCTAGAGCCAGATATCCTGGAATGTGAAGTCAAGTGGGCCTTAGAAAGCATCACTATGAACAAAGCTAGTGGAGGTGATGGAATTCCAGTTGAGCTCTCTCAAATCCTGAAAGATGATGCTGTGAAAGTGCTGCACTCAATATGCCAGCAAATTTGGAAAACTCAGCAGTGGCCACAGGACTGGAAAAGGTCAGTTTTCATTCCAATCCCAAAGAAAGGCAATGCCAAAGAATGCTCAAACTACCGCACAATTGCACTCATCTCACATGCTAGTAAAGTAATGTTCAAAATTCTCAAGCCAGGCTACAGCAATACGTGAACCGTGAACTTCCAGATGTTCAAGCTGGTTTTAGAAAAGGCAGAGGAACCAGAGATCAAATTGCCAACATCTGCTGGATCATGGAAAAAGCAAGAGAGTTCCAGAAAAACATCTATTTCTGCTTTATTGACTATGCCAAAGATTTGACTGTGTGGATCACAATAAACTGTGGAAAATTCTGAAAGAGATGGGGATCCCAGACCACCTGACCTGCCTCTTGAGAAATTTGTATGCATGTCAGGAAGCAACATTTAGAACTGGACATGGAACAACAGACTGGTTCCAAATAGGAAAAGGAGTACGTCAAGGCTGTATATTGTCATCCTGCTTATTTAACTTATACGCAGACTACATCATGAGAAACTCTGGGCTGGAAGAAGCACAAGCTGGAATCAAGATTTCTGGGAGAAATATCAATAACCTCAGATATGCAGATGACACCACCCTTATGGCAGAGAGTGAAGAGGAACTAAAAATCCTCTTGATGAAGGTGAAAGAGGAGAGTGAAAAAGTTGGCTTAAAGCTCAATACTCAGAAAATGAGATCATGGCATCTGGTTCCATCACTTCATGGGAAATAGATGGGGAAACAGTGGAAACAGTGGCAGACTTTATTTTTGGGGGCTCCAAAATCACTGCAGATGGTGACTGCAGCCATGAAATTAAAAGACGCTTACTCCTTGGAAGGAAAGTTATGACCAACCTAGATAGCATATTCAAAAGCAGAGACATTACTTTGCCAACAAAAGTCTGTCTAGTCAAGGCTATGGTTTTTCCTGTGGTCATGTATGGATGTGAGAGTTGGACTGTGAAGAAGGCTGAGCGCCGAAGAATTGATGCTTTTGAACTGTGGTGTTGGACAAGACTCTTGAGAGTCCCTTGGACTGCAAAGAGATCCAACCAGTCCATTCTGAAGGAGATCAGCCCTGGGATTTCTTTGGAAGGAATGATGCTAAAGCTGAAACTCCAGTACTTTGGCCACCTCCTGCGAAGAGTTGACTCATTGGAAAAGACTCTGATGCTGGGAAGGATTGGGGGCAGGAGGAGAAGGGGACGACAGAGTATGAGATGGCTGGATGGCATCACTGACTCAATGGATGTGAGTCTGAGTGAACTCCAGGAGTTGGTGATAGACAGGGAGGCCTGGTGTGCTGCAATTCATGGGGTCACAAAGAGTCGAACACGACTGAGTGACTGAACTGAACTGAAATGAAAGGGCCAGAGGTGTTTGGACATGAGAGGCAACAGCAAGGGGAAGACAGAGGGGCAGGAAGGGGCATGATATTCATGGGGAAACTGGGACTAGTTCAGTGTGTCTGCAATGTGTTTGTGGATGGAGTGGGGTAGAAATAAGCAAGCAGTGATGAGGTTGGGCTGATAGACAGGGTCTAGCTTTTATCCCAAGAGAGATGAGCAATGGTGACATTGGAGGGATTTAAGCAAGTGAGTAGTATGATCAGACTGATGTGATTTTTGTTTTCTTTTTTCTAGACAGGGTTTTTTTTTTTTTTTTTTTAGTTAGTGCAGAGGATGGATTTTAGAGTCTGGCACAGCTGTTGCACTATCTGAGAGAGAGAGGAGGTGACAGTGGCATCAGAGGAAGGAGAGGACTGACCAGGAGCTGCTGTGAGGTGGACGCTCTGGGCTGTGGTGATGGATTGGATGTGTGGGGTGGTGAGCGTGAGATATATACGCCTCTGATGACTGCCCGGATTCTGGCTGGGTGACTAAGGGAGGGTTAGTGCTGTTCCCTGAGAGGGTGACAGACCTTTGGGGGCAGAGGGATGAGTTCAGCTGTGGGCAGTTTAAGTGTGAGGTGCCTTTGGGATTCCTGGAGGGGAAGGGCCAGCAGGAAGACCTTGCCGGGAAAAGCAACTGAACCACATCTGGAACCGTGGTCTCCTGGCTCCCCAAATGGTGGTCCTTTGCTGTCTCCTGACTTGTTTCAGTGACTTCCTAGAAGGCAGGGCTGTCACCACAAGATACTTTTGCTCCCCATCATGTTTGTCCACACGTTCAGACTAAGCCCCTGACTGCCTAGTACAGCACAGGATCCAGTCCCCAGGTGTGACATGTGAGGGCTTTCGAGTGACAGTTCAATTCAGTTCAGTTCAGTTGCTCAGTTGTGTCCAACTCCTGTGACTCCATGGACTGCGGCATGCCAGGCTTCCCTGCCCATCACCAACTCCCGGAGCTTACTCAAACTCATGTCCATTGAGTTGGTGATGCCGTCCAACCATCTCATCCTCTGTCTTCCCCTTCTCCTCCTGCCTCCAACCTTTTCCAGCATCAGTGTCTTTCCCAATGAGTCAGTTCTTCGCATCAGGTGGCCAAAATATTGGAGCTTCAGGTTCAGCATCAGTCTTTCCAATGAATATTCAGGATTGATTGCCTTTAGGATTGATTGGTTTGATCTCCTTGCTGTCCAAGGGACTCTCAAGAGTTTTCTCCAACACCACAGTTCAAAAGCATCAATTCTTCAGTGCTCAGCTTTCTTTATGGCACAACTCTCACATCCATACATGACTACTGGAAAAACCACGGCTTTGACTAGACAGACCTTTGTTGGCAAAGTAATGTGTCTGCTTTGTAATATGCTGTCTAGGTTTGTCAGTTTTTCTTCCAAGTAGCCAAGTGTCTTTTAATTTCATGGCTGTGGTCACCATATACAGTGATTTTTGGAGCCCAAGAAAATAGTCTGTCACTGTTTCCATTGTTTCCTCATCTGTTTGCCATGAAGTGATTGGACTGGATGCCATGATCTTTGTTTTTTGAATGTTGAGTTTTAAACCAGCTTTTTCATTCTCCTCTTTCACCTTCATCAAGAGGCTCTTTAGCTCCTCTTCAATTTCTGCCAATAGGGTGGTGTCATCTGCGTATTTGAGTGACAGTTCAATAACCTTCTGTTGGGAAAGCTCTGTGGAGCTGCAGAGACAAGCCCCTAAAGAGTCCTGCCCTCGAGGCACCCACATTGTTATGAAACATTGTGGACACAAAGCAGAAGGGCTTCAGTTCAGTTCAGTCGCTCAGTCATGTCTGAATCTTTGTGACCCCATGGACTGCAGCATGCCAGGCCTCCCTGTCCATCACCAATTCCCAGAGCTTACTCAAACTCATGCCCATTGAGTTGGTGATGCCATCCAACCATTTCATCCTCTGTCGTCCCCTTCTCCTCCTGCCTTCAATCTTTCCCAGCATCAGGGTCTTTTCAAATGTCAGTTCTTTGTATCAGGTGTCCAAAGTATTGGAGTTTCAGCCTCAACATCAGTCAGAAGGGTTTAAATAGCAAACAAAATGTGCCAACAAAATGTGGTGGGATACAAAGGAGAGAGCCTCTTTAAAAAGCTAGGAAAGGCTGTGTTCAAGTGATGGTGTATAAGGTGGCTTGAATAAAAGCCCCAGATCTCCCCAGAGAACAGCATAAACAACATAGAGATGTGGGCAGTACAGACAGTGTAGAGAGGGGTTGGTGGTGTGCAGGGGTGAGTAGAACATCGGGCTCACAAAGTGGGGGCTGTTTTCTGGGGACCCAAGGACTCAGCTGAAGAATGTGGTCTTCCTGCTCTGATAATGGGGAGCAAGCATAGGTTCTTGGGTGGTGAATCAGCCAGAATGTGGCCAAAGTACAGGACCAGCGTGAGTGATGTAAGGCTTTGTTGCGGAGAACAGAGCTGTCATTTGTGGGAGCTGCAGGAGAAGCCTGTGCCACGCTCGGCCTCTGCACTTGGTGTCAGGTCTGAAGCTGCTCTCGGGTGGCGTGAAGGGGCAGGTGGGGACAGACCAGCGCCCAGGAGGACACGCTGGAACCCGTGTCTGGCCCTCGCTGCCTTGGACTGAGTGACACTGCTGACCCCAGGAGGAGCTGGCGCTCTCTGATTGGAGCTCCCTTCGCTCGGGCCGCAGAGCCGCTGCAGGTGGCCTGGCAGGAGCCCGAGGGGCTGCACTGACAGCAAGTAGGGCTCCACCACCTCAGCGCGGCCTTGCCTCTTCTTTCCATCTCTTCCAGATTCTCTCGTGCTCAACCTGAACCCAGAATCTGAGAGGAAAGGAAAGTGTTGGAGGGCCGGTTGAAACCTAGCTGGATACTCCAGTCCAGAGTCACACAAGCCAGCTAACCAGTGCTCCCTGGGGTGATTAACCTGGAAGCAGCCAGTGAGGCACAGCTGGCCAGAGAATGGAAGCTCTAGAAACCTCTAGTAGCTCCTGGGTTGACGGTAGGGTAGTGGCATTGTCACCAGGCTCTTCAGGAATTCCTTACTCCTCCCCCTCCTTCCAGAAGTGGGGTAGGTGGGCACTCCCAGGCCTTGGTGTCGGCTCTGGCCTGTGCCTTGAATGATTGGCCAAGGAGGTAGAAGAGGAAGTACCCGGTCATTTCTGAGTGGAAGCTGGAAGAATCCACACAGGCTCTGTCATCTTCTCTTTTTCTTTTGCCATTTGACTAGCATTGTGCCATATGGCAGATGCTTTATCATCTTGAGGCCCACAGGATGAAAAAGATGAAGTAGATTCCCCCATCCAATCTCTGATGGACCTGGAGAGTGAGCAAGAAAAAGAACCTTTGTATTTTTAAGCCTCTGCAATTTTGAAGTCAAGCCACAGTATAACTAGTTCCCCAGGTGGCGCTAGTGGTAAAGAATCCCCCTGCCAATACAGGAGACATAAGAAGTCCTAGTTCAATACCTGGGTGGGGAAGATCCCCTGGAAGAGGACATGGCAACCCACTCGAGTATTCTTGCCTGAAGAATGCCATGGACAAAGAAGCCTGGTGGACTAGAGCCCATAGATTCCCAAAGATTTGGCCAGGAGTAAAGCGACTCACCACACACACACCTGCCTGACGGTCTTAGAGAACAACAGGAAAGCCGGCCATCTTCCTGGAGAGGAGGTCTCCCTTCAACAGAGCTATAGCGGCAGCCTTCACCTCTGCATTCCTTAGGCTGTAGATGATGGGGTTAAGCGAGGGGGTCACGACCCCATAGAACAATGCAAGAAGCTTATCCAAGTAGAGGTCCATGGCCTTGGGCTTGAAGTACATGAAGGAGATAGTCCCATAGAAAATCACCACCACTGTGAGGTGGGCAGAGCAGGTAGAGAAGGCTTTGTGCCGGCCGGCAGCAGAGGGCACCCTCAGGATGGCAGTGAGGATGAACACGTAGGACAGGAAGATGAGCAGCAGCGGGGGCAGTGTCACAACAGCTGAAGCCACCAATAATATCAGTGCATTGAGAGAGATGTCCCCACAGGCGAGTTTCAGCACCGCCAAGATCTCACAGAAGAAGTGGTTGATGATATTGTGGCCACAGAAGGGGAGGCTCCAGGTGAGAATGGATTGGAGAAGGGAGTTGGCAAAGCCAGCACCCCAGCTCAGCGTCACCATCCATGTGCACATGTGCCGGTTCATGAGCTCTGAGTAGCGAAGCGGCTGGCAGATGGCCACGTACCGGTCACACGCCATCATGGCCAGGAGCACACACTCCGTGGAGCCCAGCGCCAGGGTCAGGTACATCTGCAGGGCACAGCCAGGGAAGGAGATGGTGCTTTGGGTTTCCAGGAAGTTGACCAGCATGAGAGGCACGAAGGAGGATGTGCCAGAGATGTCCATGAGGGCGAGGTTGCTGAGGAAGAAGTACATGGGGGTGTGCAGGCGGGGGTCCAGCATGTTCAGCCCGATGAGGAGGGCATTCCCCAGCACGTTCATGGAGTAGATGCCCAGGCAGAGCACAAACAGGACCATCTCTAGGTTGTGGTGGTCGTGTAGCCCCAGCAGGACAAACTCTGTCACGACCGTCTGGTTTGCCCCATTCGTCTCACTCTCCATCCATCTCATTCTACCTCTTTTCCCATCTGTACCATGAAGATGTTGGATTAAGCATCAGTGGGCCTGGGAGCCAAGCAACGTGGATGTGTTACTTGGGGTGAGTCAGCCCTGCCTCTGGAACTCAGTTTCACCTTCGGTATAATGAGAGAATGGACCTCAAGCCTGCAAGCCAACTCTCTCAGTTCTGTAGTTCTGGTGTAACTTACAGGTGATAAGGTCCATTCTAATCTCCTAGGCTCTTCTCTCTTCTCCCCAGGCTGACCTCGGGGAGACAAGAGAATAAAGTCTTGTTTCTTGAGCTTCTTTTGAATCTGCAGTGTTCTTGGCTGTTAAGAGGAAGCACGTTTTCTAGGTTATGACTTCATGTGGCTGAATGCTGCCCTTAGGATTTCAGATTCATTCACTTACTGAGGATTTGTTGAGTGCCTACCCTGTGCAGGGCGTTTAGGTGCTGGGCTATATCAGTAAGAAAACTATGTGGGCAAAAGTTTCCACATTTGTATTTGTAACAGTGCTACTCCTCTTTCTCAAATTAAGTGGGATGACCTTGGGAAGGCAGGTGTGTTTTGAATGATGGTCACCTCATTCCTTTGGGCATAAAGGTTGAACATTTCTACTGCATAGGATGTACAGCCTTATTCAGGTGTCTCTCCTTAAGATCAGAGACCATGCATTGATTTTTAAAAGAATATACAAGAACATACTTATCCCAATAGAACCACTGGTCACAACATTTAACTCTGGACATAAAAGCCAATTGAGTCTCCTCTTGGCCTCCATATAGCTTTTTAGAATAAATTATATTGACAATAATATTACACAGAAGGGAAATGCAGGTTCTAATCTGGCAGAGGAGTCCTGGGTCACTAACCCGCTCTATAAAGAGAGGGTGGGAAGCAGCCACAGTCTTTGCCCAGGAGTCTCCATGTCTCTTCTGAGGTGGGCTCAGCCCCTTGGGAAATGCCAGTGTCTGGAGGGAGCCAAGTGTCAAGTGTTAGATGGAAAGCTGTCTTGTGGCCCAGGTGACCCCCTGCTCTTAGGGAGAAATAGGAGCTGATAATGAACTTTAACTTGTCAGAAGATCAAATCATCCCTCCCTCCATCTCTTCACTCCTTGATGGACGTGAGGTCAATGTCCTATGATAACGTTAGAGTCCTTCTGTCCTTCAGCAATGGTTCCCTCCCTCTCATTCTTCCTGTAGAATTGCATCTATTGTTCATTTCAGCCGGTGAGCTTACTCTTCCTAAATAAACCATGTCTGTCCCCAGAACTATAACTTTGCCCAAGAAGTTCCCTTTTGAAGGCTTGTCCTCCCTCTCCTCCCCAGTAGGGGGATGCTTCTTCTCCTCTTCAGAGCCCAGCTCCTCTCTCCTCCTCTCCCACCTGGCCCCTGCACAGTTGCCTGGTCCCTTCTTCCTACCACAGCCCTTGGCCATCCTCCCTGTTTTTGTGCTGCACACCTGTCTCCTCTGTCACACCTGAGAACAGACTCTGTCTACTTCTTCCAGGCACCTCATACTGCGAATGCTTCCAAGTCCAGTCAGTCAACAGATGCTATGCTATGCTAAGTCACTTCAGTTGTGTCCGACTCTGTGTGACCCCATAGATGGTAGCCCACCAGGCTCCCCCGTCCCTGGGATTCCCCAGGCAAGAACACTGGAGTGGGCTGCCATTTCCTTCTCCAATGCATGAAAGTGAAAAGTGAAAGTGAAGTCGCTCAGTCGTGTCCGACTCTTAGCAACCCCGTGGACTGCACCCTAACAGGCTCCTCCGTCCATGGGATTTTCCAAGCAAGAGTACTGGAGTGGGGTGCCATAGTCAGTTCAAAAACCCAACACTGCATAACAGCTTCATAACTAAGTATAGCTCTCCAATATTGACCAAGTCACTTGGCCTGTGAGACTCAATTTCCTTTTGAAAAGTGGGGATTCTGTGTAGTCCAGATGAGACTCACATTAAAAAGTATCAGTAAATCACCTAGCGGCAAGGCTTCAGGTCAAAGACTGTGCCTTCAACCATGGCACCTGCTGGATCTGTGCTCCCCTCCTCCCAGACAAGACCTCCAGCATCTGTCAGGACTCCCTCTCTCCCCAGAGCTTGTGCTGGTTTTCCCTCTTCCAGCCTAAATCAGGGTGATATTGTTAAGGAAGTTTCTGGATCATATGGGGTAGGTGATTAATCTGGGTCAGTCATTGACCATAAATCTTATCCATGCAAACACTTGAAGGTAGGGATTCTCCTGCTGAAGTTTGGCAAACAGGTGAATAACTGCCTGAGTGTGATGGCTTATTAACTCGCACATCCAGGATATTATTATGGAGCACCTACTATGCACTGAGTGCTGGCGACACAGCAGAGGCTTATGTGCCTTCTTCCCTCGCAGTGTTTGCAGGCATCCCCTTTCTCTTGGTGACCTTGATCCTATTCCCTCCTCTCACTTGGCTTTAGAAACATCTAGATTCTCTTTGAGTCTCGAATGTAAAGACAGAGTTAAACTTGATGTCTGGAAAGCAGAAGTTAAAAGGCAGGTCTCTCCTAGCTTATGACTTCATGTGGCTGGATTAAGTCCACAGCTTCATTTCAGATTCAAGGATAAGGCCTTTGTCTATGTCCAAGAGTCCTGATAACCTCCAATTCCGACACTGGACACAGGAGTGGGGGTGTTTTCAGGCAAGTAAAGGTAGGAAACCACCTAACTCTGCATTTCTCTCCCCAAACCTGTCTCCATCAGAGAGACCAAGTGGGAATGGCATGGACATCAGAGGGCTTTGTCATCAGGCTCTGGCCTCCCCTCAACCCGCCTCGCCTCCTGCACCTTCGGGCATGCCTCCCCACCTCAGCAGATCACACTCCCCATTGGTGGACAAGCCCACAGGCTCCTGTCCCCTCCTTTTTCCCCAGCTTTCCTCAGGCTGGAGCACCTTTCTCTCTATACTCATCCTCCAAGGCTCAGCTCACACCCACCTCCTCCCTGGGGCTGCCTTCTCGGACGTCTCCACAGCACTGACCATCCTGACACCATGATGCTCACACAGTCGTTAGCACGGTTTGTTGTGCACGTCATTCTCTCTTATATAATAGACTGTGAACCTTGGAAATCAAAGGACTGTGTCCAATTTACCCGCAACCTCCCCAGCGCCCCACACAGGAGCTGCTGTATAAGATCCAGTGTGTTCCTTCTGCTAAAATCCTGATTCCAGATTTCCTACCTTGAGATCACCCTCCTTCTCCTTTCCCCTATGTGCACACACAGGATGTGATCACAAGGACGAGAGCTTTGGGGGTGCCATCTCTTCCATGCAAGAACAACTGCTCCCTCTCAAGAGCTAAATGAGGAGACAGGTGGGTTTCCTTGCAATTTAAGAATATGATCAGAATACATTCATGGAAATCAGGAATAGCCCATGAAGCTGTAGGCTTGTGACCCCAAAGAAATAAGACTCTGTCTAGATAATACCATGCTGCCAGGTTCCTGACAGCTTGGACTGCAACATGGGCTCAGGCTGGCACCACAGACAGCATCTGTAGCTCTCCTGGTCCATCAAGATGAGCTGAGTTTTGGCTATATTCAGAATGGACAACTAACAAGGACGTATCACACAACACATGGAATTGTACTCAATGTTACGTGCCAGCCTGGATGGTGGGGAGGGAGAGGGGGAAAATGGGTCCTTGTGTCTGAATGACTGAGTCCCTTCCCTGTTTACCTGAAACTACCTCAATATTGTTCATCAGCTATACCCCCAATACAAAATAAAAAGCTTAAAGTTTAAAATCAAAAAGATCTTACAGTGGGAAAAAAAAGATGAGTAACACTTGCTGCAGTAACACACAACCTCAGGATTTTAGTGACTTAGCAGGACAGAGGTTTAGTTTTCACCCTTCATATCCATTGCAGGTTTTCAGGGGGCTCTGTTTCAGGTTGTCATCCTCAGAGACCCTGGCTCCACCCTCTGGGACGTCACCAGTTTTTCCAACTGGGAAAGAACACAGCAGAGAATCTCACACCAGCAGGTCACTGCTCCAACCCAGAAGCGACATGTGTCCCATCTGTCCACAACTGCTGCCCTGTGTAATCCTACAAATGCCCAGAGGAGGAGGACCAGACACGTTGCAGAGCATTTTGGTGCAATGGTGTTTTGCAGTAGACTCAGAAAACCACTCTAGCATCTGTCTGACAGGTCTCTCATTCCATCATGTCCTGGAAAGTCAGGTTCACAGACAATCACTGTCTAACTCTCTCCCCACTTTTAGCCCTTCTGAGAGGCAAGGTGATGCCCTGGAAGGAGCCCTAGACTGGGAGTGAGGGGTCCAGGTTTGATTCTTGCCCTTATTCCCATTCTGCTTTATGACCTTCATTGAGTTTCTCCTTGTATAAAATGGAATTATTCAATATGCGTTTTCTTACACTCTGTACCATCCCTGAAATATTCCCTCATCTTTCTAGCAACTTCCAACCCAGGTAAATATCATGTCAGTTTCATCGGCTGGTGAATCTAGTTTAAACCATTTCATTCTTATTTTAAGCTTCAGACATGATTTTAAAAGGAAATTGAGGAGCACAAGAAGAAGCTCCTGTTAGAATGACCCAGAAGTTCCCGCATCTGGATTCCTGCATCACTCCACACTGTGACGGCAGAGCCGGTGAGTGTGGGCTTTGGAGTCAGACCGACAAGCCCAAGTCTGAGACCTGCCACTTGCTAATGGCTTTCTCAGTCTCAGCCTCCTTACCTGTAGGGATAAGAATAGTATTTCCTTGTGGGGGGATTTTGAGGATTCAGTGAAAGGCGTTAGCACGGACGTTTGCACAGGGTAAGTATTCAGCAAGTGGTAGTGGATATTGTAGTATGACTTTGTTCCCTTCTCCAAGCAGGTATTCTGGTTTCTGTATGATTAAAGAAGATTTCAGGAGAATAGTCAACATGCTAGATGGATTTTCCTTGCCTCCTACCTGTTGTTCAGGGACGTTAGGGCAGGCAGGTGGCTGGAGCAGCTGCCAGGTGAGGTGATATGAGGCTTGGGAGAGCAGGGTGAGGGAGTGCTGAGTTCATTACCAGCAGACACACTGTGCTGGGGTGCGCCAGGATCGAGGCCCCGAGCTCCTGAGGCCCAGCCTCCTGGTCCCCTGTCATGCAGACATCTCTCCTGGTCCCTGCCTTCCGGGACTCGTAGTCCCTGCCCAATTTAAAGTTAAGACTCTTCAATGATACAAGTTTGCAGGCTTGGCACAATGTGGCTTCAGAGACTCCAGGTTCCCTGTGCTGCCCAGGAGGGCCTGGCTGGGTGACGTGGGCACAGGAGAGACCCTGGACAGGAATCTGAAGACTGGGTCTCACTGCAGCCCTGCCCCTTGGACCTGAATCTTGGGGGCTATGAAGTGTGGTGCTTCCTGGCAGGAGTGCTGTGGGAACCTGTGCTCATGAAATATTGTTGTTATTTAGTCACTAAGTTGTGTCTGACTCTTTTTGTGAGTTTTGTGTCCCCGTGGACTGTAGCCCACCAGGCTACTCTGTCCATGGGTTTTCCTACACAGAAATACTGGATTGCTATTCCCTTCTCCAGGGGATCTTCCCAACCCAAGGTTCAAAACTGTGTCTCCTGCACTGGCAGGCGGGTTCTTTTCCACCGAGCCACCAGGGAAGATTAAGGAAAGGAAATTGCTGTACAGGGTGAGGCCCTGGGCCCCTGTGACGGATGAGAAGTCAGTGATTGTGCTGGGTGTGTGAGTTTCTGCAGGTCCCCTTTCATGTTTCCCTTCCCGTGCCTTTCTCTTTCCTTCACAAGAAACGATGACAACTTGACAGAGCTTAAGGACTAAAAACAGCCTTAAATAATGCGGCAGCAATTACACATTTTCTGAGTAAACTGTGATATGTCTCTGGGAATATCTTTTTGTCAAGAACAAAGGTCGAAATAAAACACTGGAAGACTGTCACCACTTGTTTTCTAACTTATGAGGAATGGGACCATCTTGCCACTCCGTGGATGCCCACAAACAAGCTCCCCCCAGCCCTCCCGCCACCTCCAGCCTACTCTTTGCTTCCTTATCTCTCAGGGCGTCTCTCAGGGTGATGAGATATCCACCCAAAAAACCCAGAAGCTCAAGCATCAAACCGCAGTCTCCTCCTTCCTCAGCCACCTCTGTTCATCAGCCCGATGTTCCCAGGACATGAGCTGCAGGCTCTCTGCCTGGCCGCCCACCTGGGTCTGGCCCCATCCCTGCTTCCTCACTTCCTACCCTCAGGCATGGGCCCTTTCCCTCTGTGCTCTATCTGGAGCCATGTGATCTTCCATTTCTCAAAAATAATACTATCTTTTAAGTTCTAAGTCATGTTCATTTCAGAAGTATTGAACAAGGCTGGAAAGAATAATTCATAAAGCAATATTAATCCTTAACTCCATCACCTCTAGGAAACAATTGTAAGTTAATATTTTGTCCTAATTTTCCAGGAATTTCTACATACATACTTGTTCATATATCCTTAAGAAAATATCATTAAAAAATTGAGATTATATTGAGTACAAAGCTACTTGTTCTACCTTTTTTATGTTAATTACAGTGTGAGCATTTCCCATCATCAATTATTCTTCAAAAAATAAGATTTACAATGGCTGTGTCACAATCCATCATTGGGCTCCACCAGAATTTATTTACACATTCTGCCCCAGTTGGACATTATGAGTCTTACAATTTTTTGTTACCAAAAATACCTCTGTGATTAATAACATATAGATAGATAAATACACAAATCTTCGTACCTATAACAATTTTCTCTGAGTAATTCCTAAAAGTAGAGGTGTTGGGTCAAAGGGTGTGAAGTTTTCAAGTCTCTTACTGATACCCACAACTTACTTGGCAAGAAGTTCATATAAATTTATTCACACCCTCACCTGCTGTGTATGATATTACCTGCTTCACTGCACTATAGTTAGCGATATATGTTAGAAAAATTTTTTGCCAGGTTCATGGGTGATGTATGGTGTCTAATCAGTGACCCTGCTAAAAGGAAATGTGATTGTAAACTCCCATCCCCACAGCATAAAGTCCAAACCCCTGTCACGGCATCAAAGGCCTAGCAGAACATCTCTGCAGAAGCTTCGCCCGGGCTTGGTCAGCTGTGGGCTGCGGGCTGCGCTGCTGTCCTCTGTGCCTCTGTTCTGACCAGCAGAGGAAGCAGGAAGACGGACTGGAGGGTACCTGAGGGCTCAGACAAGCACTGTGCTTACCTACAGGGCGCAGGAGAGCTGGCCTTGCTGCTCGGCGGCCGAGCTCTCCCATCACACAAGATGGTACCACTGAGGCCAGAGGGGGCAGGGAATGGAGATGCTCTCAAGCCTGAGTCTGTTTCCTCTGTGTGTTCAAACCTGGGAAGAGGCCGAGCTCCAGGAAGAGGTGGAAATGGCAGGGTCTTAGTAGGTGGGTTGAAGACGGGAGAAGCAGAGTCTGCCCAAGGCCACATGAAGCCTGGACGCTTGGCAGGGAGGCAGTGGAGCGGCTGCTGCTAAAGCGATAGAGGAAGCCAGACCCTCAGCTGCTCCGGTGACCAGCGTCCCAGGCCTGGGCTGGGCTGGAAATCTTGGAGGCTGGGCCTCGGCACTGCCTCTGCCGTCAGCTTCCTAGGCGCTACACTGTGCCTGTCATCTGCAAACTTCATCTCAGCTTTGCTCAGATTTGGGGAGGACCCCAGGCTCTGCTCTACATTGAAGTATTTTCTGTTTATTTTAGAAACTGGTGTGGGCTTGGGGTTGGGCAGGGCCAGACCTTGGGACAGAGTGAAATCCCGTATTACTGGCTCTTAGAGCAACACTGAAATAAAGCAGGAGGAGCACAGTGAGAGGTGCAGAGTAGGGAGGCTTCCTGGAGGAGGCGTCATTCAACATGGGCCTTGAGGTGGGGGAGGGGTAAATCAGGAGTTGGGGATTAACAGATTTACAGTACTCTATGTAAAATAGGAAAACAACAAGGACCTCATGTGTAGCATAGGGAATTACATTTAAAAAATAAAAAGAAGGGCCTCTAGGATCAGGCAGTCCTTTTATACATGGAGCTGTGTGCTGGGTGGGGGCTGCATTGTGGGAAGAACCAAGAAGGGCACAGAGTCAGGCATTGCTGGGCACACGAGGCTCCTGCCGGGTTGGTGTGTGCAGCTGACAGGAGGGAGTCTGTGGGGCACAGGACGGGGAAGGGGATTGGTCATGACCAGCAGGGCCAGGTTGCAGGGGTCTGGAATGCCCCCAGTGAAGCCCTTTCACTTCATCCTCAGAGCTCTGGGAGCTATTCAGAGATTTCATTCAAGAGAGAGACATGATCAAATAGACTTTTCTGAAATATCCCTCTGGATGACCCTTGGAGGATAGATTGGGAGGAACAAGACTGAAATCTTGAGGCCACCCGGGAGACTGGTGTGAAGATTCGGGGACTGATGCTGAGAGCTGGCCCAGGGCTCTGCCCGGGGAAGGAAAAAAGGTGGAATTGTGAGCTCGGATCTGTGGCAGGATCAGTGGGAGGTGGTGCTGCCTTTCTGGGTTGAAGATTCCAGAAACCCTACCCTGAGCCCTACCCATCCGCTCTGTAGGCGAAGGCAGACCTGAGCTGCTAACCTGCAGGAGCCCTGGCCTCCCTCACCTGGAGGTCTGTATCCTGCCCCACACCTTCCTGGCAGCCTCCTTCACCTCCTTGTTCCTCAGGCTGTAGATGATGGGGTTCAGCATGGGTGTGACCACAGCATAGAGGACCGTGAAGACCTCGTCAGAGATACGGGCCTCCTTGCTCTTGGGTTTCATGTACATGAAGATGACGGTGCCATAGAAAAGCATCACCACGGCCAGGTGTGCTGAGCAAGTAGAGAAGGCTTTGCGGCGCCCGGCGGCTGAGGGTACCCTCAGGGTGGTGGCCAGGATAAGCGTGTAGGACAGGCAGATGAAGGCCAGGGGCACGGGCAGCAGCAAGATGGCACCCACCAGCAGGAAGACCTCACTGATGGACGTGTCACCACAGGCCAGCTTCAGGACTGCCAGGATCTCGCAGGTGAAGTGACTGACCACACGGTGGCCGCAGAAGGGCAGCCTCATGGCGATGACTGTCTCAGTCACTGACTTGCAGAGACAGAGGACCCAGGCGGCTCCAGCCAGCAACCAGCAGAGCTGGTGGCTCATCAGCACGGGGTACCTAAGGGGCCGGCAGATGGCCAGGTAGCGATCATAGGCCATGATGGCGAGCAGCAGACACTCTGTGGAGCCTGTAGACAGACTCAGACACATCTGGAGTGCACAGCCAAGAAAGGAGATGGTCTTCTGGGCTGACACGAGGTGGACAAGCATCAGGGGCACAAAAGTGGACGTGTAGCAGATGTCCAGGATGGAGAGGTTGCCCAGGAAGAAGTACATGGGTGTGTGCAGGCGGGCATCCAGCACACTGACCGCCACGATGCCTGTGTTCCCCAGCAGGGTCACCAGGTACATGGCTGAGCACAGAGGGAAGAGCAGGTGCTCCAGGGCAGGGTAACCTGAAAATCCTTTCAGGAAGAACTCAGACACCTCTGTGCTGTTGACTGGCTCCATATTACAGAGCTCTGGAGGGATGCATGGCTGGGAGGCAGGGAAAGAGGGTGCAGGGTTTATGGGTGAAGCATATGACTAGGGCCTTTTTCAGCCCTGACACACTTTCTCTCTGAAACTCTGGGCAGTCCCCATACTTCTTCCAGTTTTCAATAGTTCCTTGTAAAATTGAGGAAAGAGATGGGTCAGAATTTCTCTAAGAGAGTGTTAATGGAAATGTGGGCAATCTGAAAAAGCAATTTGAAATAACATTGGATTAATCAAAAGCAAAGAATTGACTGCGGAACTTCTCAGAGTCATTAACACACCACTGTGATTTGTGACTTTCTGAAAGTGATGCAGAGAGTAGGTAGTTCCCAAACTTATTTGACCATAGATCCTCCTTTTACAGAGCACCCGTTAACCTTCTGCAAATAAATATTCTAGCAGCATAGTTTCGGGAACAATGGGCTGGATGGAAGGTCCTCAAATCTTAGATGCACCTGTAAAGATCACATGAGAATCACCTGGAAAGTTTTTGAAAACAGTTTCTATCTTATTCAGTCTGAGTGATGCTGTTCTGTTGGTCAGGGGACCACACTTTGAGAATCACTGGGCTAGATGGTCTCTGAGGGTCCTCCTGGCTTTCAGGAAGCCTTGAGTTGTATCACACTGTTCCCACGGATGAAGATGCCTGTCTCATTTATCTTCCAGCCTGCAAAACTCTGACTTGCCTCTGCACTCAGCTCTGGTCTCCATGCATGAAGCACATGTGCTTTGTATTGGAGGGGCTCCTGGCATCTGAGCCTATTAGGGGCTCGTCCACCTGTGAGCCCATAGGTCCTGCTTCATCAGCTACTGCGGATTGACCATCAGAATTGATCTTCACCATATTCATTGGAAGGACTGATGCTGAAACTGAAGCTCCAATACTTTGACCACCTGATGCAAAGAGCTGACTCATTAGCAAAGATTCTGATTCTGGGAAGGATTGAAGGCGGGATGAGAAGGGGAAGACAGAGGATGAGATGGTTGGATGGCACCACTGACTCAAGAGACATGAGTTTGAGCAAGCTCTGGGAGTTGATGATGGACAGAGAAGCCTGGCATGCTGCAGTTCATGGGGTCGCAAAGAGTTGGACACGACTGAGCAACTGAACTGACTACTGATGTGTTTTTGAGTGAAAGTTTGATGGACCTTTCAGCCTGCCTCCTATTTTCTCTTAACCTTTGCCAGGGCTGCTTGGACTTCATGAACTCCTAGGCGTCAAATTGCAATAACCTCTGAGAGATTAATCCATTGGAGCTCCCACTGTGCAGGTAGGGCAACCGAGGCTGCACAGTGGGTTCCTGGCAAGATGAGTCTAGAATCCTGTTCTCCTAACAGCATGACAGCTGCACTGAGCTCACAGCAGGTGTTTGCTTGTTAAACCCCAAATATTGGTTGTTCTTTCATCACCCTAGATGGACATCTTTCTCCTAAGTGTCTCCCCCTACTCCCAATCTTCTCACCAGCTAAGGAGCAGGACTTAAACTTTCCCTAGTGTTTCAGGCTCTTGGAATCCGTGGGACACTCTGTACAAGCCTGGTCTGGGCTCGGCACCAACCTCTCAATGCCACCCTTGAGGGAGACAATTTCCTTCTGTTAGTCCTACCATGTTTATTCCTTTCAGAATCGAGAAGAGATTGAGTTCCTATCACACCCCAGACAGGGTACTAGGCATTACGGGAAGGAATGAGAACACATGTGCCCCCAGGCCAGGAAGCCTCAACCATTCCCTGATAAAAAGTCTCTCCAGTTCCTAGCTGAGCCTCATCCTGCTTCTGTTGGCATGCCTCTAATGATGGGAGGGCTACTCCCTTGGACACACTTTTCTTTTTGCTGTCAGGCCACTCGGCATGTCACGAAATCCTTCCTGATGTGGACTCTCTCTGGGTCTCCCTGGGCCTCCAGCACCCAGTCAGGCCCAGGCTGGGGCCCCTGTGGACTATGCCCTCACATGCACAGATGCAGGGTCCCGAAGTTTGCGTGCTGCCTCAGAGGTGGAGGGGCATTTCTGCAGCAAAGAGAGCACTGGCCTTGCCCTGGGATCTCAGATAGAAGGTCTTCCCTCGCTTTGACTGTGTCTCTGTACATTGCTGGGTCAGCAGAGCGTGAGCTGGGAGCTCCCTTCAAGTCTCAGCAGGGAAACTCCAGGCTGGCTTCCTGGAGAGGCACCCTGGACGGGGCAGCAGTGGCAGCAGGAGCCATACCAGGGTTGGGGAGGCACAGAGGTGGTGGGCACTGTGCTGCAACCCCAGTGGCTGGGTCAGGCCATAGCCTCCTCCTTTGCGTAATTCAACAGACCACAGAATTTATCCCCTAAAGTCATTGGCAACTGTCTGCAGTCAATGGCTGCAGACACGCCTGTCAGAAGATACATACACTCACACAGGCCACCACACAGGCACCTGCCTGCCTGTGTGCACAAACACTTGACTGGCAGCCAGGTGCACATGTTCACCTGTGAGTATACACACCACATCAGGCTCATGTGTGTGCATGTACAGTCCTTTGCTTGAGTGTATGTGCGGCCGGCACTCTTGTTCTCTTTCACACACATACATGCACACACATACACACACACACACAACCAGTAGAGCAGGCCCTTGGACCTGTGGCCAGAGCTTCAGAGGACCAGGCAGGACAGAGGATGTGCCTGGAGACAAGGCAGGGGCCCTGGACGTATCACGGGAGAAGCAGCAGCCCTGTAGTTGGGGAGCAGTCTCTGCCTGGGATGAACCATGAGCACAAAGAAAGCTCAGACCCGGGACATGGTGAGCAGACCTGCTCAGTGCTTCATCTGCCTTCCGGCCTGAGTGCTGAGAACCGGAGAATCTGAGCCGCTCAGCCTTCTCTCCTGGACTGGGTGCCAAGAAGAGCCAGGAGGAGGGATGTGGCTGCAGGCTGTGGGACTCTGCTTCCCAGAGCTGGGCCAGGGAGCTTCGTTTGCAGAGCCCACAGTGTCTTTCAGCGTATCTTCTGGCCAAATGCTATCTGAAAACCAGTTCAAATGCCACTTCCCCTGGGGAGCCTCCTTTTATCCTCTCCCAGCCTACCTGATTCCTCTGTTCTGTATGCATCACGGCCGAGTGTGTGCACCTGGAGGATGGTGCTCACCTTTCTCATTGGCTTCCAGCCTGTTGCTTAGCCCCACCAGCATGCAGGGAGGTCTCCCTCTTCCCTCTTCACCCAGATTCTGAAGGCCAAGCTGAAGCCCCCAGCCTGGCCACAGACAACTTCTTCCTGTCCCATTGCCACTTCCTGAGGCTAAGACACATTGGGACTGAACAGCTGGCTGCTCAATCCGAGCGGTTCCTAGCCTGGATGACACCTGTCTGAACTGGGAGGGGGCTTGCAGATCAGCAAGACCACCCCTTGTTATGTATGGGAGAAATGAAACTCAAAGAAGGAAGGGGCTTGCCCAGTGCTGCACAGTGAGTTAGAGGGGAAACCAAGGCTGCAGGAGTTCCCTGGGGCTCCTGATCCCAGCCCTTTCCTCTGCCCCATGTCACCATTTTTTTACTTACCTTCAGCCTCTTCCAGATCCATGTGCCTTGTTTCCTGGAAGATGTTTTTGAGACCAGGAATCTTCACTGGCTGTAATCAGGAGAAAACAGGTCCAAGAAGCAGGTCTGAGCCTCCTCTATCCAGGGAACCTAGTGGACAGGACCCGGAGTTTCACATTAGTGGAGCTTTCCAAACTAAGAAGACACACCTAGGCTGTCGTAGAGTTTAGTGAAGTGTTTGCAATGTGATACAGTTAAGTGGAGCTCTTAGAATTTGGGAGAAGTAGACCAAGCACTTAGAATTCAGCACATTCTCTGCAGTGTGTCAGGCTTTGTAGAACTAGGAAATTCTGGTGGGCTCAAGGCTGAGCAGGGTGCCCGGTGGTTCACTGTCAGCAGTCAGGGACTGCCCACCCGAGCAGCTCCCAGCCCCATGCTGGCTGACAACCTCCTGGGGAGCAGGGACCTTTCAAAGCTCCCTGTACCAGGGGACTGCACCATCCCCAAGGCAATTTAGAGGCAGAAGGGGAAATTCACCCAGCTTAGAAACGTTGGGGTACTTCAGGGATGATGTCCCAAAGACCCAATTACACAGAGTCTACTTAGAGATCTTAATGGGTGTAGAAAAGTTGGAGGAGGTGGCTCAGGGCCAGGAATCCACCCTCACAGGTCAGTCCTCAGTGTGGGCCATGAACGTTTACAGAATCAATAAATGAATGGATGGATGGATGCACAATTAAGTCAATGTATAGGCCACTCTTGGTGAATATATTTAAAGACATTGGGGTGACTGAATGAACAATTGATAGGCAGTTTCACCTTTAAGGGAAACTCTGTCCCCATTAACAGTCTAGGTTTGTCATAGTTTTTCTTCCAAGTAGCCAAGTGTCTTTTAATTTCATGGCTGTGGTCACCATATACAGTGATTTTTGGAGCCCAAGAAAATAGTCTGTCACTGCTTCCATTGTTTCCTCATCTGTTTGCCATGAAGTGATTGGACTGGATGCCATGATCTTTGTTTTTTGAATGTTGAGTTTTAAACCAGCTCTTTCACTTTTCTCTTTCACCTTCATCAAGAGGCTCTTTAGTTCCTCTTCAATTTCTGCCAATAGGGTGGTGTCATCTGCGTATTTGAGTGACAGTTCAATAACCTTCTGTTGGGAAAGCTCTGTGGAGCTGCAGAGACAAGCCCCTAAAGAGTCCTGCCCTCGAGGCACCCGCATTGTTATGAAACATTGTGGACACAAAGCAGAAGGGCTTCAGTTCAGTTCAGTCGTTCAGTTGTGACTGACTCTTTGTGACCCCATGGACTGCAGCATGCCAGGCCTCCCTGTCCATCACCACTCCCGGAGTTTACTCAATCTCATGCCCATTGAGTTGGTGATGCCATCCAGCCATCTCATCCTCTGTTGTCCCCTTCTCCTCCCGCCTTCAATTTTCCCAGAATCAGGGTCTTTTCAAATGTCAGTTCTTTGCATCAGGTGTCCAAAGTATTGGAGTTTCAGCCTCAACATCAGTCAGAAGGGTTTAGATACCAAACAAAATGTGCCAACAATGTGTGGTGGGACACAAAGGAGAGAGCCCCTTTAAAAAGCTGGGAAAGGCTGTGTTCAAGTGATGGTGGCTTTTTCAAGGTGGCTTGAAAAAAAGCCCCAGATCTCCCGAGAGAACAGCATGAACAACATACAGAGATGTGGGCAGTACAGACAGTGTGGAGAGGGGTTGGTGGTGTGCAGGGGTGAGTAGAACATCGGGCTCACAAAGTGGGGGCTGATTTATGGAGGCCCAAGGACTCAGCTGAAGAATGTGGTCTTCCTTCTGTGGTAAGGGGGAGGCATCGTAGGTTCTTGGGTGGTGAATCAGCCAGGATCTGGCCAAAGTAGCAGGACCAGTGTGTGATGTAAGGCTTTGTTGTGGAGAACAGAGCTGTCATTGGTGGGAGCTGTAGGAGAAGCCTCTGCCGCGCTCAGCCTCTGCGCTTGGTGTCCCATCTGAAGTTGCTCTCGGGTGGCATGAAGGGGCAGGTGAGGACAGACCAGCGCTGAAGAGGACACGGTGGAACTCATGTCTGGCCCTCACTGCCTTCGACTCAGTCACACTGGTGACCTGCAGGAGGAGCTGGCACTCTCTGATTGGAGCTCCCTTCGCTCGGGCCTCAGAGCGGGTGCAGGTGGCCTGGCAGGAGCCCGAGGGGCTGCACTGACAGCAAGTAGGGCTCCACCACCTCAGCGCGGCCTTGCCTCTTCTTTCCATCTCTTCCAGATTCTCTCATGCTCAACCTGAACCCAGAACCTGAGAGCAAAGGAAGCTCTTGGAGGGCAGGTGGAAAGCTAGCTGGATACTCCAATCCAGAGTCACACAAGCCAGCTAACCAGTGCTCCCTGGGGTGATTAACCTGGAAGCAGCCAGTGAGGCACAGCTGGCCAGAGAATGGAAGCTCTAGAAACCTCTAGTAGCTCCTGGGTTGACTGTAGGGTAGTGGCATTGTCACCAGGCTCTTCAGGAATTCCTCAGTCCTCCCCCTCCCTCCAGATGTGGGGTAGGTGGGCACCCCTAGGCCTTGGTGTCCGCTCTGGCCTGTGCCTTGAATGATTGGCCAAGGAGGTAGAAGTAGAAGTAACAGGTAAATACTGAGTGGAAGCTGAAACAATCCACACAGGCTTTGTCATCTTCTCTTCTTCTTTTGCCATTTGACCAGTAGTGTGCATAAGGCAGATGCTTTGTCATCTTGAGGCCCACAGGATGAAAAAGATGAAGTAGATCCCCCATCCAACCTCTGATGGACCTGGAGAGTGAGCAAGAAAAAGAACCTTTGTGTTTTTAAGCCTCTGCAATTTTGAAGTCACGCCACAGTATAACTAGTTCCCCAGGTGGCGCTAGTGGTAAAGAATCCCCCTGCCAATACAGGAGACATAAGAGACCTTGGTTAGATACCTGGGTCGGGAAGATCCCCTGGAAGAGGACATGGCAACCCACTTGAGTGTTCTTGCTTGAAGAATGCCATGGACAAATAAGCCTGGAAGGCTAGAGTCCATAGGTTCCCAAAGATGTGGACAGGACTAAAGTGACTGAGCACACACACACCTGCCTGATGGACTTAGAGAACAACAGGAAAGCGGGATATTTTCCTGGAGAGGAGATCTCCCCTCAGCAGAGCTATGGCAGCAGCTTTCACCTCCGAATTCCTTAGGCTGTAGATGATGGGGTTCAGCGACAGGGTCACGACCCCGTAGAACAATGCAGAAGCTTATCCAAGTAGAGGTCCTTGGCCTTGGGCTTGAAGTACATGAAGGAGATAGTCCCATAGAAAATCACCACCACTGTGAGGTGGGCAGAGCAGGTAGAGAAGGCTTTGTGCCGGCCGGCAGCAGAGGGCACCCTCAGGACGGCAGGGAGGATGAACACGTAGGACAGGAAGATGAGCAGCAGCGGGGCAGTGTCACAACAGCTGAAGCCACCGTTAATATCAGTGCATTGAGAGAGATGTCCCCACAGGCTAGTTTCAGCACCGCCAAGACCTCACAGAAGAAGTGGCCACAGAAGGGGAGGCTGCAGGTGAGATTGGAATGAAGAAGGGAGTTGGCAAAGCCTTCCCCCCAGCTCAGTGCCACCATCCACATGCTCATGTGCCGGTTCATGAGCTCTGAGTAGAGAAGCGGCTGGCAGATGGCCACGTACCAGTCACATGCCATCATGGCCAGGAGCACGCACTCCGTGGAGCCCAGCGCCAGGGTAGGGTACATCTGCAGGGCACAGCCAGGGAAGGAGATGGTGCTTTGGGTTTCCAGGAAGTTGACCAGCATGAGAGGCATGAAAGAGAATGTGCCACCGATGTCCATGAGGGCGAGGTTGCTGAGGAAGAAGTACATGGGGGTGTGCAGGCGGGGGTCCAGCACATTCAGCCCAATGAGGAGGGTGTTCCCCAGCACGTTCACAGAGTAGATGCCCAGGCAGAGCACAAACAGGACCATCTCTAGGTTGTGGTGGTCGTGTAGCCCCAGCAGGACAAACTCTGTCACGACCGTCTGGTTTGCCCCATTCGTCTCACTCTCCATCCATCTCATTCTCCCTCTTTTCCCATCTGCACCATGAAGGTGTTGGATTAAGCACCAGTGGGCCTGGGAGGCAAGCAACGTGGAAGTGTGATCTTGAGCAGGTCAGCCGTGCCTCTGGAACTCAGTTTCATCATCAGTATAATGAGAGAGTGGACGTCAGGTCTGCAAGCCAGCCCCCTCAGTTCTGTAGTTCTGGAGCAACTTATAGGAGATGGGGTCCATTCTAATCACCTAGGCTCTTCTCTCTTCTACCCAGGCTGACCTAGGGGAGACGAGAATAAATTCTTGTTTCTTGAGCTCCTTTTGAATCTGCAGTGTTCTTGGTTATTAAGAGGAAGCATGTTTTCTAGGTTATGATTTCATGTGGCTGAATGATGCCCATAGGATTTCAGATTCATTCAGTTACTGAGGATTTGTTGAGTGCCTACCCTGTGCAGGGTGTTTAGGTGCTGGGCTATATCAGTAAGAAAACTATGTGAACAAAAGATGCCTCATTTGTAATAAGTGCTGCTCCTCTTTCTCAAATTAAGTGGGATGAGCTTGGGAAGTCAGGTGGGTAATGAGTGATGGTCACCTCATTCCTTTGGGCATAAAGGTTGAACATTTCTACTGCATAGGGTGGCCAAGGGCTGTGGGAGGAAGAAGGGACCAGGAAACTGTGCAGGGGGCAGGTGGGGGAGGAGGAGAGAGGAGCTGGGCTCTGAAGAGGAGAAGAAGCATCCCCCTAGTGGGGAGGAGAGTGAGGACAAGCCTTCAAAAGGAAACTTCTTGGGCAAAGTTACAGCTCTGGGGACAGACATGGTTTATTTAGGAAGAGTAAGCTCACCGGCTGATATGAACGATAGATATAATTGTAGAGGAAGAATGAGAGGGAGGGAACCATTGCTGAAGGACAGAGAGGACGGTCAGATGTCTTTTCAGGACTTATTCAGGTGTCTCTCCTTAAGATCAGAGACTATGCATTGATTTTTAAAAGAATATACAGAACATACTTATCCCAATAGAGCCACTGGTCACAATATTTAACTCTGGACATAAAAGCCAATTGAGTCTCCTCTTGGCCTCCATATAGCTTTTTAGAATAAATTATATTGACAATAATATTACACAGGAGGGAAATGCAGGTTCTAATCTGGCAGAGGTGTCCTGGGTCACTGACCCGCTCTATAAAGGGAAGGTGGGAAGCGGCCACAGTGTTTGCCCAGGAGCCTTCATGTCTCTTCTGAGCTGGTCTCAGCCCCTTGGGAAATACCAATGTCTGGAGGGAGCCAAGTGTCAAGTGTTAGATGGAAAGCCGTCTTGTGGCCCAGGTGACCCCCTGCTCTTAGGGAGAAATAGGAGCTGATAGTGAACTTCCCTCCCCCCATCTCTTCACTCCTTGATGGATGTGAGGCCAATGTCCTATGACAACGTTAGAGTCCTCTCTGTCCTTCAGCAATGGTTCCCTGCCCCTCATTCTTCCTGTAGAATTGCATCTATCGTTCATTTCAGCCGGTGAGCTTACTCTTCCTAAATAAACCATGTCTGTCCCCAGAGCTATAACTTTGCCCAAGAAGTTCACTTTTGAAGGCTTGTCCTCCCTCTCCTCCCCACTAGGGGGATGCTTCTTCTCCTCTTCAGAGCCCAGCTCTCTCTCCTTCTCCCCCACCTGCCCCCTGCACAGTTTCCTGGTCCCTTCTTCCTCCCACAGCCCTTGGCCACCTTCCCTGTTCTTGTGTCACACACGTGTCTCCTCTGTCACACCTGAGAGCAGACAGTGTCTATTTCGTCCAGGCACCTCATACTGTGAATGCTTCCAAGGCCAGTCAGTCAACAGATAGTCAGTTCAAAAACCCAGCACTGCATGACAGCTTCATAAATAAGTATGCTGCTACTGCTGCTAAGTCGCTTCAGTTGTGTCCGATTCTGTGAGACCCCAAAGACGGCAGCCCACGAGGCTCCCCCGTCCTGGGATTTTCCAGGCAAGAACATTGGAGTGGGTTGCCATTGCCTTCTCCAATGCAGGAAAGTGAAAAGTGAAAGTGAAGTCGCTGAGTCTTGTCCAACTCTTAGTGACCCCATGGACTGTGGCCCACCAGGCTCCTCCGTCCATGGGATTTTCCAGGCAAGAGTAGTGGAGTGGGGTGCCATTGCCTTCTCTGATAACTAAGAATAGCTCTGCAATATTGACCAAGTTACTTGGCCTGTGAGACTCAATTTCCTTTCTAAAAGTGGGGATTCTGTGTAGTCCAGATGAGACTCACATTGAAAAGTACCAGTCAATCACCTACCGGCAAGGCTTCAGGTCAAAGTCTGCGCCTTCAACCATGGCACCTGCTGGATCTGTGCTCCCCTCCTCCCAGACAAGACCTCAGGCATCTGTCAGGACTCCCTCTCTCCCCAGAGATTGTGCTGGTTTTCCCTCCTCAAGCCTAAATCAGGGTGATATTGTTAAGGAAGTTTCTGGATCATATGGGGTAGGTGATTAATCTGGGTCAGTCATTGACCGTAAATCTTATCCATGCAAACACTTGAGGGTAGGGATTCTCTTGCTGAAGTTTGGCAAAGAGGTGAAAAACTGCCTGAGTGTGATGGCTTATTAACTCGCACATCCAGGATATTATTATGGAGCACCTACTATGCACTGAGTGCTGGCGACACAGCAGAGGCTCATGTGCCTTCTTCCCTCGCAGTGTTTGCAGGCATCCCCTCTCTCTTGGTGACCTTGATCCTATTTCCTCCTCTCACTTGGCTTTAGAAATATCTAGACTCTCTTTGAGTCTCGAATGTAAAGACAGAGTTAAACTTGATGTCTGGAAAGCAGAAGTTAAAAGGGCAGGTCTTTCCTAGGTTATGACTTCATGTGGCTGGATTAAGTCCACAGCTTCATTTCAGATTCAAGGATAAGGCCTTTGTCTTTGTCGAAGAGTCCTGATAACCTCCAATTCCGACACTGGACACAGGAGTGGGGGTGTTTTCAGGCAAGTAAAGGTAGGAAACCACCTAACTCTGCATTTCTCTCCCCAAACTTGTCTCCATCAGAGAGACCAAGTGGGAATGGCATGGACATCGGAGGGCTTTGTCATCAGGCTCTGGCCTCCCCTCAACCCCCCTCACTTCCTGCACCTTCGGCATGCCTCCCCACCTCAGCAGACCACACTCCCCATTGGTGACAAACCACAGAGGCTCCTGTCCCCTCCCTTTCCTCCTGCTTTCCTCAGGCTGGAGCACCTTTCTCTCTATACTCATCCTCCAAGGCTCAGCTCACACCCACCTCCTCCCTGGGGCTGCCTTCTCAGACGTCTCCACAGCACTGACCATCCTGACACCATGATGCTCACACAGTCGTTAGCACAGTTTGTTGTGCGTGTCATTCTCTCTTATATAATAGACTGTGAACCTTGGAAATCAAAGGACTGTGTCCAATTTACCCCCAACCTCTCCAGCGCCCCACACAGGAGCTGCTGTATAAGATCTAGTGCTTTCCTTCTGCTAAAATCCTGATCCCCGATTTCCTACCTTGAGATCACCCTCCTTCCCCTTTCCCCCATATGCACCCACAGGATGTGATCACAAGGATGAGAGCTTTGGGGTGCCATCTCCTCCATGCAAGAACAACTGCTCCCTCTCAAGAGCTAAATGAGGAGACAGGTGGGTTTTCCTTGCAATTTAAGTATCTGACCAGAACATTCATGGAAATCAGGAACAGTCCATGAAGCTGTAGGCTTGTGACCCCAAAGAAATAAGACTCTGTCTAGAAAACACCATGCTGCCAGGTTACTGACAGCTTGGACTGCAACATGGGCTCAGGCTGGCACCACAGACAGCAACTGTAGCTCTCTTGGTCCATCAAGATGAGCTAAGTTTTGGCTATTTTCAGAATGGATAACTAACAAGGATGTATTGCACAACACATGGAATCGTACCCAATGTTATGTGCCAGCCTTGATAGTGGGGAGGGGAGGGGAAGAATGGGTCCTTGTATCTGAATGACTGAGTCCCTCCCCTGTTCACCTGAAACTACCTCAATATTGTTCATCAGCTATACCCCCAATACAAAATAAAAAGCTTAAAGTTTAAAATCAAAAAGATCTTACAGTGGGAAAAAAAAGATGAGCAGAGTCTTGCTGCAGTAACACACAACCTCAGGATTTTAGTGACTTAGCAGGACAGAGGTTTAGTTTTCATCCTTCATCTCCATTGCAGGTTTTCAGGGGGCCCTGTTCCAGGTTGTCATCCTCGGAGACCCTGGCTCCACCCTCTGGGACGTCACCAGTTCTCACAGCTGGGAAAGAACACAGGAGAATCTCACACCAGCAGGTCACTGGTCCAAACCAGAAGCAACATGTGTCCCATCTGTCCACAGCCTGCTGCCCTGTGTAATCCTACAAATGCCCAGAGGAGGAGGACCAGACACGCTGCAGAGCATTTTGGTGCAATGGTGTTTTGCAGTAGACTCAGGAAACCACTCTAGCATCTGTCTGACAGGTCTCTCATTCCATCATGTCCTGGAAAGTCAGGTTCACGGACAATCACTGTCTAACTCTCTCCCCACTTTTAGCCCTTCTGAGAGGCAAGGTGATGCCCTGGAAGGAGCCCTAGACTGGGAGTGAGGGGTCCAGGTTTGATTCTTGCCCTTGTCCCATTCTGCTCTATGACGTTCGTTGAATTTCTCCTTGTGTGAAATGGAATTAATCAATGTGGTTTCTTAGACTCTGTACCATCCCTGAAATATTCCCTTATCTTTCTAGCAAGTTCCAACCCAGGTAAATATCATGTCAGTTTCATCAGCTGGTGAATCTAGTTTGAACCATTTCATTCTTATTTTAAGGTTCAGACATGATTTTATTTTTTTTTTTTTGTTATTTTTTTAAATTTTATTTTATTTAACTTTACAATATTGTATTGGTTTTACCATATATCAAAACGAATCCGCCACAGGTATACATACACTCCCCATCCTGAACCCTCCTCCCTCCTCCCTCCCCACACCATCCCTCTGGGTTGTCCCAGTGCACCAGCCCCAAGCATCCAGTATCGTGCATCGAACCTGGACTGGCAACTCGTTTCATACATGATATTACACATGTTTCAATGCCATTCTCCCAAATCTTCCCACCCTCTCCCTCTCCCACAGAGTCCATAAGACTGTTCTATACATCAGTGTCTCTTTTGCTGTCTCGTACACAGGGTTATTGTTACCATCTTTCTAAATTCCATATATATGTGTTAGTATACTGTATTGGTGTTTTTCTTTCTGGCTTACTTCAGTCTGTATAATAGGCTCCAGTTTCATCCACCTCATTAGAACTGACTCAAATGTGTTCTTTTTAATGGCTGAGTAGTACTCCATTGTGTATATGTACCAAAGCTTTCTTATCCATTCATCTGCTGATGGACATCTAGGTTGCTTCCATGTCCTGGCTATTATAAACAGTGCTGCGATGAACATTGGGGAACACGTGTCTCTTTCCCTTCTGGTTTCCTCAGTGTGTATGCCCAGCAGTGGGATTGCTGGATCATAAGGCAGTTCTATTTCCAGTTTTTTAAGGAATCTCCACACTGTTCTCCATAGTGGCTGTACTAGTTTGCATTCCCACCAACAGTGTAAGAGGGTTCCCTTTTCTCCACATCCTCTCCAGCATTTATTGCTTGTAGACTTTTGGTTCGCAGCCATTCTGACTGGCGTGAAATGGTACCTCATAGTGGTTTTGATTTGCATTTCTCTGATAATGAGTGATGTTGAGCATCTTTTCATGTGTTTGTTAGCCATCTGTATGTCTTCTTTGGAGAAATGTCTATTTAGTCCTTTGGCCCATTTTTTGATTGGGTCATTTATTTTCCTGGAATTGAGCTGTAGGAGTTGCTTGTATATTTTTGAGATTAGTTGTTTGTCTGTTGCTTCATTTGCTATTATTTTCTCCCATTCTGAACAGACATGATTTTAAAAGGAAGTTGAGGATCACAAGAAGAAGCTCCTGTTAGAATGACCCAGAAGTTCCCGCATCTGGATTCCCACATCACTCCACACTGTGATGGCAGAGCCGGTGAGTGTGGGCTTTGGAGTCAGACCGACAAGCCCAAGTCTGAGACCTGCCACTTACTAATGGCTTTCTCAGTCTTAGCCTCCTTACCTGTAGGGATAAGAATAGTATTTCCTTGTGGGGGGGATTTTGAAGATTCGGTGAAAGGCGTTAGCACAGACGTTTGCACAGGGTAAGTATTCAGCAAGTGGTAGTGGATATTGTAGTATCAATTTGTTCCCTTCTCCAAGCAGGTATTCTGGTTTCTGTATGATTAAAAAAGATTTCAGGAGAATAGTCAACATGCTAGATGGATTTTCCCTGCCTTCTACCTGTTGTCCAGTGACATTAGGGCACGCAGGTGGCTGGAGCAGCTGCCAGGTGAGGTGATCTGAGGCTTGGGAGAGCAGGGTGAGGGAGCGCTGAGTTCATTACCAGCAGACACACTGTGCTGGGGTGAACCAGGATCGAGGCCCCAAGCTCCGGAGGCCCAGCCTCCTGGTCCCCTGCCACGTAGCCATCTCTCCTGCTCCCTGCCATCCGGGACTCGCAGTCCCTGCTCAATTTAAAGTTCAGACTCTGCAATGACACAAGTTTGCAGACTTGGCACAATGTGGCTTCAGAGACTCCAGGTTCCCTATGCTGCCCCAGGAGTGCCTGGCTGGATGAGGTGGGCACAGGAGAGACACTGGACAGGAATCTGAAGACTGGGTTTCACTGCAGCCCTGCCCCTTGGACCTGAATCTTAGGGGCTATGAAGTGGGGTGTCCCCTGGCAGGAGTTTTGTGGGAACCTGTGCTCATGAAAGGTTGTTGTTATAGTTTAGTCGCTAAGTTGTGTCTGACTCTTTTTGTGAGTTTTGTTACCCTGTGGACTGTAGTGCACCAGGCTACTCTGTCCATGGGTTTTCCTACACAGAAATACTGGCGTTGCCATTCCCTTCTCCAGGGGTCTTCCCAACCCACTGATCGAAACTCTATCTCCTGCAATGGCAGGCGGGTTCTTTACCACTGAGCCAACAGGGAAGGTTAAGGAAAGGGAATTGCTGTATAGGGTGAGGCCCTGGGCCCCTGTGATGGATGTGAAGTCAGTGATTGCGCTGGGTGTGTGAGTTTCTGCAGGTCCCCTTGCATGTTTCCTTTTCGTGCCTTTCTCTTTCCTTCACAAGAAACGATGACAACTTGACAGAGCTTAGGACTAAAAACAGCCTTAAATAATGCGGCAGCAATTGCACATTTTCTGAATCAACTCTGATATGTCTCTGGGAATATCTTTTTGTCAAGAACACAGGTCGAAATAAAACATTGGAAGACTGTCACCGCTTGTTTTCTAACTGCTGAGGAACGGGACCATCTTGCCACCCGTGGATGCCCACAGACAAGCTCCCCCCAGCCCTCCCGCCACCTCCAGCCTACTCTTTTCTTCCTTATCTCTCAGGGCGTCTCTCAAGGTGATACGATATCCACCCAGAAAACCCAGAACTCAAGCATCAAACCATAGTCTCCTCCTTCCTCAGCCATCTCTGCCTTCAGCCTGATGTCCCCAGGACATCAGCTCCAGGCTCTCTTCCTGACCACCCACTTGGGTCAGGCCCCATTCGCGCTTCCTCACTTCCTTCCCTTGGGCATGGGCGCTTCTTCTCCGTGCTCTATCTGGAGTCACGTGATCCTCCGTTTCTCAAAAATAATACTATCTTTTAAGTTCTAAGTCATGTTCATTTTAGAAGTATTGAACAAGTTTGGAAAGAATAATTCAGAAAGCAATATTAATCTGTAAATCCATCACCTTTAGGAAACAATTGTAAGTTAATATTTTGTTCTAATTTTCCAGGAATTTCTACATACATACTTGTTCATATATCCTTAAAAAAATCATTAAAAAATTGAGATTATATTGAGTGCAAAGCTACTTGTTCTAACTTTTTTATGTTAATTACAGTGTGAGCATTTCCCATCATCAATTATTCTTCAAAAAATAAGATTTACAATGGCTGTGTCACAGTCCATCATAGGGCTCCACCAGAATTTATTTACACATTCTGTCCCAGTTAGACATTATGAGTCTTAGAATTTTTTGTTACCAAAAATACCTCTGTGATTAATGACATATAGATAGATAAATAGACAAATCTTCGTACCTATAACAATTTTCTCTGAGTAATTCCTAAAAGTAGAGGTGTTGGGTCAAAGGGTGTGAAGTTTTCAAGTCTCTTACTGATACCCACAACTTACTTGGCAGGAAGTTCATATAAATTTATTCACACCCTCACCTGCTGTGTATGATATTACCTGCTTCACCGTACTATAGTTAAGTGATATATGTTAGAAAAGTTCTTTGCCAGTTTCATGGGTGAAGTATGGTGTCTAATCAGTGACCCAGCTAAAAGGAAGTGTGATTGTAAACTCCCAGTCCCCACAGCATAAAGTCCAAACTCCTGTCATGGCATCAAAGGCCTAGCAGAACATCTCTGCAGAAGCTTCGCCCGGGCTTGGTCAGCTGTGGGCTGCGGGCTGTGCTGCTGTCCTCTGTGCCTCTGTTCTGACCAACAGAGGAAGCAGGAAGATGGACTGGAGGGTACCTGAGGGCTCAGACAAGCACTGTGCTTACCTACAGGGCGCAGGAGAGCTGGCCTGCTGCTCGGCAGCCGAGCTCTCCCATCACACAAGATGGTACCACTGAGGCCAGAGGGGGCAGGGAATGGAGATGCTCTCAAGTCTGAGTCCGTTTCCTCTGTGTGTTCAAACCTGGGAAGAGGCCGAGCTCCAGGAAGAGGTGGAAATGGCAGGGTCTTAGTAGGTGGGTTGAAGACAGGAGAAGCAGAGTCTGCCCAAGGCCACATGAAGCCTGGACGCTTGGCAGGGAGGCAGTGGAGCGGCTGCTGCTAAAGCGATAGAGGAAGCCAGACCCTCAGCTGCTCCGGTGACCAGCGTCCCAGGGCCTGGGCTGGGCTGGAAATCTTGGAGGCTGGGCCTCGGCACTGCCTCTGCCATCAGCTCCCCAGGTGCTAGACTCTGCCTGTCATCTGTGAACTTCATCTCAGCTCTGCTCAGATTTGGGGAGAACCCCAGGCTCTGCCCTACATTGCAGTATTTCCTGTTTATTTGAGAAACTGGTATGTGCTTGGGGGTTGGGCAGGGCCAGACCTTGGGACAGAGTGAAATCCCGTATTACTAGCTCTTAGAGCAACACTGAAATAAAGCAGTAGGAGCACAGTGAGAGGTGCAGAGTGGGGAGGCTTCCTGGAGGAGGCGTCATACAACATGGGCCTTGAGGTGGGGGAGGGGTAAATCAGGAGTTGGGGATTAACAGATTTACAGTACTCTATGTAAAATAGGAAAACAACAAGGACCTCATGTGTAGCTTAGGGAATTTCATTTTAAAAATAAAAAGATGGGCCTCGAGGATCAGGCAGTCCTTTTACACTTGAGCTGTGTGCTGGGTGGGGGCTTCCTTGTGGGAAGAACCAAGAAGGGCACAGAGCTGGGCATTACTGGGCGCAACTCCTGCCGGGTTGGTGTGTGTGGTTGACAGGAGGGAATCTGTGGGGCACAGAGAGGGGAAGGGGATTGGTCATGACCAGCAGGGCCAGGCTACATGGGTCTGGAGAGCCCCCAGCGAAGCCCTTTCACTTCATCCTCAGAGCTCTGGGAGCCATTCAGGGGTTTCAGCCAAGTGAGACACATGATCAAATAGACTTTTCCGAAATATCCCTTTGGATGACCCTTGGAGGATAGATTGGGAGGAACAAGACTGAAATTTTGAGGCCAGCCGGGAGGTTGATGGGAAGATGCGGGGACTAATGCTGAGAGCTGGCCCAGGGCTCTGCCCGGGGAAGGAACAAAGGCAGATTGTGAGCTCGGATCTGTGGCAGAATCAGGGGGAGGTGGTGCTGCCTTTCTGGGTTGAAGATTCCAGACCCCCTACCCTGAGCCCTACCCATCCGCTCTGTAGGCAAAGGCAGACCTGAGCTGCTAACCTGCAGGAGCCCTGGCCTCCCTCATCTGGAGGTCTGTATCCTGCCCCACACCTTCCTGGCAGCCTCCTTCACCTCCTTGTTCCTCAGGCTGTAGATGACGGGGTTCAGCATGGGTGTGACCACAGCATAGAGGACCGTGAAGACCTCGTCAGAGATACGGGCCTCCTTGCTCTTGGGTTTCATGTACATGAAGATGATGGTGCCATAGAAAAGCATCACCACGGCCAGGTGTGCTGAGCAAGTAGAGAAGGCTTTGCGGCGCCCGGCGGCTGAGGGTACCCTCAGGGTGGTGGCCAGGATAAGCGTGTAGGACAGGCAGATGAAGGCCAGGGGCACGGGCAGCAGCAAGATGGCACCCACCAGCAGGAAGACCTCACTGATGGACGTGTCACCACAGGCCAGCTTCAGGACTGCCAGGATCTCGCAGGCGAAGTGACTGACCACACGGTGGCCGCAGAAGGGCAGCCTCATGGTGATGACTGTCTCAGTCACTGACTTGCAGAGACCGAGGACCCAGGCGGCTCCCGCCAGCAACCAGCAGAGCCGGTGGCTCATCAGCACAGGGTACCTAAGGGGCCGGCAGATGGCCAGGTAGCGATCATAGGCCATGATGGCGAGCAGCAGACACTCTGTGGAGCCTGTAGACAGACCCAGACACATCTGGAGTGCGCAGCCAAGAAAGGAGATGGTCTTCTGGGCTGACACGAGGTGGACAAGCATCAGGGGCACAAACGTGGACGTGTAGCAGATGTCCAGGATAGAGAGGTTGCCCAGGAAGAAGTACATGGGTGTGTGCAGGCGGGCATCCAGCACACTGACCGCCACGATGCCTGTGTTCCCCAGCAGGGTCACCAGGTACATGGCTGAGCACAGAGGGAAGAGCAGGTGCTCCAGGGCAGGGTAACCTGAAAATCCTTTCAGGAAGAACTCAGACACCTCTGTGCTGTTGACTGGCTCCATATCACAGAGCCCTGGAGGGACGCATGGCTAGGAGGCAGGGAAAGAGAGTGCAGGGTTTAGGAGTGAAGCGTATTGCTAGGCCCTTTTTGAGCCCTAACACACTTTCTCTCTGAAACTCTGGGCAGTCCCCATACTTCTTCCAATCTTCAATAGATCCACGTAAAAAATGAGGAATGAGGTGGGTCAGAATTTCTCTAAGAGAGTGTTAATGGAAATGTGGGCAATCTGAACAAGCAATTTGAAATAACGTTGGATTAATCAAAAGCAAAGAATTGCGGAACTTCTCAGAGTCATTAACACACCACTGTGATTTGTGACTTTCTGAAAGTGATGCAGAGAGTAGGTAGTTCCCAAACTTATTTGACCATAGATCCTCCTTTTACAGAGGACCCATTAACCTTCTGCAAATAAGTATTCTAGCAGCAGTTTTGGGAACAATGGGCTGGATGGAAGGTCCTCAAATCTTAGAAGCACCTGTAAAGATCACATGAGAATCACCTGGAAAGTTTGTGAAACCACAGAGTTTCTATCTTATTCAGTCTGAGTGATGCTGTTCTGTTGGTCAGGGGACCACACTTTGAGAATCACTGGGCTAGATGGTCTCTGAGGATCCTCCTGGCTTTCAGGAAGCCTTGAATTATATCATACAGTTCCCACCGATGGAGATGCCTGTCTCATTTATCTCCCAGCCTGCAAAACTCTGACTTGCCTCTGCAGTCAGCTCTGGTCTCCATGCATGAAGCACATGTGCTCTGTATTGGAGGGGCTCCTGGCCTCTGAGCCTATTAGGGGCTCGTCTACCTGTGAGCCCATAGGTCCTGCTTCATCAGCTACTGCGAACTGACCTTCAGAATTGATCTTCACCATATTCATTGGAAGGACTGATGCTGAAACTGAAGCACCAATACTTTGACCACCTGATGCAAAGAGCTGACTAATTAGAAAAGACCCTGATTCTGGGAAAGATTGAAGGCAGGATGAGAAGGGGAAGACAGAGGATGAGATGGTTTGAATGGTACCACTGACTCAAGAGACACGAGTTTGAGCAAGCACTGGGATTGATGATGGACAGGGAAGCCTGGCATGCTGCAGTTCATGGGGTCACAAAGAGTTGGACACGACTGAGCAACTGAACTGACTGCTGATGTGTTTTTGAGTGAAAGTTTGATGGACCTTTCAGCCTGCCTCCTATTTTCTCTTAACCTGAGCCAGGGCTGCTTGGGCTTCATGAACTCCTAGGCATCAAATTGCAATAAGCTCTGAAAGATTAATCCATTGGAGCTCCCACTGTGCAGGTAGGGCAACCGAGGCTGCACAGTGGGTTCCTGGCAAGATGAGTCTAGAATCCTGTTCTCCTAACAGCATGACAGCTGCACTGAGCTCACAGCAGGTGTTTGCTTCTGTTAAGCCCCAAATATTGGTTGTTCTTTCATCACCCTAGATGGACATCTTTCTCCTAAGTGTCTCCCCCTACTCCCAATCTTCTCACCAGCTAAGGAGCAGGACTTAAACTTTCCCTAGTGTTTCGGGCTCTTGGAGCCCGTGGGACACTCTGTCCAAGCCTGGTCTGGGTTGGGCACCAGTCCTCTCAATGCCACCCTTGAGAGAGACAATTTCCTTCTGTTAGTCCTACCATGTTTATTCCTTTCAGAATCGAGAAGGGATTGAGTTCCTATCACACCCCAGACAGGGTGCTAGGCATTAGGGGAAGGAATGAGAACACATGTGCCCCCAGGCCAGGAAGCCTCAACCATTCCCTGATAAAAAGCCTCTCCAGTTCCTAGCTGAGCCTCATCCTGCTTCTGTTGGCATGCCTCTAGTGACGGGAAGGTTACTCCCTTAGACACACTTTTCTTTTTGCTGTCAGGCCACTCGACGCGTCACGAAATCCTTCCTGATGTGGACTCTCTCTGGGTCTCCCTGGGCCTCCAGCACCCAGTCAGGTCCATGCTGGTGCCGTTGTGGACTATGCCCTCACGTGCACAGACGCGGGATCCCGAGCTTTGCGTGCTGCCTCAGGGGCGGAGTGGCCTTATGCAGCAAAGAGAGCATTGGCCTTGCCCTGGGATGTCAGATAGAAGGACACTCAGCCTTCTCTCCTGTACTGGCGGCCAAGAAGAGCCAGGAAGAGGGAGGTGGATGCAGGCTGTGGGACTCTGCTTCCTAGAGCTGGGCCAGGGAGCTTCGTTTGCAGAGCCCACAGTGTCTTTCAGCGTATCTTCTGGCCAAATGCTATCTGAAAACCAGTTCAAGTGCCACTTCCCCTGGGAGCCTCCCTTTATCCTCTCCCAGCCCACCTGAGCCCTCTGTCCTGTATGCATCATGGCCATGTGTGTGCACCTGGAGGATGGTGCTCACCTTTCTCATTGGCTTCCAGCCTGTTGCTTAGCCCCACCAGCACGCAGGGAGGTCTCCCTCTCCCCTCCTCACCGAGATTCTGAAGGCCAAGCTGAAGCCCCCAGCCTGGCCACAGACAACTTCTTCCTGTCCCATTGCCACTTCCTGAGGCTAAGACACATTGGGAGTGAGCAGCTGGCTGCTCAATTCGAGCGGTTCCTAGCCTGGATGACACCCGTCTGAACTGGGAAGGGGCTTGCAGATCAGCAAGACCACCCCTTGTTATGTATGGGAGAAATGAAACTCAAAGAAGAAAGGGGCTTGCCCAGCGGTGCACAGTGAGTTAGAGGGGAAACCAAGGCTGCAGGAGTTCCCTGGGGCTCCTGATCCCAGCCCTTTCCTCTGCCCCATGTCACCATTTTTTTTTCTTGCCTTCAGCCTCTTCCAGATCCATGTGCCTTGTTTCCTGGAAGATGTTTTTGAGACCAGGAACCTTCACTGGCTGTAATCAGGAGAAAACAGTTCCAAGAATCAGGTCTGAGCCTCCTCTATCCAGGGAACCTAGTGGACAGGACCCGGAGTTTCACATTAGTGGAGCTTTCCAAACTAAGAATACTCACCTAGGCTGTCGTAGAGTTTAGTGAAGTGTTTGCAATATGATACAGTTAAGTGGAGCTCTTAGAATTTTGGAGAAGTAGACCAAGCACTTAGAATTCAGTGCATTCTCTGCAATGTGTCAGGTTTGGTAGAACTAGGAAATTCTGGTGGACTCAAGGCTGAGCAGGGTGCCCGGTGGTTCACTGTCAGCAGTCAGCGACTGCCCGCCCGAGCAGCTCCCAGCCCCATGCTGGCTGACAACCTCCTGGGGAGCAAGGACCTTTTAATGCTCCCTGCACCAGGGGACCACACCATCCCCAAGGCAATTTAGAGGCAGAAGGGGAAATTCACCCAGCTTAGAAACGTTGGGGTACTTCAGGGATGATGTCCCAAAGACCCAATTACACAGAGTCTACTTAGAGATCTTAATTGGTGTAGAAAAGTTGGAGGAGGTGGCTCAGGGCCAGGAATCCACCCTCACAGGTCAGTCCTCAGTGTGGACCATAAAAGTTTACAGGATCAATAAATGAATGGATGGATGGATGCACAATTAAGTCAATGTATAGGCCACTCTTGGTGAATACATTTAAAGACATTGGGGTGACTGAATGAACAACTGATAGGCAGTTTCACCTTTAAGGGAAACTCTGTCCCCATTAACAGTCACACTGCATTTCCACTCAAGTTTCTTCTGGCCCTCAGTTCAGTTCAGTCACTCAGTCGTGTCTGACTCTGTGACCCCATGAATCGCAGCACGCCAGGCCTCCCTGTCCATCACCAACTCCTGGAGTTCACTCAAACTCATGTCCATTGAGTTGGTGATGCCATCCAACCATCTCATTCTCTGTCTTCCCCTTCCCCTCCTGCCTCCAACCTTTTCCATCATCAGCATCTTTCCCAATGAGTCAGTTCTTCGCATCAGGTGGCTAAAATATTGGAGCTTCAGGTTCAGCATCAGTCCTTCCAATGAATATTCAGGATTGATTGCCTTTAGGATTGATTGGTTTGATCTCCTTGCTGTCCAAGGGACTCTTGAGAATCTTCTCCAACACTACAGTTCAAAAGTATCACCACACTCCCCATTGGTGGACAAACCCCACAGGGTCCTGTCCCCTCCTTTTCCCACTGTTTTCCTCAGGCTGGAGCAACCCGGCTGATCCAGGGTATTTGAAGCGGGGACGGCGTCAGCGACCTATTTAATTATTTATTCATCAAAGATATAAAGAATAATAGAATAAGGATAGCTCAGTAGGAAAATTCAGTGGAGAAAAGAGGCTGAGTAGCTTAGTTTACGTGGGAGACCAATAAAACTTCAAGACAAGAAGGTTGCACCACTTACGTAGGCCACAGGCATCCTTCCGTTCTCCCGAAGGAGAGGAGACACTGAGGCCTCCCCAGTCGGATCTTAGAAGCCCAGGCATAATTAGTAAGCATGGCAGGTTCCGCGCTCCAGATGGAAACTCAGCCAGAGTGAGAGAGAGAGCGACATGGGGAGACCAGTATTTCGAGAAACTGATCCCAATTCTTTATTTTCCATGGTCTACTTTTATACACTGAGATGTTATGCAAAAGTCACGCGGGGTCAGCAGTCCTGACTTTTATCAAAGTCAGGTGCTTCATACAAATGTATACAGAGGTCTTAGGGGTGTTACATCATCTTCTGGCCAGGGGGCCTGCTGACAATTTATTACCCTCTCCTTGTGACAGCGGTCAGTCAACCAGGACACTTATTTCTCCAGGGGTGATTATTCTTAAAACAGACACCACTCAAATAAAGTTACATTCCTATAGGGTGAGGGTGTAGTGGGTTTTAGTTAAGGAAAGAATTTACTTAGCCTAAGGTCTAATGTGATTAATATCAAAGGTTAATACTTATTTTTTCTATATATTCATTAATGTGTGTAAGGGCAGGGGATATGGAGACTTAGCAACAAGCATTGGCTCAACAAATGAAAAACCTTTCACCAATACAATTTCTAATCAGCCCATTATACTTATACTAATGGTTTTATAACTTTTCTAAGGAACCTGTTTTTAGAAGGTTTAAAGCATCTCGTGCCTCTCACGGTTGGGAGGCTGTGAGCAATCACATGTGGCTGGACAAGCCTGTCAGGCAGGCCAGAGAACCTTCAGAGGAGTTTGTAGGTTAAAACACTCTTGTCACACCCAGGAGTTTTTATTAACTGGAGCTCTAAGTTAACTCCTTCTCCGAAAGAGGTGGTGGGGGACAGCCCCCCGTAAAGTCAGAGGTGTAGGTGGGAGCACAAAGTAGTAAAGCAGGCAGGCTCTGGTTATGGGGGTAGATGCTCGAGGATTTCCAGGGGGATTCCTGAGGCTCGATCCCACCTTTGCGTATGTCGAGCCTCCTTCCTCATGACCTTTGCCATGGGTGGAGTGCCTCACGCCGGCCCCCAACACCGCCTCACCTCCTGCACCTCGGGCATGTCTCCCCACCTCAGCAGACCACACTCCCCATTGGTGGACAAACCCCACAGGGTCCTGTCCCCTCCTTTTCCCGCTGCTTTCCTCAGGCTGGAGCACCTTTCTCTCTATACTCATCCTCCAAGGCTCAGCTCACACCCACCTCCTCCCTGGGGCTGCCCTCTCAGACGTCTCCACAGCACTGACCATCCTGACACCATGATACTCACACAGTCGTTAGCACGGTTTGTTGTGCGTGTCATTCTCTCTCACACAATAGACTGTGAGCCACGGAAATCACAGGGCTGTGTCCAATTTACCCCCAACCTCCCCAGTGCCCCACACAGGAGCTGCCATTTCAGATCCCATGCTTTCCTTCTGCTAAAATCCTGATCCCCGATTTCCTACCTTGAGATCACCCTCCTTCTCCTTTCCCCCATGTGCACACACAGGATGTGATCACAAGGATGAGAGCTTTGGGGGTGCCATCTCCTCCATGCAAGAACAACTGCTCCCTCTCAAGAGCTAAATGAGGAGACAGGTGGGTTTCTTGCAATTTAAGCATCTGATCAGAACACATTCATGGAAATCAGGAACAGCCCATAGAGCTATAGGCTTGTGACCTCAAAGAAATAAGACTCTGTCTAGAAAATACCATGCTGCCAGGTTACTGACAGCTTGGACTGCAACATGGGCTCAGGGTAGCACCACAGACAGCATCTGTAGCTCTCCTGGTCCATCAAGATGAGCTGAGTTTTGGCTATATTCAAAATGGATAACTAACAAGGACATATTGTAAAACACATGGAATTGTACCCAATGTTACCTGCCAGCCTGGATGGTGGGGAGGGGGAGGGGGAGAATGGGTCCTTGTATCTGAATGACTGAGTCCCTTCCCTGTTCCCCTGAAACTACCTCAATATTGTTCATCAGCTATAACCCCAATACAAAATAAAAAGCTTAAAGTTTAAAATAAAAAAGATCTTACAGTGGGAAAAAAAAGATGAGCAGAGTCTTGCTGCAGTAACACACAACCTCAGGATTTTAGTGACTTAGCAGGACAGAGGTTTAGTCTTCACCCTTCATCTCCATTGCAGGTTTTCAGGGGGCCCTGTTCCAGGTTGTCATCCTCGGAGACCCTGGCTCCACCCTCTGGGATGTCACCAGTTCTCACAGCTGGGAAAGAACACAGGAGAATCTCACACCAGCAGGTCACTGCTCCGACCCAGAAGCGACATGTGTCCCATCTGTCCACAGCCTGCTGCCCTGTGTAATCCTACAAATGCCCAGAGGAGGAGGACCAGACATGCTGCAGAGCATTTTGGTACAATGGTGTTTTGCAGTAGACTCAGGAAACCACTCTAGCATCTGTCTGACAGGTCTCTCATTCCATCATGTCCTGGAAAGTCAGGTTCATGGACAATCACTGTCTAACTCTCTCCCCACTTTTAGCCCTTCTGAGAGGCAAGGTGATGCCCTGGAAGGAGCCCTAGACTGGGAGTGAGGGGTCCAGGTTTGATTCTTGCCCTTGTTCTCGTTCTGCTCTATGACCTTCGTTGAGTTTCTCCTTGTGTGAAATGGAATTATTCAATATGTGGTTTCTTACACTCTGTACCATCCCTGAAATATTCCCTCATCTTTATAGCAACTTCCAACCCAGATAAATATCATGTCAGTTTCATTGGCTAGTAAATCTAGTTTGAACCATTTCATTCTTATTTTAAGCTTCAGACTTGATTTTAAAAGGAAGTTGAGGAGCACAAGAAGAAGATGCTGTTAGAATGACCCAGAAGTTTCCAAGCATCTTTTCTGACCACAATGCAGTAAGATTAGATCTCAATTACAAGAGAAAAACTATTAAAAATTCCAACATATGGAGGCTGAGCAACACGCTGCTGAATAACCAACAAATCACAGAAGAAATCAAAAAAGAAATCAAAATTTGCATAGAAACGAATGAAAATGAAAACACAACAACCCAAAACCTGTGGGACACGGTAAAAGCAGTCCTAAGGGGAAAGTTCATAGCAATACAGGCATACCTCAAGAAACAAGAAAAAAGTCAAATAAATAACCTAAATCTACACCTAAAGCAACTAGAAAAGGAAGAAATGAAGAACCCCAGGGTTAGTAGATGGAAAGAAATCTTAAAAATTAGAGCAGAAATAAATGCAAAAGAAACAAAAGAGACCATAGCAAAAATCAACAAAGCCAAAAGCTGGTTCTTTGAAAGGATAAATAAAATTGACAAACCATTAGCCAGACTCATCAAGAAACAAAGGGAGAAAAATCAAATCAATAAAATTAGAAATGAAAATGGAGAGATCACAACAGACAACACAGAAATACAAAGGATCATAAGAGACTACTATCAACAATTATATGCCAATAAGATGGACAACGTGGAAGAAATAGACAAATTCTTAGAAAAGTACAACTTTCCAAAACTGGACCAGGAAGAAATAGAAAATCTTAACAGACCCATCACAAGCACGGAAATTGAAACTGTAATCAAAAATCTTCCAGCAAACAAAAGCCCAGGTCCAGATGGCTTCACAGCTGAATTCTACCAAAAATTTAGAGAGGAGCTAATACGTATCCTGCTCAAACTCTTCCAGAAAATTGCAGAGGAAGGTAAACTTCCAAACTCATTCTATGAGGCCACCATCACCCTAATACCAAAACCTGACAAAGATCCCACAAAAAAAGAAAACTACAGGCCAATGTCACTGATGAACATAGATGCAAAAATCCTTAACAAAATTCTAGCAATCAGAATCCATCAACACATTAAAAAGATCATATACCATGACCAAGTGGGCTTTATCCCAGGGATGCAAGGATTCTTCAATATCCGCAAATCAATCAATGTAATACACCACATTAACAAATTGAAAAATAAAAACCATATGATTATCTCAATAGATGCAGAGAAAGCCTTTGACAAAATTCAACATCCGTTTATGATAAAAACTCTCCAGAAAGCAGGAATAGAAGGAACACACCTCAACATAATAAAAGCTATATATGACAAACCCACAGCAAACATTATCCTCAATGGTGAAAAATTGAAAGCATTTCCTCTAAAGTCAGGAACAAGACAAGGGTGCCCACTTTCACCATTACTATTCAACATAGTTTTGGAAGTTTTGGCCACAGCAATCAGAGCAGAAAAAGAAATAAAAGGAATCCAAATTGGAAAAGAAGAAGTAAAACTCTCACTATTTGCAGATGACATGATCCTCTACGTAGAAAACCCTAAAGACTCCACCAGAAAATTACTAGAACTAATCAATGACTATAGTAAAGTTGCAGGATATAAAATAAACACACAGAAATCCCTTGCATTCCTATACACTAATAATGAGAAAACAGAAAGAGAAATTAAGGAAACAATTCCATTCACCATTGCAACGGAAAGAATAAAATACTTAGGAATATATCTACCTAAAGAAACTAAAGACCTATATATAGAAAACTATAAAACACTGGTGAAAGAAATCAAAGAGGACACTAATAGATGGAGAAATATACCATGTTCATGGATTGGAAGAATCAATATAGTGAAAATGAGTATACTACCCAAAGCAATTTATAGATTCAATGCAATCCCTATCAAGCTACCAACGGTATTCTTCACAGAGCTAGAACAAATAATTTCACAATTTGTATGGAAATACAAAAAACCTCGAATAGCCAAAGCTATCTTGAGAAAGAAGAATGGAACTGGAGGAATCAACCTACCTGACTTCAGGCTCTACTACAAAGCCACAGTTATCAAGACAGTATGGTACTGGCACAAAGACAGAAATATAGATCAATGGAACAAAATAGAAAGCCCAGAGATAAATCCACGCACTTATGGACACCTTATCTTTGACAAAGGAGGCAAGAATATACAATGGATTAAAGACAATTTCTTTAACAAGTGGTGCTGGGAAATCTGGTCACCCACTTGTAAAAGAATGAAACTAGAACACTTTCTAACACCATACACAAAAATAAACTCAAAATGGATTAAAGATCTCAACATAAGACCAGAAACTATAAAACTCCTAGAGGAGAACATAGGCAAAACACTCTCTCCAACATACATCACAGCAGGATCCTCTGTGACCCACCTCCCAGAATATTGGAAATAAAAGCAAAAATAAACAAATGGGACCTAATTAAACTTAAAAGCTTCTGCACATCAAAGGAAACTATTAGCAAGGTGAAAAGGCAGCCTTCAGAATGGGAGAAAATAATAGCAAATGAAGCAACTGACAAACAACTAATCTCAAAAATATACAAGCAACTCCTACAGCTCAACTTCAGAAAAATAAATGACCCAATCAAAAAATGGGCCAAAGAACTAAATAGACATTTCTCCAAAGAAGACATACAGATGGCTAACAAACACATGAAAAGATGCTCAACATCACTCATTATCAGAGAAATGCAAATCAAAACCACTATGAGGTACCATTTTACACCAGTCAGAATAGCTGCTATCCAAAAGTCTACAAGCAATAAATGCTGGAGAGGGTGTGGAGAAAAAGGAACCCTCTTACACTGTTGGTGGGAATGCAAACTAGTACAGCCACTACGGAGAACAGTGTGGAGATTCCTTAAAAAACTGGAAATAGAACTTCCTTATGATCCAGCAATCCCACTGCTGGGCATACACACTGAGGAAACCAGAAGGGAAAGAGACACGTGTACCCCAATGTTCATCACAGCACTGTTTATAATAGCCAGGACATGGAAGCAACCTAGATGTCCATCAGCAGATGAATGGATAAGAAAGCTTTGGTACATATACACAATGGAGTACTACTCAGCCATTAAAAAGAACACATTTGAGTCAGTTCTAATGAGGTGGATGAAACTGGAGCCTATTATACAGAGTGAAGTAAGCCAGAAAGAAAAACACCAATACAGTATACTAACACATATATATATGGAATTTAGAAAGATGGTAACAATAACCCTGTGTACGAGACAGCAAAAGAGACACTGATGTATAGAACAGTCTTATGGACTCTGTGGGAGAGGGAGAGGGTGGGAAGATTTGGGAGAATGGCATTGAAACATGTGTAATATCATGTATGAAACGAGTTGCCAGTCCAGGTTCGATGCACGATACTGGATGCTTGGGGCTGGTGCACTGGGATGACCCAGAGGGATGGTGTGGGGAGGGAGGTGGGAGGAGGGTTCAGGATGGGGAGCGTATGTATACCTGTGGCGGATTCGTTTTGATGTTTCAGTGTTTCAGGTTTAAAAATAAAATTAAATTAAATTAAAAAAAATAAAAGGAAGTTGAGGAGCACAAGAAGAAGCTCCTGTTAGAATGACCCAGAAGTTCCCACATCTGGATTCCCACATCACTCCACACTGACAGCAGACTGGTGAGTGTGGGCTTTGGAGTCAGACCGACAAGCCCAAGTCTGAGACCTGCCACTTGCTAATGGGTTTTTCAGTCTCAGCCTCCTTACCTGTAGGGATAAGAATAGTATTTCCTTGTGGGGGAATTTTGAGGATTCAGTGAAAGGCGTTTGCACAGGGTAAGTATTCAGCAAGTGGTAGTGGATATTGTAGTATCAATTTGTTCCCTTCTCCAAGCAGGTATTCTGGTTTCTGTATGATTAAAGAAGATTTCAGGAGAATAGTCAACATGCTAGATGGATTTTCCCTGCTTCCTACCTATTGTCCAATGACATTAGGGCAGGCAGGTGGCTGGAGCAGCTGCCAGGTGAGGTGATCTGAGGCTTGGGAGAGCAGGGTGAGGGAGTGCTGAGTTCATTACCAGCAGACACACTGTGCTGGGGTGGGCCAGGATCGAGGCCCCGAGCTCCGGAGGCCCAGCCTCCTGGTCCCCTGCCACGTAGCCATCTCTCCTGGTCCCTGCCTTCCGGGACTCGTAGTCCCTGCCCAATTAAAAGTTCAGACTCTGCAATGACACAAGTTTGCAGACTTGGCAAAATGTGGCTTCAGAGATTCCAGGTTCCCTGGGCTGCCCCAGGAGGGCCTGGCTGGGTGACGTGGGCACAGGAGAGACCCTGGACAGGAATCTGAAGACTGGGTCTCACTGCAGTCCTGCCCCCTGGACCTGAACCTTGGGGGCTATGAAGTGTGGTGTCTCCTGGCAGGAGTGCCGTGGGAACCTGTGCTTATAAAAGTCTGTTGTTATAGTTTAGTCGCTAAGTTGTGTCTCACTCTTTTTGTGGGTTTTGTGACCCTGTGGACTATAGCTCACCAGGCTATTCTGCCCATGGGTTTTCCTACACAGAAATACTGGAGTTGCCATTCCGTTCTCCAGGGGATCTTCCCAACCCAAGGATCGAAACAGTGTCTCCTGCACTGGCAGGCGGGTTCTTTACCACTGAGCCAACAGGGAAGGTTAAGGAAAGGGAATTGCTGTACAGGGTGAGGCCCTGGGCCCCTGTGCTGGATGTGAAGTCAGTGATTGCTCTGGGTGTGTGAGTTTCTGCAGGTCCCCTTTCATGTTTCCCTTCCCATGCCTTTCTCTTTCCTTCACAAGAAATGATGACAACTTGACAGAGCTTAAGGACTAAAAACAGCCTTAAATAATGCGGCAGCAATTGCACATTTTCTGAATCAACTCTGATATGTCTCTGGGAATATCTTTTTGTCAAGAACACAGGTCGAAATAAAACATTGGAAGACTGTCACCGCTTGTTTTCTAACTGCTGAGGAATGGGACCATCTTGCCACCCATGAATGCCCACAGACAAGCTCCCCCCAGCCCTCCCGCCACCTCCAGCCTACTCTTTTCTTCCTTATTTCTCAGGGCGTCACTCAGGGTGATGCGATATCCATCCAAAAACCCCAGAAGCTCAAGCATCAAACCAAAGTCCCCTCCTTCCTCAGCCGCCTCTGCCGTCAGCCCGACGTCCCCAGGACATCAGCTCCAGGCTCTCTGCCTGACCGCCCACCTGGCTCAGGCCCCATCCGTGCTTCCTCACTTCCTTCCCTCAGGCATGGGCGCTTCCCCTCTGTGCTCTATCTGGAGTCACGTGATCCTCCATTTCTCAAAAATAATACTATCTTTTAAGTTCTAAGTCATGTTCATTTTAGAAGTATTGAACAAGGCTGGAAAGAATAATTCAGAAAGCAATATTAATCTGTAACTCCATCACCTGTAGGAAACAATTGTTAGCTAATGTTTTGTCCTAATTTTCCAGGAATTTCTATATACATACTTATTCATATATCCTTAAGAAAGTATCATTAAAAAATTGAGATTATGTTGAGTACAAAGTTACTTGTTCTACCTTTTGTATGTTAATTACAGTGCGAGCATTTCCCATCATCAGTTATTCTTCAAAAAATAAGATTTACAATGGCTGTGTCACAATCCATAATTTTGCTCCACCAGAATTTATTTACACATTCTGCCCTAGTTAGACATTATGAATCTTAGAATTTTGTGTTATCAAAAATACCTCTCTGATTCATGACATATAGATAAATAGACAAGTCTTTGTACCTGTAACAATTTTCTCTGACTAGTTCCTAAAAGTAGAGGTGTTCGGTCAAAGGGTGTGAAGTTTTCAAGTCTCTTGATTCATACGCACAACTTAATTGGCAGGAAGTTCATATAAATTTATTCACACCCTCACCTGCTGTGTATGATATTACCTGCTTCACCGCACTATAGTTAGCGATATATGTTAGAAAAATTCTTTGCAATTTCATGGGTGAAGTGTGGTGTCTAATCAGTGACCCAGCTAAAAGGAAGTGTGATTGTAAACTCCCATCCCCACAGCATAAAGTCCAAACTCCTGTCATGGCATCAAAGGCCTAGCAGAACATCTCTGCAGAAGCTTTGCCCGGGCTTGGTCAGCTGTGGGCTGCGGGCTACGCTGCTCTCCTCTGTGCCTCTGTTCTGACCAGCAGAGGAAGCAGGAAGACAGACTGGAGGGTACCTGAGGGCTCAGACAAGCACTGTGCTTACCTACAGGGCACAGGAGAGCTGGCCTTGCTGCTCGGCGGCCGAGCTCTCCCATCACACAAGATGGTACCACTGAGGCCAGAGGGGGCAGGGAATGGAGATGCTCTCAAGCCTGAGTCCGTTTCCTCTGTGTGTTCAAAACTGGGAAGAGGTCAAGCTCCAGGAAGAGGTGGAAATGGCAGGGTCTTAGTAGGTGGGTTGAAGACAGTGAAGCAGAGTCTGCCCAAGGCCACATGAAGCCTGGACGCTTGGCAGGGAGGCAGTGGAGCGGCTGCTGCTAAAGCAATAGAGGAATCCAGACCCTCAGCTGCTCCGGTGACCAGCGTCCCAGGGCCTGGGCTGGGCTGGAAATCTTGGAGGCTGGGCCTCGTCACTGCCTCTGCCGTCAGCTTCCTAGGCGCTACACTGTGCCTGTCATCTGCGAACTTCATCTCAGCTTTGCTCAGATTTGGGGAGGACCCCAGGCTCTGCCCTACATTGATGTATTTTCTGTTTATTTAAGAAACTGGTGTGGGCTTGGGGTTGGGCAGGGCCAGACCTTGGGACAGAGTGAAATCCCGTATTACTGGCTCTTAGAGCAACACTGAAATAAAGCAGGAGGAGCACAGTGAGAGGTGCAGAGTGGGGAGGCTTCCTGGAGGAGGCGTCATTCAACATGGGCCTTGCGGTGGGGGAGGGGTAAATCAGGAGTTGGGGATTAATAGATTTACAGTACTCTATGTAAAATAGGAAAACAACAAGGGCCTCACGTGTAGCATAGGGAATTACATTTAAAAAATAAAAAGGCCTCGAGGATGACAGTCCTTTTACACAGGGAGGTGTGTGCTGGGTGGGGGCTGCCTTGTGGGAAGAAACAAGAAGGGCACAGAGTCGGGCATTGCTGGGCGCACAAGGCTCCTGCCGGGTTGGTGTGTGCGGCTGACAGGAGGGAGTCTGTGGGGCACAGGGTGGGGAAGGGGATTGGTCATGACCAGCAGGGCCAGGTTGCAGGGGTCTGGAATGCCCCCAGCGAAGCCCTTTCACTTCATCCTGAGAGCTCTGGGAGCCATTCAGGGGTTTTAGACTAGAAAGAGACATGATCAAATAGACTTTTCCGAAATATCCCTCTGGATGACCCTTGGAGGATAGATTGGGAGGAACAAGACAAATCTAGAGTCCAACCGGGAGGCTGGTGTGAAGATGCGGAGACTGATGCTGAGTGCTGGCCCAGGGCTCTGCCCGGGGAAGGAACAAAGCCAGAATTGTGAGCTTGGATCTGTGGCAGGATCAGTGGGAGGTGGTGCTGCCTTTCTGGGTTGAAGATTCCAGACCCCCAACCCTGTGCCCTACCCATCCTCTCTGTAGGCAAAGGCAGACCTGAGCTGCTAACCTGCAGGAGCCCTGGCCTCCCTCATCTGGAGGTCTGTATCTTGCCCCACACCTTCCTGGCAGCCTCCTTCACTTCCTTGTTCCTCAGGCTGTAGATGACGGGGTTCAGCATGGGTGTGACCACAGCATAGAGGACCGTGAAGACCTCATCAGAGATACGGGCCTCCTTGCTCTTGGGTTTCATGTACATGAAGATAACGGTGCCGTAGTAAAGCATCACCACGGCCAGGTGTGCTGAGCAAGTAGAGAAGGCTTTGCGGCGCCCGGCGGCTGAGGGTACCCTTAGGGTGGTGGCCAGGATAAGCGTGTAGGACAGGCAGATGAAGGCCAGGGGCACGGGCAGCAGCAAGATGGCACCCACCAGCAGGAAGACCTCACTGATGGACGTGTCACCACAGGCCAGCTTCAGGACTGCCAGGATCTCGCAGGCGAAGTGACTGACCACACGGTGGCCGCAGAAGGGCAGCCTCATGGCGATGACTGTCTCAGTCACTGACATGAAGAGACAGAGGACCCAGGCGGCTCCAGCCAGCAACCAGCAGAGCCGGTGGCTCATCAGCACGGGGTACCTAAGGGGCCGGCAGATGGCCAGGTAGCGATCATAGGCCATGATGGCGAGCAGCAGACACTCTGTGGAGCCTGTAGACAGACCCAGACACATCTGGAGTGCGCAGCCAAGAAAGGAGATGGTCTTCTGGGCTGACACGAGGTGGACAAGCATCAGGGGCACAAAAGTGGACGTGTAGCAGATGTCTAGGATGGAGAGGTTTCCCAGGAAGAAGTACATGGGTGTGTGCAGGTGGGCATCCAGCACACTGACCGCCACGATGCCTGTGTTCCCCAGCAGGGTCACCAGGTACATGGCTGAGCACAGAGGGAAGAGCAGATGCTCCAGGGCAGGGTAACCTGAAAATCCTTTCAGGAAGAACTCAGACACCTCTGTGCTGTTGACTGGCTCCATATCACAGAGCTCTGGAGGGATGCATGGCTGGGAGGCAGGGAAAGAGGGTGCAGGGTTTAGGGATGAAGCGTATTGCTAAGGCCTTTTCGAGCCCTGACACACTTCCTCTCTGAAACTCAGGGCAGTCCCCATACTTCTTCCAATCTTCAATCCACGTGAAAAATGAGGAATGAGGTGGGTCAGAATTTCTCTAAGAGAGTGTTAATGGAAATGTGGGCAATCTGAAAAAGCAATTTGAAACAACGTTGGATTAATCAAAAGCAAAGAATTTACTGTGGAACTTCTCAGAGTCATTAACACACCACTGTAATTTGTGACTTTCTGAAAGTGATGCAGAGAGTAGGTAGTTCCCAAACTTATTTGACCATAGATCCTCCTTTTACAGAGCACCCGTTAACCCCCTGCAAATAAGTATTCTAGCAGCACAGTTTTGGGAACAATGGGCTGGATGGAAGGTCCTCAAATCTTAGAATCACCTGTAAGGATCACATGAGAATCACCTGAAAAGTCTGTGAAAACACAGAGTTTCTATCTTATTCAGTCTGAGTGATGCTGTTCTGTTGGTCAGGGGACCACACTTTGAAAATCACTGGGCTAGATGGTCTCTGAGGATCCTCCTGGCTTTCAGGAAGCCTTGAATTATATCATACAGTTCCCACCGATGGAGATGCCTGTCTCATTTATCTTCCAGCCTGCAAAACTCTGACTTGCCTCTGCAGTCAGCTCTGGTCTCCATGCATTAAGCACACGTGCTTTGTATTGGAGGGGCTCCTGGCCTCTGAGCCTATTAGGGGCTCGTCCACTTGTGAGCCCATAGGTCCTGCTTCATCAGCTACTGCGGATTGACCTTCAGAACTGATCTTCACCATATTCATTGGAAGGACTGATGCTGAAACTGAAGCTCCAATACTTTGACCACCTGATGCAAATAGCTGACTAATTAGAAAAGACCCTGATTCTGGGAAAGATTGAAGGCAGGATGAGAAGGGGAAGACAGAGGATGAGATGGTTTGAATGGTACCACTGACTCAAGAGACACGAGTTTGAGCAAGCACTGGGATTGATGATGGACAGGGAAGCCTGGCATGCTGCAGTTCATGGGGTCACAAAGAGTTGGACACGACTGAGCAACTGAACTGACTGCTGATGTGTTTTTGAGTGAAAGTTTGATGGACCTTTCAGCCTGCCTCCTATTTTCTCTTAATCTTTGCCAGGGCTGCTTGGGCTTCATGAACTCCTAGGCATCAAATTGCAATAAGCTCTGAGAGATTAATCCATTGGAGCTCCCACTGTGCAGGTAGGGAAACTGAGGCTGCACAGCGGGTTCCTGGCAAGATGAGTCTAGAATCCTGTTCTCCTAACAGCATGACAGCTGCACTGAGCTCACAGCAGGTGTTTGCTTCTGTTAAGCCCCAAATATTGGTTGTTCTTTCATCACCCTAGATGGACATCTTTCTCCTAAGTGTCTCCCCCTACTCCCAATCTTCTCACCAGCTAAGGAGCAGGACTTAAACTTTCCCTAGTGTTTCGGGCTCTTGGAGCCCGTGGGACACTCTGTCCAAGCCTGGTCTGGGTTGGGCACCAGTCCTCTCAATGCCACCCTTGAGAGAGACAATTTCCTTCTGTTAGTCCTACCATGTTTATTCCTTTCAGAATCGAGAAGGGATTGAGTTCCTATCACACCCCAGACAGGGTGCTAGGCATTAGGGGAAGGAATGAGAACACATGTGCCCCCAGGCCAGGAAGCCTCAACCATTCCCTGATAAAAATCCTCTCCATTTCCTAGCTGAGCCTCATCCTGCTTCTGTTGGCATGCCTCTAGAGACAGGAAGTTTACTCCCTTAGACACACTTTTCTTTTTGCTGTCATGCCACTCGGCGCATCACGAAATCCTTTCTGATGTGGGCTCTCTCTGGTTCTCCCTGGGCCTCCAGCATCCAGTCAGGCCCAGGCTGGGGCCCCTGTGGACTATGCCCTCACATGCACAGATGCAGGGTCCCGAAGTTTGCGTGCTGCCTCAGAGGTGGAGGGGCATTTCTGCAGCAAAGAGAGCACTGGCCTTGCCCTGGGATCTCAGATAGAAGGTCTTCCCTCGCTTTGACTGTGTCTCTGTACATTGCTGGGTCAGCAGAGCGTGAGCTGGGAGCTCCCTTCAAGTCTCAGCAGGGAAACTCCAGGCTGGCTTCCTGGAGAGGCACCCTGGACGGGGCAGCAGTGGCAGCAGGAGCCATACCAGGGTTGGGGAGGCACAGAGTGGTGGGCACTGTGCTGCAGCCCCAGTGGCTGGGTCAGGCCATAGCCTCCTCCTTTGCGTAGTTCAACGGACCACAGAATTTATCCCCTAAAGTCATTGGCAACTGTCTGCAGTCAATGGCTGCAGACACGCTTGTCCAAAGATACATACACTCACACAGGCCACCACACAGGCACCTGCCTGCCTGTGTGCACAAACACTTGACTGGCAGCCAGGTGCACACGTTCACCTGTGAGTATACACACCACATCAGGCTCATGTGTGTGCATGTACAGTCCTTTGCTTGAGTGTATGTGCAGCAGGCACTCACTCTTGTTCTCTTTCACACACATACATGCACACACACACACACACACACAACCAGTAGAGCAGGCCCATGGACCTGTGGCCAGAGCTTCAGAGGACCAGGCAGGACAGAGGATGTGCCTGGAGACAAGGCAGGGGCCCTGGACGTATCACGGGAGAAGCAGCAGCCCTGCCGGCAGGGAGCAATCTCTGCCTGGGATGAACCATGAGCACAAAGAAAGCTCAGACCCGGGACATGGTGAGCAGACCTGCTCAGTGCTTCATCTGCCTTCCGGCCTGAGTGCTGAGAACCTGAGAATCTGAGCCGCTCAGCCTTCTCTCCTGGACTGGGTGCCAAGAAGAGCCAGGAGGAGGGATGTGGCTGCAGGCTGTGGGACTCTGCTTCCCAGAGCTGGGCCAGGGAGCTTCATTTGCAGAGCCCACAGTGTCTTTCAGCGTATCTTCTGGCCAAATGCTATCTGAAAACCAGTTCAAATGCCACTTCCCCTGGGGAGCCTCCCTTTATCCTCTCCCAGCCCACCTGAGCCCTCTGTCATGTATGCATCACAGCCGAGTGTGTGCACCTGGAGGATGGTGCGCACCTTTCTCACTGGCTTCCAGCCTCTTTCTTAGCCCCACCAGCACACAGGGAGGTCTCCCTCTCCCCTCCTCACCGAGATTCTGAAGGCCAAGCTGAAGCCCCCAGCCTGGCCACAGACAACTTCTTCCTGTCCCATTGCCACTTCCTGAGGCTAAGACACATTGGGAGTGAGCAGCTGGCTGCTCAATCTGAGCGGTTCCTAGCCTGGATGACACCCGTCTGAACTGGGAGGGGGCTTGCAGATCAGCAAGACCACCCCTTGTTATGTATGGGAGAAATGAAACTCAAAGAAGAAAGGGGCTTGCCCAGTGCTGCACAGTGAGTAGAGGGGAAACCAAGGCTGCAGGAGTTCCCTGGGGCTCCTGATCCCGGCCCTTTCCTCTGCCCCATGTCACCATTTTTTTTTCTTACCTTCAGCCTCTTTCAGATCCATGTGCCTCGTTTCCTGGAAGATGTTTCTGAGACCAGGAACCTTCACTGGCTGTAATCAGGAGAAAACAGGTCCAAGAAGCAGGTCTGAGCCTCCTCTATCCAAAAAACCTCAGTGGACAGGACCCAGAGTTTCACATTATTGGAGCTTCCAAACTAAGAAGACACACCTAGGCTGTCGTAGAGTTTAGTGAAGTGTTTTCAATGTGATACAGTTAAGTGGAGCTCTTAGAATTTGGGAGAAGTAGACCAAGCACTCAGAGAAGGCAATGGCACCCCACTCCAGCACTCTTGCCTGGAAAATCACATGGACGAAGGAGCCTGGAATGCTGCAGTCCATGGAGTCGCTGAGGGTCAGACACGACTGAGTGACTTCACTTTCACATTTCACTTTCACGCATTAGAGAAGGAAATGGCAACCCACATCAGTGTTCTTGCCTGGAGAATCCCAGGGACGGGAGAGCCTGGTGGGCTGCTGTCTATGGGGTCGCACAGAGTCGGACACGACTGAAGCGACTTAGCAGCAGCAGCAGCTGCAGACCAAGCACTTAGAATGCAGTGCATTCTCTGCAGTGTGTCAGGTTCGGCAGCAGGGTGCCCAGTGGTTCACTGTCAGCAGCCAGCAACTGCCCGCCTGAGCAGCTCCCAGCCCCATGCTGGCTGACAGCCTCCTGGGGAGCAGGGACCTTTCAAAGCTCCCTGTACCAGGGGACCGCACCATCCCCAAGGCAATTTAGAGGCAGAAGGGGAAATTCACCCAGCTTAGAAACGTTGGGGTACTTCAGGGATGATGTCCCAAAGACCCAATTACACAGAGTCTACTTAGAGATCTTAATTGGTGTAGAAGGTTGGAGGAGGTGGCTCAGGGCCAGGAATCCACCACCCTCACAGGTCAGTCCTCAGTGTGGGCCATGAACGTTTACAGGATCAATAAATGAATGGGTGGATGGATGCACAATTAAGTCAATGTATAGGCCACTCTTGGTGAATACATTTAAAGACATTGGAGTGACTGAATGAACAATTGATAGGCAGTTTCACCTTTAAGGGAAACTCTGTCCCCATTAACAGTCACACTGCATTTCCACTCAAGTTTCTTCTGGCCCTCAGTTCACTTCAGTCGCTCAGTCATGTCCGACTCTTTGTGACCCCATGGACTGCAGCATGCCAGGCCTCCCTGTCCATCACCAACTTCCGGAGTTTACTCAAACTCATGCCCATTGAGTTGGTGATGCCATCCAACCATCTCATCCTCTGTCGTCCCCTTCTCCTCCCGCCTTCAGTCTTTCCCACATCAGGGTCTTTTCAAATGTCAGGTCTTTGCATCAGGTGGCCAAAGTATTGGAGTTTCAGCTTCAATATCCGTCAGAAGGGTTTAGATTGCAAACAAACTGTGCCCACAAAGTGTGGTGGGACACAAAGGAGAGAGCCCCTTTAAAAAGCTAGGAAAGGCTGTGTTCAAGTGATGGTGTCCAAGGTGGCTTGAAAAAATGTCCCAGATCTCCCCAGGGAACAGCATGAACAACATACAGAGATGTGGGGAGTACCGACAGTGTGGAGAGGGGTTGGTGGTGTGCAGGGGTGAGTAGAACATCGGGCTCACAAAGTGGGGGTTGTGTTCTGGAGTCCCGAGGACTCAGCTGAAGAATGTGGTCTTCCTTCTGTGGTAAGAGGGAGGCATCATAGGTTCTTGGGTGGTGAATCAGCCAGGATCTGGCCAAAGTAGCAGGACCAGTGCGTGATGTAAGGCTTTGTTGTGGAGAACAGAGCTATCATTTGTGGGAGCTGTAGGAGAAGCCTCTGCCGCGCTTGGCCTCTGAGCTTGGTGTCGCGTCTGAAGCGGCTCTCGGGTGGCGTGAAGGGGCAGGTGGGGACAGACCAGCACCCAGAAGGACACGCTGGAACCCATGTCTGGCCCTCGCTGCCTTGGACTCAGTGACACTGCTGACCCCAGGAGGAGCTGGCGCTCTCTGATTGGAGCTCCCTTCGCTCGGGCCGCAGAGCAGCTGCAGGTGGCCTGGCAGGAGCCCGAGGGGCTGCACTGACAGCAAGTGAGGGCTCCACCACCTCAGCGCGGCCTTGCCTCTGCCTTTCCATCTCTTCCAGATTCTCTCGTGCTCAACCCGAACCCAGAACCTGAGAGCAGAGTAAGCTCTTGGAGGGCCAGTGGAAATCTAGCTGGATACTCCAGTCCAGAGTCACACAAGCCAGCTAACCAGTGCTCCCTGGGGTGATTAACCTGGAAGCAGCCAGTGAGGCACAGCTGGCCAGAGAATGGAAGCTCTAGAAACCTCTAGTAGCTACTGGGTTGGCTGTAGGGTAGTGGCATTGTCACCAGGCTCTTCAGGAATTCCTCAGTCCTCCCCCTCCCTCCAGAAGTGGGGTAGGTGGGCATCCCCAGACCTTGGTGTCGGCTCTGGCCTGTGCCTTGAATGATTGGCCAAGGAGGTAGAAGTAGAAGTAACAGGTAAATACTGAGTGGAAGCTGAAACAATCCACACAGGCTTTGTCATCTTCTCTTCTTCTTTTGCCATTTGACCAGTAGTGTGCATAAGGCAGATGCTTTATCATCTTGAGGCCCACAGGATGAAAAAGATGAAGTAGATCCCCTGTCCAATCTCTGATGGACCTGGAGAGTGAGCAAGAAAAAGAACCTTTGTATTTTTAAGCCTCTGCAATTTTGAAGTCACGCCACAGTATAACTAGTTCCCCAGGTGGTGCTAGTGGTAAAGAATCCCCCTGCCAATACAGGAGACATAAGAGACCTTGGTTCAATACCTGGGTCGGGAAGATCCCCTGGAAGAGGACATGGCAACCCACTCGAGTGTTCTTGCTTGAAGAATGCCATGGACAAATAAGCCTGGAAGGCTAGAGTCCATATGTTCCCAAAGATGTGGACAGGACTAAAGTGACTGAGCACACACACACCTGCCTGATGGACTTGAGAACAACAGGAAAGCCGGCCATCTTCCTGGAGAGGAGATCTCCCCTCAGCAGAGCTACGGCAGCAGCTTTCACCTCCGAATTCCTTAGGCTGTAGATGATGGGGTTCAATGAGGGGGTCACGACCCCATAGAATAATGCAAGAAGCTTATCCAAGTAGAGGTCCTTGGCCTTGGGCTTGAAGTACATGAAGAAGATAGTCCCATAGAAAATCACCACCACTGTGAGGTGGGCAGAGCAGGTAGAGAAGGCTTTGTGCCGGCTGGCAGCAGAGGGCACCCTCAGGATGGCAGGGAGGATGAACACGTAGGACAGGAAGATGAGCAGCAGCGGGGGCAGCGTCACAACAGCTGAAGCCACCGATAATATCAGTGCATTGAGAGAGATGTCCCCACAGGCTAGTTTCAGCACCGCCAAGATCTCACAGAAGAAGTGGTTGATGATATTGTGGCCACAGAAGGGGAGGCTCCAGGTGAGAATGGAATGGAGAAGGGAGTTGGCAAAGCCTTCCCCCCAGCTCAGGGTCACCATCCACATGCACGTGTGCCAGCTCATGAGCTCTGAGTAGCGAAGAGGCTGGCAGATGGCCACATACCGGTCACAAGCCATAATGGCCAAGAGCACACACTCTGTGGAGCCCAGCGCCAGGGTCAGATACACCTGCAGGGCACAGCCAGGGAAGGAGATGGTGCTCTGGGTTTCCAGGAAGTTGACCAGCATGAGAGGCACGAAGGAGGATGTGCCAGAGACGTCCATGAGGGCGAGGTTGCTGAGGAAGAAGTACATGGGGGTGTGCAGGCGGGGGTCCAGCATGTTCAGCCCGATGAGGAGGGCGTTCCCCAGCACATTCACGGAGTAGATGCCCAGGCAGAGCACAAACAGGACCATCTCTAGGTTGTGGTGGTCGTGTAGCCCCAGCAGGACAAACTCTGTCACGACCATCTGGTTTGCCCCATTCATCTCACTCTCCATCCATCTCATTCTCCCTCTTTTCCCATCTGCACCATGAAGGTGTTGGTTAAGCACCAGTGGGCCTGGGAGCCAAGCAACGTGCATGTGTGACCTGGGGTGGGTCAGCCCTGCCTCTGGAACTCAGTTTCACCATCAGTACAATGAGAGAGTGGACGTCAGGTCTGCAAGCCAGCCCCCTCAGTTCTGTCGTTCTGGTGTAACTTACAGGAGATGTGGTCCATTCTAATCTCCTAAGCTCTTCTCTCTTCTCCCCAGGCTGACCTAGGGGAGACAAGAGAATAAATTGTTGTTTCTTGAGCTCTTTGAATCTGCAGTGTTCTTGGTTATGAAGAGAAAGCACGTTTTCTAGGTTATGACTTCATGTGGCTGAATGATGCCCATAGGATTTCAGATTCATTCACTTACTGAGGATTTGACAGTGCCTACCCTGTGCAGGGTGTTTAGGTGCTGGGCTATATCAGTAAGAAAACTTAGTGAACAAAAGATGCCACAATTATAACAAGTGCTGCTCCTCTTTCTCAAATTAAGTGGGATGAGCTTGGGAAGGCAGTTGGGTGATGAATGATGGTCACCTCATTCCTTTGGGCATAAAGGTTGAATATTTCTACTGCATAGGATGTACAAGCCTTATTCAGGTGTCTCTCCTTAAGATCAGAGACCATGCATTGATTTTTAAAAGAATATACAAGAACATACTTATCCCAATAGAGCCACTGGTCACAACATTTAACTCTGGTCATAAAAGCCAATTGAGTCTCTTCTTGGCCTCCATATAGCTTTTTAGAATAAATTATATTAACAATAATATTACACAGGAGGGAAATGCAGGTTCTAATCTGGCAGAGGTGTCCTGGGTCACTGACCTGCTCTATAAAGGGAGGGTGGGAAGCGGCCACAGTCTTTGCCCAGGAGCCTCCATGTCTCTTCTGAGGTGGGCTCAGCCCCTTGGGAAATGCCAGTGTCTGGAGGGAGCCAAGTGTCAAGTGTTTGATGGAAAGCTGTCTTGTGACCCAGGTGACCTCCTGCTCTTAGGGAGAAATAGGAGCTGATAGTGAACTTTAACTTGTCAGAAGATCAAATCATCCCTCCCTCCATCTCTTCACTCCTTGACGGACGTGAGGCCAATGTCCTATGACAACGTTAGAGTCCTCTCTGTCCTTCAGCAATTGTTCCCTCCCTCTCATTCTTCCTGTAGAATTGCATCTATCGTTCATTTCAGCCGGTGAGCTTACTCTTCCCAAATAAACCATGTCTGTCCCCAGAGCTATAACTTTGCCCAAGAAGTTCCCTTTTGAAGGCTTGTCCTCCCTCTCCTCCCCACTAGGGGGATGCTTTTTCTCCTCTTCAGAGCCCAGCTCCTCTCTCCTCCTCACCCACCTGCCCCCTGCACAGTTGCCTGCTCCCTTTTTCCTCCCACAGCACTTGGCCATCCTCCCTGTTATGTGCTGCACACCTGTCTCCTCTGTCACACCTGAGAGCAGACTCTGTCTGCTTCCTCCAGGCACCTCATACTGTGAATGCTTCCAAGGCCAGTCAGTCAACAGATAGTTCAAAAACCCAGCACTGCATAACAGCTTCATAACTAAGTATAGCTCTCCAACATTGACCAAGTCACTTGGCCTGTGAGCCTCAATTTCCTTTTGAAAAGCAGGGATTCTATGTAGTCCAGATGAGACTCACATAAAAAAGTACTGGTAAATCAGCTAGCGGCAAGGCTTCAGGTCAGAGACTGTGCCTTCAACCATGGCACCTGCTGGATCTGTGCTCCCCTCCTCCCAGACAAGACCTCCAGCATCTGTCAGGACTCCCTCTCTCCCCAGAGCTTGTGCTGGTTTTCCCTCCCCCAGCCTAAATCAGGGTGATATTATTAAGGAAGTTTCTGGATCATATGGGGTAGGTGATTAATCTGGGTCAGTCGTTGACCGTAAATCTTATCCATGCAAACACTTGAAGGTAGAGATTCTCTTGCTGAAGTTTGGCAAAGAGGTGAATAACTGCCTGAGTGTGATGGCTTATTAATTCGCACATCCAGGATATTATTATGGAGCACCTACTATGCACTGAGTGCTGGCGACACAGCAGAGGCTCATGTGCCTTCTTCCCTCGCAGTGTTTGCAGGCATCCCCTCTCTCTTGGTGACCTTGATCCTATTTCCTCCTCTCACTTGGCTTTAGAAACATCTAGATTCTCTTTGAGTCTGGAATGTAAAGACAGAGTAAAACTTGACGTCTGGAAAGCAGAAGTTAAAAGGGCAGGTTTCTCCCAGGTTATGACTTCATGTGGCTGGATTAAGTCCACAGCTTCTTTCAGATTCAAATGTAAGGCCTTTGTCTATGTCCAAGAGTCCTGATAACCTCCAATTCCGACACTGGACACAGGAGTGGGGGTGTTTTCAGGCAAGTAAATGGTAGGAAACCACCTAACTCTGCATTTCTCTCCCCAGACTTGTCTCCATCAGAAAGACCAAGTGGGAATGGCATGGACATCGGAGGGCTTTGTCATCAGGCTCAGGCCTTCCCTCAACCCCCCTCACTTCCTGCACATTCGGCATGCCTCCCCACCTCAGCAGACCACACTCCCCATTGGTGGACAAACCCCACTGGCTCCCGTCCCCTCCCTCTTCTGCTTTCCTCAGGCCAGTGCACCTTTCTCTCTGTACTCATCCTCCAAGGCTCAGCTCACATCCACCTCCTCCCTGGGGCTGCCTTCTCAGACGTCTCCACAGCACTGACCATCCTGACACCATGATGCTCACACAGTCGTTAGCACGGTTTGTTGTGCATGTCATTCTCTCTTATATAATAGACTGTGAACCTTGGAAATCAAAGGACTGTGTCCAATTTACCCGCAACCTCCCCAGAGCACCACACAGGAGCTGCTGTATAAGACGCAGTGCTTTCCTTCTGCTAAAATCCTGATTTCTCGATTTCCCACCTTGAGATCATCCTCCTTCTCCTCTCCCCCATGTGCATGCACAGGATGTGATCACAAGGACGAGAGCTTTGGGGGTGCCAACTCCTCCATGCAAGAACAACTGCTCCCTCTCAAGAGCTAAATGAGGAGACAGGTGGGTTTCCTTTTAATTTAAGCATCTGATCAGAACACATTCATGGAAATCAGGAACAGCCCATGAAGCTGTAGGCCTGTGACCCCAAAGAAATAAGACTCTGTCTAGAAAACACCATGCTGCCAGGTTACTGACAGCTTGGACTGCAACATGGGCTCAGGCTGGCACCACAGACAGCAACTGTAGTTCTCTTGGTCCATCAAGATGAGCTGAGTTTTGGCTATTTTCAGAATGGATAACTAACAAGGATGTATTGCACAACACATGGAATTGTACTCAATGTTACGTGCCAGCCTGGATGGTGGGGAGTGGGAGGGGGAGGATGGGTCCTTGTATCTGAATGACTGAGTCCCTTCCCTGTTCACCTGAAACTACCTCAATATTGTTCATCAGCTATACCCCCAATACAAAATAAAAAACTTAAAGTTTAAAATCAAAAAGATCTTACAGTGGGAAAAAAAAGATGAGCAGAGTCTTGCTGCAGTAACACACAACCTCAGGATTTTAGTGACTTAGCAGAACAGAGGTTTAGTTTTCACCCTTCATCTCCATTGCAGGTTTTCAGGGGGCTCTGTTCCAGGTTGTCATCCTCAGAGACCATGGCTCCTCCCTCTGGGATGTCACCAGTTCTCACAGCTGGGAAAGAACACAGGAGATCTCACACCAGCAGGTCACTGGTCCAAACCAGAAGCGACATGTGTCCCATCTGTCCACAGCCTGCTGCACTGTGTAATCCTACAAATGCCCAGAGGAGGAGGACCAGACACGCTGCAGAGCATTTTGGTGCAATGGTGTTTTGCACTAGACTCAGGAAACCACTCTAGCATCTGTCTGACAGGTCTCTCATTCCATCATGTCCTGGAAAGTAGGTTCATAGAGAATCACTGTCTAATTCTCTCCCCACTTTTAGCCTTCTGAGAGGCAAGGTGATGCCCTGGAAGGAGACCTAGACTGGGAGTTAGGGGTCCAGGTCTGATTCTTGTCCTTGTTCCCATTCTGCTCTATGACCTTCGTTGAGTTTCTCCTTGTGTGAAATGGAATCATTCAATATGTGGCTTCTTACACTCTGTACCATCCCTGAAATATTCCCTCATCTTTCTAGCAACTTCCAACCCAGGTAAATATCATGTCAGTTTCATTGGCTGGTAAATCTAGTTTAAACCATTTCATTCTTATTTTAATCTTCAGACATGATTTTAAAAGGAAGTTGAGGAGCACAAGAAGAAGCTGCTGTTAGAATGACCCAGAAGTTCCCTCATCTGGATTCCCGCATCACTCCACACTGACGGCAGAGATGGTGAGTGTGGGCTTTGGAGTCAGACCAACAAGCCCAAGTCTGAGACCTGCCACTTGCTAATGGCTTTCTCAGTCTCAGCCTCCTTACCTGTAGGGATAAGAATAGTATTTCCTTTGGGGAATTTTGAAGATTCAGTGAAAGGCGTTAGCACAGACATTTGCACAGGGTAAGTATTCAGCAAGTGGTAGTGGATATTGTAGTATGACTTTGTTCCCTTCTCCAAGCAGGTATTCTGTTTTCTGTATGATTAAAAAAGATTTCAGGAGAATAGTCAACATGCTAGATGGATTTTCCTTGCCTCCTACCTGTTGTTCAGTGACATTAGGGCAGGCAGGTGGCTGGAGCAGCTGCCAGGTGAGGTGATCTGAGGCTTGGGAGAGCAGGGTGAGGGAGTGCTGAGTTCATTACCAGCAGACACACTGTGGAGTGGGCCAGGATCGAGGCCCCAAGCTCCCGAGGCCCAGCCTCCTGGTCCTCTGCCACATAGGCATCTCTCCTGCTCCCTGCCTTCTGGGACTCGTAGTCCCTGCCCAATTTAAAGTTCAGACTCTGCAATGACACAAGTTTGCAGACTTGGCAAAATGTGGCTTCAGAGATTCCAGGTTCCCTGTGCTGCCCCAGGAGGGCCTGGCTGGGTGAGGTGGGCACAGGAGAGACCCTGGACAGGAATCTGAAGACTGGGTCTCACTGCAGCCCTGCCCCTTGGACCTGAATCTTGTGGGCTATGAAGTGGGGTGTCCCCTGGCAGGAGTGCTGTGGGAACCTGTGCTCTTGAAAGGTTGTTGTTATAGTTCAGTGGCTAAGTTGTGTCTGACTCTTTTTGTGAGTTTTGTGACCCTGTGGACTGTAGTGCACCAGGCTACTCTGTCTATGGGTTTTCCTACACAGAAATACTGGATTGCTATTCCCTTCTCCAGGGGATCTTCCCACCCAAGAATCAAAACTGTGTCTCCTGCATTGGCAGGTGGGTTCTTTACCACTGAACCAACAGGGAAGGTTAAGGAAAGGGAATTGCTGTATAGGGTGAGGCCCTGGGCCCCTGTGATGGATGTGAAGTCAGTGATTGCGCTGGGTGTGTGAGTTTCTGCAGGTCCCCTTTCATGTTTCCCTTCCCATGCCTTTCTCTTTCCTTCACAAGAAATGATGACAACTTGACAGAGCTTAAGGACTAAAAACAGCCTTAAATAATGTGGCAGCAATTGCACATTTTCTGAATAAACTCTGATATGTCTCTGGGAATATCTTTTTGTCAAGAACACAGGTCGAAATAAAACATTGGAAGACTGTCACCGCTTGTTTTCTAACTTCTGAGGAACAGGACCATCTTACCACTCCATGGATGCCCACAGACAAGCTCCCCCCAGCCCTCCCACCACCTCCAGCCTACTCTTTTGTTCCCCATCTCTCAGGGTGATACGATATCCACCCAGAAAACCCAGAAGCTCAAGCATCAAACCATAGTCTCCTCCTTCCTCAGCCACCTCTGCCGTCAGCCTGATGTCCCCAAGACATCAGCTCCAGGCTCTCTGCCTGACCGCCCACCTGGCTCAGGCCCCATCCGTGCTTCCTCACTTCCTTCCCTCAGGCATGGGCGCTTCCCCTCTGTGTTGTATCTGGAGTCACGTGATCCTCCATTTCTCAAAAATAATACTATCTTTTAAGTTCTAAGTCATGTTCATTTTAGAAGTATTGAACAAGGCTGGAAAGAATAATTCAGAAAGCAATATTAATCTGTAACTCCATCACCTGTAGGAAACATTTGTTAGTTAATATTTTGTCCTAATTTTCCAGGAATTTCTATATACATACTTATTCATATATCCTTAAGAAAGTATCATTAAAAAAATTGAGATTATATTGAGTACAAAGTTACTTGTTCTACCTTTTTTATGTTAATTACAGTGTGAGCAATTCCCTTCATCAATTATTCTTCAAAAAATAAGATTTACAATGGCTTTGTCACAATCAATCATTTTGCTCCACCAGAATTTATTTACACATTCTGCCCCAGTTAAACATTATGAGTCTTACAATTTTTTGTTACCAAAAATACCTCTGTGATTAATAACATATAGATAGATAAATACACAAATCTTTGTACCTGTAATAATTTTCTCTGAGTAATTCCTAAAAGTAGAGGTGTTGGGTCAAAGGGTGTGAAGTTTTCAAGTCTCTTAACTGATACCCACAACTTACTTGGCAGGAAGTTCATATAAATTTATTCACACCCTCACCTGCTGTGTATGATATTACCTGCTTCACAGCACTATAGTTAGCGATATATGTTAGAAAAGTTCTTTGCCAGTTTCATGGGTGAAGTATGGTGTCTAATCAGTGACCCTGCTAAAAGGAAGTGTGATTGTAAACTCCCAGTCCCCACAGCATAAAGTCCAAACTCCTGTCATGGCATCAAAGGACTAGCAGAACATCTCTGCAGAAGCTTCGCCCGGGCTTGGTCAGCTGTGGGCTGCGGGCTGCGCTGCTGTCCTCCGTGCCTCTGTTCTGACCAGCAGAGGAAGCAGGAAGACGGACTGGAGGGTACCTGAGGGCTCAGACAAGCACTGTGCTTACCTACAGGGCGCAGGAGAGCTGGCCTGCTGCTCGGCGGCCGAGCTCTCCCATCACACAAGATGGTACCACTGAGGCCAGAGAGGGCAGGGAATGGAGATGCTCTCAAGCCTGAGTCCGTTTCCTCTGTGTGTTCAAACCTGGGAAGAGGCCGAGCTCCAGGAAGAGGTGGAAATGGCAGGGTCTTAGTAGGTGGGTTGAAGACAGGAGAAGCAGAGTCTGCCCAAGGCCACATGAAGCTTGGATGCTCGGCAGGGAGGCAGTGGAGCGGCTGCTGCTAAAGCGATAGAGGAAGCCAGACCCTCAGCTGCTCCGGTGACCAGCGTCCCAGGGCCTGGGCTGGGCTGGAAATCTTGGAGGCTGGGCTTCGTCACTGCCTCTGCCATCAGCTCCCCAGGCGCTAGACTCTGCCTGTCATCTGTGAACTTCATCTCAGCTCTGCTCAGATTTGGGGAGGACCCCAGGCTCTGCCCTACATTGATGTATTTTCTGTTTATTTAAGAAACTGGTGTGGGCTTGGGGTTGGGCAGGGCCAGACCTTGGGACAGAGTGAAATCCCGTATTACTGGCTCTTAGAGCAACACTGAAATAAAGCAGGAGGAGCACAGTGAGAGGTGCAGAGTGGGGAGGCTTCCTGGAGGAGGCGTCATTCAACATGGGCCTTGAGGTGGGGGAGGGGTAAATCAGGAGTTGGGGATTAACAGATTTACAGTACTCTATGTAAAATAGGAAAACAACAAGGACCTCATGTGTAGCATAGGGAATTACATTTTAAAAACAAAAAGAAGGGCCTCTAGGATCAGGCAGTCCTTTTATACATGGAGCTGTGTGCCAGGTGGGAGCTGCCTTGTGGGAAGAACCAAGAAGGGCACAGAGTCGGGCATTGCTGGGCACACGAGGCTCCTGCCGGGATGGTGTGTGAGGCTGACAGGAGGGAGTCTGTGTGACACAAGGCGGGGAAGAGGATTGGTCATGACCAGCAGGGCCAGGCTGCAGGGGTCTGGAAGGCCCCCAGCAAAGCCCTTTCACTTCATCCTGAGAGCTCTGGTAGCCCTTCAGGGGTTTCAGCCAAGAGAGACACATGATCAAATAGACTTTTCCGAAATATCCCTCTGGATGACCCTTGGAGGATAGATTGGGAGGAACAAGACTGAAATCTTGAGGCCAGCTGGGAGGCTGGTGTGAAGATGCGGGGACTGATGCTGAGAACTGGCCCAGGGCTCTGCCCGGGAAAGGAACAAAGCCGGAATTGTGAGCTCGGATCTGTGGCAGGATCAGTGGGAGGTGGTGCTGCCTTTCTGGGTTGAAGATTCCAGAACCCCAACCCTGTGCCCTACCCATTCTCTCTGTAGGTGAAGGCAGACCTGAGCTGCTAACCTGCAGGAGCCCTGGCCACCCTCACCTGGAGGTCTGTATCCTGCCCCACACCTTCCTGGCAGCCTCCTTCACTTCCTTGTTCCTCAGGCTGTAGATGACGGGGTTCAGCATGGGTGTGACCACAGCATAGAGGACCGTGAAGACCTCATCAGAGATACGGGCCTCCTTGCTCTTGGGTTTCATGTACATGAAGATGACGGTGCCATAGAAAAGCATCACCACGGCCAGGTGTGCTGAGCAAGTAGAGAAGGCTTTGCGGCGCCCGGCGGCTGAGGGTACCCTCAGGGTGGTGGCCAGGATAAGCGTGTAGGACAGGCAGATGAAGGCCAGGGGCACGGGCAGCAGCAAGATGGCACCCACCAGCAGGAAGACCTCACTGATGGACGTGTCACCACAGGCCAGCTTCAGGACTGCCAGGATCTCGCAGGTGAAGTGACTGACCACACGGTGGCCGCAGAAGGGCAGCCTCAGGGTGATGACGGTCTCAGTCACTGACTTGCAGAGACCGAGGACCCAGGCGGCTCCCGCCAGCAACCAGCAGAGCCGGTGGCTCATCAGCACGGGGTACCTAAGGGGCCGGCAGATGGCCAGGTAGCGATCATAGGCCATGATGGCGAGCAGCAGACACTCTGTGGAGCCTGTAGACAGACTCAGACACATCTGGAGTGCGCAGCCAAGAAAGGAGATGGTCTTCTGGGCTGACACAAGGTGGACAAGCATCAGGGGCACAAAAGTGGACGTGTAGCAGATGTCCAGGATGGAGAGGTTTCCCAGGAAGAAGTACATGGGTGTGTGCAGGTGGGCATCCAGCACGCTGACCGCCACGATGCCTGTGTTCCCCAGCAGGGTCACCAGGTACATGGCTGAGCACAGAGGGAAGAGCAGGTGCTCCAGGGCAGGGTAACCTGAAAATCCTTTCAGGAAGAACTCAGACACCTCTGTGCTGTTGACTGGCTCCATATCACAGAGCTCTGGAGGGATGTATGGCTGGGAGGCAGGGAAAGAGGGTGCAGGGTTTAGGAGTGAAACATATTGCTAGGGCCTTTTCGAGCCCTAACACATTTTCTCTCTGAGACTTTGGGAAGTCCCCATACTTCTTCCAGTTTTCAATAGATCCACGTGGAAAACTAGGAAAGAGGTGGGTCAGAATTTCTCTAAGAGAGTGCTAATGGAAATGTGGGCAATCTGAAAAAGCAATTTGAAACAACATTGGATTAATCAAAAGCAAAGAATTTACTGTGGAACTTCTCAGAGTCATTAACACACCACTGTGATTTGTGACTTTCTGAAAGTGATGCAGAAAGTAGGTAGTTCCCAAACTTATTTGACCATAGATCCTTCTTTTACAGAGCACCCATTAACCTTCTGCAAATAAGTATTCTAGCAGCATAGTTTCGGGAACAATGGGCTAGATGGAAGGTCCTCAAATCTTAGAAGCACCTGTAAAGATTACATGAGGATCACCTGGAAAGTTTGTGAAAACACAGAGTTTCTATCTTATTCAGTCTGAGTGATGCTGTTCTGCTGGTCAGGGGACCACACTTTGACAATCACTAGGCTATATGGTCTCTGAGGGTCCTCCTGGCTTTCAGGAAGTCTTGAGTTGTATCACACTTCCCACTGATGGAGATGCCTGTCTCATTTATCCCCCAGCCTGCAAAAGTCTGACTTGCCTCTGCACTGAGCTCTGGTCTCCATGCATGAAGCATATGTGCTTTGTATTGGAGGAGCTCCCGGCCTCTGAGCCTATTAGGGGCTCGTCCACCTGTGAGCCCATAGGTCCTGCTTCATCAGCTACTGCGAACTGACCTTCAGAATTGATCTTCACCATATTCATTGGAAGGACTGATGCTGAAACTGAAGCTCCAATACTTTGACCACCTGATGCAAAGAACTGACAAATTAGAAAAGACCCTGATTCTGGGAAAGATTGAAGGTAGGATGAGAAGGGGAAGACAGAGGATGAGATGGTTGGATAGCACCACTGACTCAAGAGACACGAGTTTGAGCAAGCTCTGGGATTGATGATGGACAGAGAAGTTTGGCATGCTGCAGTTCATGGGGTCGCAAAGAGTTGGACACGACTGAGCAACTGAACTGACTACTGATGCGTTTTTGAGAGAAAGTTTGATGGACCTTTCAGCTTGCCTCCTATTTTCTCTTAACCTTTGCCAGGGCTGCTTAGGCTTCATGAACCCCTAGGCATCAAATTGCAATAAGCTCTGATATATTAATCCATTGGAGCTCCCACTGTGCAGGTAGGGCAACCGAGGCTGCACAGCGGGTTCCTGGCAAGATGAGTCTAGAATCCTGTTCTCCTAACAGCATGACAGCTGCACTGAGCTCACAGCAGGTGTTTGCTTGTTAAACCCCAAATATTGGTTGTTCTCTCATCACCCTAGATGGACATCTTTTTCCTAAGTGTCCCCTGGAGGATGGTGCTCACCTTTCTCACTGGCTTCCAGCCTGTTGCTTAGCCCCACCAGCACGCAGGGAGGTCTCCCTCTCCCCTCCTCACCCAGATTCTGAAGGCCAAGCTGAAGCCCCCAGCCTGGCCACAGACAACTTCTTCCTGTCCCATTGCCACTTCCTGAGGCTAAGACACATTGGGACTGAGCAGCTGGCTGCTCAATCCGAGCGGTTCCTAGCCTGGATGACACCCGTCTGAACTGGGAAGGGGCTTGCAGATCAGCAAGACCACCCCTTGTTATGTATGGGAGAAATGAAACTCAAAGAAGAAAGGGGCTTGCCCAGCGGTGCACAGTGAGTTAGAGGGGAAACCAAGGCTGCAGGAGTTCCCTGGGGCTCCTGATCCCAGCCCTTTCCTCTGCCCCATGTCACCATTTTTTTACTTGCCTTCAGCCTCTTCCAGATCCATGTGCCTTGTTTCCTGGAAGATGTTTCTGAGACCAGGAACCTTCACTGGCTGTAATCAGGAGAAAACAGGTCCAAGAATCAGGTCTGAGCCTCCTCTATCCAGGGAACATCAGTGGACAGGACCCGGAGTTTTACATTAGTGGAGCTTTCCAAACTAAGAAGACACACCTAGGCTGTCGTAGAGTTTAGTGAAGTGTTTGCAATATGATACAGTTAAGTGGAGCTCTTAGAATTTGGGAGAAGTAGACCAAGCACTTAGAATTCAGCGCATTCTCTGCAGTGTGTCAGGTTGGTAGAACTAGGAAATTCTGGTGGGCTCAAGGCTGAGCAGGGTGCCCAGTGGTTCACTGTCAGCAGCCAGGGACTGCCCGCCCGAGCAGCTCCCAGCCCCATGCTGGCTGACAACCTCCTGGGGAGCAGGGACCTTTCAAAGCTCCCTGTACCAGGGGACCGCACCATCCCCAAGGCAATTTAGAGGCAGAAGGGGAAATTCACCCAGCTTAGAAACGTTGGGGTACTTCAGGGATGATGTCCCAAAGACCCAATTACACAGAGTCTACTTAGAGATCTTAATTGGTGTAGAAAAGTTGGAGGAGGTGGCTCAGGGCCAGGAATCCACCCTCACAGGTCAGTCCTCAGTGTGGGCCATGAACGTTTACAGGATCAATAAATGAATGGATGGATGGATGCACAATTAAGTCAATGTATAGGCCACTCTTGGTGAATACATTTAAAGACATTGGGGTGACTGAATGAACAATTGATAGGCAGTTTCACCTTTAAGGGAAACTCTGTCCCCATTAACAGTCACACTGCATTTCCACTCAAGTTTCTTCTGGCCCTCAGTTCAGTTCAGTCGCTCAGTCATGTCTGACTCTTTGTGACCCCATGAATCACAGCACGCCAGGCCTCCCTGTCCATTACCAACCCCTGGAGTTCACTCAAACTCATGTCCATCGAGTCGGTGATGCCATCCAACCATCTCATCCTCTGTTGTCCCCTTCTCCTCCTGCCCCCAATCCCTCCCGGCATCAGAGTCTTTTCCAATGAGTCAACTCTTCACATGAGGTGGCCAAAGTACTGGATTTTCAGCTTTAGCATCGTTCCTTCCAAAGAACACCCAGGACTGATCTGCTTTTGAATGGACTGGTTGAATCTCCTGCTGTCCAAGGTACTCTCAAGAGTCTTCTCCAACACCACAGTTCAAAAGCATCAATTCTTCGGTGCTCAGCTTGGCCCAGGCCACCACTAATCTACTTTCTCTCTATATAATTCTATTCTGGTCATTTTATATCAATGAAATTATATGATATGTGTCCCTTCGTGACTAATTCTTTCATATATTAACAGTGTAATGCTGTTAAGTTTGAGCTATTTTGTATAGCATGGATCAGTACTTAATTTCTCGATTAAATTCCATGGTGTGTATATATCTTCCTCTATGTGGGCTGCTAGAACAGAATACCATAGATTGGGCAGCTTATAAGCAACAGAAATTTATTTTTCATAGTTGTGGAGGCTTGGCTACTGTAAATTATGCTGCAATGAACATTGGAATCTTTTCAAATTATATATAGTTTTGTCTAGATATGTGCCCCAGAGTGGGATTGTTGGATTATGTGGCAACTCTAGTTTTTTGAGGAGCCCCCATTCTGTTTTCCATAGTGACTGCATCAATTTACATTTCTGGGGTCTATTTTATAGAAGCACTAATCCCATTCATGTTGCTTTTGAACTGTGGTGTTGGAGAAGACTCTTGAGGGTCCCTTGAACTGCAAGGAGATCCAACCAGTCTATCCTAAAAGACATCAGTCCTGGGTGTTCATTGAAAGGACTGATGTTGAAGCTGAAACTCCAATACTTTGGCCACCTGATGCGAAGAGCTGACTCACTGGAAAAGACCCTGATGCTGGGAAAGATTGGGGGCAGGAGGAGAAGGGGATGACAGAGGATGAGATGGTTGGATGGCATCACCAACTCAGTGGACATGGGTTTGGGTGGACTCCAGGAGTTGGTGGTGGACAGGGAGGCCTGGCATGCTGCAGTTCATGGGGTTGCAAACAGTCGGACATGACTGAGCGACTGAGCTGAACTGAACTGAATCCCATTCATGAGGGCTTAACCCTTATGACTTAATCATCTCCCAAACGCCCCACCTCATATGATCACATTAGGGTTAGGATCACAACATGTGAATATTTGGAGGATACAGTATTGTCTACGACAATGGATGTTTTCATTCATGTATTCATCAGTTGAAGGACATTGAGTTCCCACTTTTTGACTGTTATGGATATTATCGCTATGAACATTCATATAATACAAGTTTTTGTATGGATGTATGTTTTCATTTCCTTGGGTACATACCTAAGAGTGGGATTGCTGGGTCATATGATAACTCTCCTTAATCTTCTGAGGAATTATCAGACTGTTTTCCAAAATGACTGCACCATTTTACATCCCATCAGCAATATACTGGGGTTCTAATTTCTCCAGAACCTCATAAACACTTGTTATTATCTGCCTTTTTTATTATAACCATCCTAGTGGGTGTGATCTCATAGTGGTTTGCATTTCCTTGATGACAAGTGATGTAGAGCATTTCTCACATGCATATTGGCCATTTATATATCTTTTCTGGAGAAACGGTTATTCAGATCCTTTGCCCATTTTAAAATTGGGTTATTTGTCTTTGCATTACTGTACACTGTTTCCTGGGGCATGTTTAGGATTAACTTCTACTCACTCTGTTTCAGATGGAGTCAGTTCCTTTGAAGGAGAGCTTTGGAATTTTCCCTTCTTATAGACTTCCTCTTCCCCTGGACGAAGTCTCTGAGCCACTGCTCTGGGTGCTGGGTGAAGAGTAGTAGGTAGTAGCCTCTTGTCATTTTAGCTTGTCTCTCCCAGCACCCTGAAAGCTGGGGTGAGTGAGATTGGGGCCCAAGTATCCTCTGCTGCTCCATCTGGTGTAGAGCCTCCACCCTACAAGAGGGGACTCTGGGGAGAAAGGGAGCCCCTAACTTCTCAGCTGCACTGACCATAAATTTATCCTCTGCGACTCAGAGTTGGAGGGGATGAGAAATGTTGGTGGCCTGCCCCGCCTCATGATAAATGTTTTCTATGCATTTTGAAAAAAAATGTGTATCCTGCTGTTACTGGATAAAGTGTTTTATAAATATCAAGTTAGAGGAGAGTGTTGTTCAAATCTTCTCTGTCCTTCCTCACTTTCTATTTTTTTTCAATTATTGAAGGAGGGGTGATGAAATCTACAGCTGCAATGATAGATTTGTCTATTTCTCTTTCTGTTCTGTCAGTATTTGCTTCATTTACTTTGAATTTCTATCATTAGATCCATGAACTGTTAGGATTGTTATGTATGCTTGATGAATTGATCCCTTTGTCATTTTCAAATGACTCTGTTTATCACTGTTGTTGTTTGGTCACTAAGTTATGTCCAGCTCTTTTGTGATCCCATGGACTGTAGCTTGCCAGGCTCCTCTGTCCATGGGATTCTTGTCCATGGCAAGTATACTGGAGTTGGTTGCCATTTCCTTCTCCAGGGGATCTTCTCAACCCAGGAATCGAACCCAGGTGCCCTCCACTGGCAGGCAGGTTCTTTACCACTGAGCCACCCGGAAAGCCCTTTATCATTGTTAATATTCTTTAAAATCGACTTTATACACTATTACGATAGATCTGGGTCTTTAAAAATTCAATCTGACAACCTCTGCTTTTTAATTGGGATGTTTAGACCATTTATATTTTAAATGATTATGAATATGATTGGGTTTAAATCTTCCATCTTGCTTTTTATTATCTGTTGTCCCATCTGTTATTTTCTCCCTTTTAAATTGTATTCTGTATTCTTTTGGATTAACTGAGTATTCATTATGATTTCATTTTATCCCGTGTATTGGCATGTGGTGTGTGTGTGTGCACTTAGTCACTCAGTCGTGTCTGACTCTTTGCAATCCCATGGACTGTAACCCACGAGGCTTCTCTGTCAATGAAATTTCCCAGGCAAGAATACTGGAGCAGGTTGTCATTTCCTACTCCAGGGGATCTTCTCAACCCAAGCTTTGAGTCTGCATCTCTTTGGGCAGATGAGTTCTTTACCACTGTGCCACCTGGGAAGCCCCATAGTGACATACTAGTGATCATTTATTTTTAGTGGTTGCTTTAAGTATAACCTACCAGTTTCGCTTTGATTAATACTGTACCACTTCACCAATAGTGTATAAACCTTTTAAGAATGCACTTTTATTTCCCCTCTCCCGGGCTTTGAGCTATTGTTGTCATGTATTTTCATTTCACATATGTTACGTATCCTGCAATATCGTACTACTTTTGCTTCAAATAGTCAACTATTTTTAAAAGAAGTTTAAAAATTAGAGGAAAAAACTGCTATATGTATTTATATATAATATTAAAATCTTTTATATGTATTTATATATAATATAAAAATCTTTTATATTATATTTATTTTACACTTCCAGGTCTAATTGCTTTGTATAGATCTAGGTTTCCTTCTGGTATCACTTTTCTTTTACTTGAAGGAATTCTTTTAATATTCTTATAGATATGGTCTACTGATGATAAAGTATTTCAAAGTCTGTGTATCTGAAAATATTTTTATTTTGCCTTCATTTTTGAGAAGTAGTCTTGCTTGGTACATAATTCTGATGGTATTATCTCCCTAACCCCTCCACCCCCATATTTTAAAGATGTTTCACAACTGTCTGGCTTACATGGTTTCTAGAAGGAAGTCTACTGCCATCCTTATGTTTGTGCCTTTGCATAATGTGCCTTTTTCTCTGGCTGCTTTTAATATTTTTTTATCATTGGTTTTAAGCAATTTGATTATGATGTGCCTTGGTGTAGGTGTTTTCATGTTTCTTCAATTTTATTTTTAAACTTTACATAATTGTATTAGTTTTGCCAAATATCAAAATGAATCCGCCACAGGTATACATACACTCCCCATCCTGAACCCTCCTCCCTCCTCCCTCCCCACACCATCCCTCTGGGTCGTCCCAGTGCACCAGCCCCAAGCATCCAGTATTGTGCATCGAACCTGGACTGGCAACTCGTTTCATACATGATATTACACATGTTTCAATGCCATTCCCCCAAATCTTCCCACCCTCTCCCTCTTCCACAGAGTCCATAAGACTGTTCTATACATCAGTGTCTCTTTTGCTGTCTCGTACACAGGGTTATTGTTACCATCTTTCTAAATTCCATATATATGTGTTAGTACACTGTATTGGTGTTTTTCTTTCTGGCTTACTTCAGTCTGTATAATAGGCTCCAGTTTCATCCACCTCATTAGAACTGACTCAAGTGTGTTCTTTTTAATGGCTGAGTAATACTCCATTGTGTATATGTACCACGGCTTTCTTATCCATTCATCTGCTGATGGACATCTAGGTTGCTTCCATGTCCTGGCTATTATAAACAGTGCTGCGATGAACATTGGGGAACACGTGTCTCTTTCCCTTCTGGTTTCCTCAGTGTGTATGCCCAGCAGTGGGATTGCTGGATCATAAGGCAGTTCTATTTCCAGTTTTTTAAGGAATCTCCACACTGTTCTCCATAGTGGCTGTACTAGTTTGCATTCCCACCAACAGTGTAAGAGGGTTCCTTTTTCTCCACACCCTCTCCAGCATTTATTGCTTGTAGACTTTTGGATCGCAGCCATTCTGACTGGCGTGAAATGGTACCTCATAGTGGTTTTGATTTGCATTTCTCTAATAATGAGTGATGTTGAGCATCTTTTCATGTGTTTGTTAGCCATCTGTATGTCTTCTTTGGAGAAATGTCTGTTTAGTTCTTTGGCCCATTTTTTGATTGGGTCATTTATTTTTCTGGAGTTGAGCTGTAGGAGTTGCTTGTATATTCTCGAGATTAGTTGTTTGTCAGTTGCTTCATTTGCTATTATCTTCTCCCATTCTGAAGGCTGTCTTTTCACCTTGCTAATAGTTTCCTTTGATGTGCAGAAGCTTTTAAGGTTAATTAGGTCCCATTTGTTTATTTTTGCTTTTATTTCCAATATTCTGGGAGGTGAGTCATAGAGGATCCTGCTGTGATGTATGTCAGAGAGTGTTTTGCCTATGTTCTCCTCTAGGAGTTTTATAGTTTCTGGTCTTACGTTGAGATCTTTAATCCATTTTGAGTTTATTTTTGTGTATGGTGTTAGAAAGTGTTCTAGTTTCATTCTTTTACAAGTGGTTGACCAGATTTCCCAGCACCACTTGTTAAAGAGATTGTCTTTAATCCATTGTATATTCTTGCCTCCTTTGTCAAAGATAAGGTGTCCATATGTACGTGGATTTAATTCTGGGCTTTCTATTTTGTTCCATTGATCTATATTTCTGTCTTTGTGCCAGTACCATACTGTCTTGATAACTGTGGCTTTGTAGTAGAGCCTGAAGTCAGGTAGGTTGATGTTTTCATGTTTCTTCTGCTTGAGGTTTGTTGAGATTTTTGGATCTGTGGATTGGTAGTTTTCATCATACTTGGAAAAATTTCAACCATTATTTTTTTACACTATTTATTCTGTCACCCTTTTCCCAGTTGTACTTATCTTAGGGCACTTGAGGTTGTCCCAAAGATCACTGATACTCTACTCTTTCTTTTCTTTTTCAGTTTTTTCCTCTCTATGTTTTATTTTAGATCATTTATATTGCTATGTCATCAAGTTAACCAAATATTTCGTTCTGCAGGTTTTGGTCTGCCATTAATCCCACTCAATATATTTAAAAGAAACCTATAAAATGTTTTAGGTTGGCAGAAGAATTCCAGAACAGTACCTAGTTTTCCTATATACCCTTCACCAAGCTTTCTCTAATGTTAACACCTTATATAAACATAGTACATCTATCAAAACTAAGAAATTAACACTAATACAATACAATTAAACTACAGGCTTTACTCAAATTTCACCAATTTCCCACCAATGTCATTTTTATTTTCTGGAGCCAGTCAAGGGTACCATGTTGCACTGAGTCATCTAATATAATTTTTATCTCAGAAATAATATTTTTCATCTTTAAAAGTTCTATTTGGGTCTTTAAAAAAAATTCTGTCTTTCCTTAACATGTGAAGCTTGCTTTGTAACAAATCACAATATAGACATTTACAATGTAGACATTTCCATATACTTATTTGTTTCTTGATAATATGGTGTTTAATAATTTATTGTATAAATATACTAAATCTTACTTGACCATTTCCTGTTTTTATCTCCAGCGTTTTTCTTTTTGCCATGCAAACAATCTGCACAGAATGATTCTATGCGGCTCTTTAACACACACACATCTGTTTCTCTAGGATAGATATCTTGGTAGGAAATTATTAGGTCAAAAGTATAATTATTTAAATTTTTGAAAGATGCAACCAAATTGCCCTCAAAAATGCTGTCTTAATTTAGATCTCCAAGTGTGCAACAGTACTCGTTTCTCCATACCCTGACAGATATTGTGTGTTATCAGCCTTTTATATTTTGCATTATGATGGATGAAAATGGATATCATTGTTTTACTTTGTATTTTTCTTATTACTAATCCTGTTAAACATAATTTTATACATCAACTTTTGCTGTTAAATATTTTCCTTCTGTTAATTGTCTTCATATTTTATGCCCATTCTTCTAATTTTGAAGACTACTGATTTCTAAGAGTCCCTTATGTATTCTCTGCGATATCCTTTGTTTATTATATGTGTGGTGAATATTTTCTGTCATTTGGCCTTTTTGTTTGTTTATGGTGCCTTTTGTTATATAGAAGTTTAATGATTTGGAGTAATTAAATTTCTTTCTCTTGCTTCATATCTCCAAACTTTTAAATACATTTCTGTTCTATATTTTATCCTAGTACTTTTTAAAAGTTTTGTTTTTTAATTTCACACTTATTTTATCTGGATTTATTTATCTAGTTATTTACTTGCAAGATAGGGTAAGTTTGTTTACTTGCCCCAACAGAATTTATTGTAAAGGTTATCTTTTCTCAATATATAAAAGTGCTATTTTTATCAATACTAATTTTTCATACATGTATGAGTCTCTTTCTAGACTCACTGTTTTGTTCTAAATAAATTTTATTCTTTTTTTTTTTTTTTTTTACTGTCCCCATACGCACTGTTCAGTTGCTATAGATTTGTAGGGTGTACTGATATCCTTTAGGGCAAATTTTCTCTTACTAGCCTATTCAATAATATATTGGCTATCCTTGCAAATTTTCTTTTTCAGAAAAATTTTGCAATAAGCTTGTCAAATTTCATAAAAATCCTGAGATTTTGCCTTTCATTTATTGACTAACTTGGGGGCAAAAGTGACATTTTCGTGAAATCAAGCTTTCCCCTTTAGGAACACTGCTGCTCAGTCGCTTCAGTCATGTCCCACTCTTTGTGACCCTAAGGGCTGTAGCTCACCAGGCTCCTCTGCCCTTGAGGATTCTCCAGACAAGAATGCTGGAGTGGGTTGCCATGCTTTCCTCCAGGGGATCTTCTCCACCCAGGAATCAACCCACATCTCCTACATTGCAGCTGGATTCTTTATCACTGAGCCACTAGGGAAGATCTTCAGAAACATTGTCTCTCCATTAATCCAGGTCTTTTACTGTGAACTGATCACACAGCTCTTTTGTAACCTGTTAGTGAAGTGATTCCCATCCATATGGTTACCATATTGAACTCTCCTTGTATTTCTGAGATAAACCCATCTTCCTCATGGTATTTCATTCTTGTCTGTTTAGGATTGCCTTGGGTTGAGCTGAAGGGCTCCAGCTCCTGGGCTCCACCTGGTGGGCATCAGGCCATTCTTCTGGACTTCTGGGGCTGGGGAGTTGGAGTGGCTGTGAGACCTTGAATTGCAGGGCTCAGGCCCAGGCAGATCTCTATGGCAGTAGAACAATAAATGTAAGAATCTGGTAGAAAGAAAATCTGTGTACCCCAGCTCTGTGGCTCTTTATCTGGCCACCTTGGGCTTTGCTAGTTTCTTACTGCTTGGAGACTCTGAGAGAAGAGAACAAATCTGTATTAAAACAATCTATTCTCTTAGAATCCAGCCGTCTGTTCACTGACATGTTCTTTCTTTAAGCTTTATATTTATCTTTATGCCATTTTCAATGAGAATAATCCCTCAAATATAATTTCATTTTTATAAATCTGGATGGCTTTTCACATCAACAAATTCACAAATCAGAAAACTATGTCTCAACTTTGGTCCAGAAAGTAAGATCCTGAGTCTTTGGCACCAGCCTAGTGGTGACTTTGTCTGACTTTGGTATCAGGGTGATGTTAGCCTCATAACATGAGTCTCTAAGTGTTCCTGCTTCTTCTATCTTTTTCTTTTTGGAAGAGTTTTAGAAGGAGTGGTTTTAATTCTTCTTCGAGTGTTTAGTAGTTTTCACCTCTGAAGCCAACTAGTCCTGGGCTTTCTTATTGGAATTTTTTGGTTACTGATTCAGTTTCCTTATTTGTTATTGGTCTATTCAGGCTTTCAAATTTCTTCTCAATTCAGTTTTGGTAGGTTTCTAGGAATGCATCCATTTCTTCTAGGTTATTAAATTTTTGTGTTCAATTGTTCATAATAATTGTTAATACTCCTTTTTATTTCTGTGTGATCACTTGCACTGTCTCCTCTTTCATTTCTGATTTGAGTCTTTTCTCTACTTTTTCCTTAGTTCTATTAAGAAAAAAATTAACTTGGTTTTGTTGGCTTTTTCTATCGTTTTTCTATTCACTGATTTATTTCTGCTCTACTCTCCATTATTTTCTTTCTTCTGCTAACTTTGGGCTTCTTTTTTCTCACTTTTAAAATCTCATTAAATTACAGACTTTCTTTTTTCTAATATAAATGCTCTTTTCTTTTCATGCCACAAGTTTTGATATATATTTTTTGTTTTTGTCTGGTTCTAAATAATTTCCAATTTTTACTATTATTATTTCTAGTTATTATTTTCTAGTTTCTTAATTTCCAAGCAAATGGAAGTTTTTAGGTAAATCTTTCTAATTTTTACAATTGATCTCAGCTTGATTTCTAATTTAATTTCATTATAAAAATTAATTTCATTGTAGTCAGCAAATGTGGTATATATGATATCTGTTTATTTAAAATCTGTTGTGATTTGTTATGACCTACTCTCTGAACGTTTTTCATAAATATTATCTGAGTGTTTGAAAATAATGTGTCTTCTCTGTGTTTCTATATATGTCCATTTTATCAAGTTTTATAATTCCTTTGTTCAAATCTAAATCCCTACTGATTGTTTTGCCAGCTTCATATCTCAGTTACTTACATATATACGCTATAACCCTGGTGGGCTACAGTCCACGGGTCGCAAAGAGTCAGACACGACTGAGTGACTTCACTTTCACTATATGCTATATCCATTTTCTTCGTTATGAATTTATCAATTCTGGTTACAGTTCTATAAATTTTTAATTTATATATTTTGAGACTATGTCATCAGGTACACACAAGACTGGAATTGGTATATCCTGCTGGTGAAAATAATTTTTTAACATTTATTTTTATTTATTTGACTGTGTCGGGTCTTAATTGCAGCACCCAGGCTTAGTTGCCCACGGCATGTGGGATCTTAGTTCCTGACCAAGGACTGAACCTGCATCCCCTGCACTGGAAGGCAGATTCTTAATCACTGGACCACCAGGGAAGTCCCCAGAAAACAATCTTTTGTGTGTATGTAGAGATCCTTTTCAGGCTTCCCCTGTGGCTTAGCGGTAAAGAATCTGCCTGCAATGCAGGAGACGCCGAGACCTGGGTTCAGTTTCTGGATTTGGAAGATCCTCTGGAGGAAGAAATGGCAACCCGCTCCAGTAATTTTGGCCAGAAAACCCTGTGGACAGAGGAGCCTGGTGAGCTACAGTCTATGGTGTCGCAAAAGAGTGGGACATGACTGAACAACTGAATAACAACAAGAAATCCTTTTAAGTAATCATTTTTGCTTGAAAATTTTATCTTGTCTGTTATTAATATTATACTATCTTTCTTTTGCTTAACATTTGATTAACATATCTTTTTCTATCCTTTTGCTTTTTTTTAGACTTTTATAATACATAGCACATAACTTAAAATTAAAAAAAAAAATGTGGGCAGGAAGCAAGAGGAAGCAAGCCCAAGGGGGAATCAGTTCAAGTATCTAGTTGCCGGGACTCATGACATCAGACCCTGAGACAGGGACTCAATCTAAAAACATCCCACTTGATCCTATCCCTGGTCCTAATCCTTCTCTTTCTCAGGAACCTCATTTCATGAGTTACTCTTCTCCCCTAGTGACTCCTCTGAGAGCATAAAGCTTAACCTTGTTGTATCTTTAAAATAAAACCTGCTTTGACATATTTTTTTTTCCCTCCAGCTGCCGCCTCATCTCTCTCTTCCCTTCACTAACAGGTTTCTTGAAGTTATTCCTGTCCGATTCACCACTCAGTAGGTCATTCCAGATACTTAAGGGATATACTTGACTCCTTAATTTTCCACATCAAAGAGTTAGAATGTCTGCTCAAAAATATACTTTAAATCTGTCCATCTGTTCCTCTCCCTAATACTGCCTTAATGCAGGCACCCGTCATCTCTTGTCTGGACTTCTGCACCTTCTTCTAAGAAGGGATTTCTTTCTTTCTTACTTTTTTGGGCACAACATATGGCATGTGGGATCTTAGTTCCCCGACCAGGGGTCAAACCCATGCTCCCTGCAGTGAAAGTTAGGAGTCATAACCCCTGGACCACCAGAGAAGTCCCTATAAAGGGATTTCTGAGCTTCTCAAAAGCTGGCTGTGATTCTCCCTCTCCCTCTGAGTCCTTCCACATTTACCAGTTCCTCAACTAAGGCCCTCTGTGGTTTGTGGAATGTTGAGACTCCATGTCCTTCAACCTGAGTTATGTGGGACACCCCTACACACTCCCCATCTCCCATAGGTCCAGCTCCTGAGATCAAACCAAAGAGATGACTCATTATCCCCGGGCACCACTCCAGAAATGTTCTGTGCCTGTGGCATCTTAGGGCTGATGCTGGAGGTGGTGCCCTGACTCTGGAGACAGGCTCTCAGTAGGCTAATTAGGCTGGGATAATTGAACGCTGTCTATTGGCAGTCTTTATAATCAGACAGGTTTCCTGCTGGGAGCCAAGCCCTTGGGCTTCCCTGACTATCCCTGGGTGTTTTCCCTACCCTTAAGGAGACAGGAATTGGATTATGTGATTCAGGAGCCCAGGAAGTTCCTTGTTCTTGCCACCACAGAAATAATGGTGCTGCCCTCTGTGGCTTGGAGAACAGGCCTCAGAGTCCTTATCCTGAGGGCAGAAATAGATGTGTCACTGTTTCTTTACTTCTGGGTTTCTCAGCAGGTACCCTACTGGTGTTTTGGATAGAAAAATCTTCCTGCACTATCTCTGTCACTGCGGTAATTACTATCCTACATCCTACGTGTGAGATGCTGACCGCCATCCCGGTCAACCTGAAAACTGCTCATACCCCCACATATTTCCAAATGTGCTCTTGGAAGATTCTGCCAAGTATAATCCAAAAGGCACCAAATGGACACCTACAAGCAGGGAAGTCCCTGAGATTCCTAAGGTGCTGAAATCGTGAGATTATCTGATGTTTTCCAATCTGTGTTGGCTTGTCCCCAGGACTATGACCTTCAGCTCTCTGAGTCTGTGACTGATTTAGCTCCCCTGGCACAAGGCTTGGTCCAGAGCAGGTGTGAGTGAACAAAGGACCAGGACCAATGGTGACTGGACACTCTAGATGGCTCTGTCCACTAGAAATGTAACGTGAGCTGCATATGTAATTTTTGTTGTGGGATTAAGTATGTAAAAATAAATAGGTGAAATTAATTCCAATAACATTTTATTTAACCCAATATATCAAAATGATCATTTCAACATATAAAAAAGATGAAAATTAATCATGAGCTAGTTTCCATTCTTTTGTGTATTAAGTTTTTGACATCTAAATTACTTATATAGAAGCTCTCAACTCAGACTAGCCATAGTTTATGTTATGTGCTCATAGCCATGTGGCTAGTAGCTACCATATGGGACAGTGCTAGGAAAATCTATTCTCCTACTGCGCTCTCAACTATTGCTTAATTTCCCCTGCCTCCAACATTTGTGTGTGTGTGAAATTTTTCAAACACATAGAATTGAAAAAATTGTAAACAGCCATATATATAAAGTCTAGTCTCCACAGTTGTTAACCATCTGCTAACATTTGCTCGATCCATCTATCCAACCATCTTATTTTTTTTTAATTGCCTACTTTTTTCTTCCATTTTTTGGCCATGGCACATGGCATGCAGGATCTTAGCTCCCTGACTAGGGATTGAACCTGTACTCCCTGCAGTGGAAGCATGGTATCTCAACCACTGGACCACCAGGAAAGTCCCTGTTATTGTTTACTTATTTACTTATTATAGCTATCCTGGGTCTTCATTGCTCTGCACGGGCTTTCTCTAGTTGTGGTGAGTGGGGGCTGCTCTTTGTTGCAGGGTGCAGGCTTCTCGTTTTGATAGCTTTTCTTGTTGCAGAGCACAGGCTCTAGAGCACAGTCTCAGTAGTTCTGGTGCACATGTTTAGTTGCTTTGTGGCATGTTTTTCAAATTTTTAGGGCAAAAGTCCTTGAAAGAGTCTTCCTTTTTTCTCTCTGTCACTCCCTCATGTCCTCCTTTTCCCTTTCTGTGGATCGTCAGAGGTACAATTTCTATTTCCGAGGGAGGCATCATGCCTTAATGGGTTCCATCTCTCAGTCTAGCACAGTGCCGCCAGGGATTCAATGTAGGCCTTGGGGTTAGGCAGGCCTGGACTTGATTCTGGCTCTGCCATTTCCTAGCTGTGTGACCCAGAGCAAGTGCGTTAATTCTGTAAGCCTGATATGTGACATGGGGATAATGGAATTGTGAGGATTAAGTGAGATAAGTTTAAATGTGTATTAAAATAGTGGGTTGGAGAGGAAAGGGAAAGGAGTTTATTGCTTATAAATGACCCTCTCCTTTGCACTTTCCTGGGGCCTTGAAAACACTCGGGTTCCAGAACTTACCTGGCATCTTGTAATCATTTATATTTCTGTCTCCCATTCAAGGTAACAGGCTCCTAGAGGGCAAGGGCTGTGTCTGTCTTCTCCCTAGCCTCAGCACCAAACACAGGGCCTGGCTACACGAATGTTAATTAAATAAATGAATAGAATTCTAAGTCACAATTACAGTATTATAATTACAGTATTAGAAGGTATACAGTATATACCTTATATGTGTTGTTGCTTTCTATGGTTTCAGTTACATGTGGTCAAATGAGGTCCAAAACTATTAGATGGAAAATTCCAGAAATAAACAATTCATGTTTTAAATTGAATGCTGCTCTCAGTAAGAGGATAAAATCTTGCCAGGGTCATAAGGCCCTTAGTAGCCATCTAGGTTATTCAGATTGACTGTCTGGGACAGCAGTGCTTATGATCAAGTAACTCTTGCCATTTACTTAATTTGCTTTTTACTTAAGCATTTACTTAATAATGGCTCTGGAGCGCAAAAGTAGTGATGTTGGCAATTCAGATGCACCAAAGAGAGGCCATAAAATGCTTCCTTGAAGTGAAAAGATAAAAGTTATTCTCAGTAAGGAAAGAAAAAAATCGTATGCTGAGGTTGCAGAGATCTACGACACACAGAAGAATCTTCTATCTGTGAAATTGTGAGGAAAGAAACAGAAATCACCTGGAGCAGTCAGGTCAGTGGTAGCCTAACGCCGTATCACAGCGCCTCCATCATTGCCCTCACTTCATCTCATCAAAGGCATTGTGTCATCTCCTGTCATCACAAGAAGACGGGTGAGTGCAGAAGGGTAAGACATATTGTGTGTGTGTGTGAGAGAGAGAGAGGAGTACATTCACATAATTTTTTATATTATATTTATACATTTAGTATATATTAGTATATTGTTAGAATCATTCTATTTTATTATTCAGTTCAGTCGCTCAGTCGGGTCCGACTCTTTGTGACCCCATGAATCGCAGCACACCAGGCCTCCCTGTCCATCACCAACTCCTGGAGTTCACTCAAACTCACATCCATCGAGTCCGTGATGCCATCCAGCCATCTCATCCTCTGTCATCCCCTTCTCCTCCTGCCCCCAATCCCTCCCAGCATCAGAGTCTTTTCCAGTGAGTCAACTCTTCGCATGAGGTGGCCAAAGTACTGGAGTTTCAGCTTTAGCATCATTCCTTCCAAAGAAATCCCAGGGCTAATCTCCTTTAGAATGGACTGGTTGGATCTCCTTGCAGTCCAAGGGACTCTCAAGAGTCTTCTCCAACACCACAGTTCAAAAGCATCAATTCTTTGGTGCTCAGCCTTCTTCACAGTCCAACTCTCACATCCATACATGACCACTGGAAAAACCATAGCCTTGACTAGACGGACCTTTGTTGGCAAAGTAATGTCTCTGCTTTTGAATATGCTATCTAGGTTGGTCATAACTTTTCTTCCAAGGAGTAAGCGTCTTTTAATTTCATGGCTGCAATCACCATCTGCAGTGATTTTGGAGCCCCAAAAAATAAAGTCTGACACTGTTTCCTCATCTATTTCCCATGAAGTGATGGGACCAGATGCCATGATCTTCGTTTTCTGAATCTTGAGCTTTAAGCCAACTTTTTCACTCTCCACTTTCACTTTCACCAAGAGGATTTTTGGTTCCTCTTCACTTTCTGCCGTAAGGGTGGTGTCATCTGCATATCTGAGGTTATTGATATTTCTCCCGGCAATCTTGATTCCAGCTTGTGCTTCTTCCAGCCCAGTGTAATGATAATAATATTTTATTATTAGCTATTGTTAATTCTTACTGTGCCTAATTTATGAATTAAACTTTATCATAGGTACAAATATACAGGAAAAGATATAGTGTACATAGAGTTTAGAACTATCCATGGTTTCAGGCATCTGCTGGAGGAGGGGATTTTAGAACCATATCCTCCTCCTGGATGTGGGGGAAGGAACTCCTGAAAGCCCGGGTCTTATCAGTCAAATCCATTCCACCTGCCTTCAATAAACAAGGTTGTTTTAAGACTGGTAAACAGAAAGTAGCCCAAACAAGATGTTTGCCCAAGTTGTTTTCCAGGAACTTGAAGTCAGCTGTGTCTAGTTCAAGCTGAGCCAGTTAAGACTGGGGCGGACCATTGAGCCTCCAACTGGGTGTCTGCTTGGTAACCTCTTGACACCAGAGGGCCGAAAACTCCACCCTTAGATCATGCTAAGCCTCTCCATTCGTGAATGTTTAGAACCTGTAGCTTAGTTATGCCTGCGAGGAATGATGGTGACCACAGCTTTTCCCAATCACCTTACCCCACACTCCCCACGCTCCCCAAGCCTCAGACCACCCTGTTGCTTTATTCTTTATCCCATAATTATCCCGAACCCCTTGCCTTTGGGAGGCACACCTGAGACTTGTTCTCCACACTTGGCTGCCTTGTAAATAAATCTCTTTGCTGCAAATCTCAGCATTTTCTCATCTCAGCATTTTCGCTGGGCTTCTGAGGTGGCTCTAGTAGTAAAGAGCGTGCCTGCCAATGCCGGAGGCTTAAGAGATGAGGGTTTGATCTCTGGGTTGGAAAAATCTCCTGGAGGAGGGCATGGCAACCCACTCCAGTATTCTGGCCTGGAGAATCCCCATGGACAGAGGAGCCTGGCAGGGCTCCAGGCCATAGGGTTGCAGAGTCAGACTCGACTGAAGCGACTTAGCACACATGTTGGGCAAAACAAACCTGGTTCAGCAATACTATTGTGTATGTTTTTCTAAAGAATAGCAATGTATCCTCTCACAGTTCAAAAGGCTACCAGTTCAAAATTAAAGTGACAGCAGGGCCGAGCTCCCTCTGAAACCTGTAGAGGAGAATCCGTCTTCCCTCTCTGCAGCTTCTGGCGGCTGGTGGGGGACCCCAGCTCACAGTGCAGCACTCCAGTTGCTGCCTCCGTGGTCATAGAGCATAGTTCTCTGTATCTCGGTGTAAGGACACAACTCATATCGGATTAACAGCCCACCCTTCTCCAGGATAATCTAACCTTTGCTGATTATACCTGCCATGAACCATGGAGCCACGTGGCTTATGGGATTTTAGTTCCCAGATAAGGGACTGAACCCTGGCCCTTGGCAGTGAGAGCACAATGTCCAAACCACTGGACCACCAGGCAATTCCTGACCCTATTTCCAAATAAGGTTACATTCTGAGGTTCTGGTTCAATGTATCATCCTTGGGGAAGCCAGTTCAAACCATAACACTTGGGGTTGCTTTCTAGTCCTCTGTCAGTTCCCTAAGCCCTGCCCCTAGCTCTTTAAAGTATCTTTTCATGGAAACTTCTTTAATTACCCCCTTTGTATATGCTCTGAAGTCAATCCTTGCTCTGACCCTTATGAGCTGTGTGACCTTGGGCAAGGTAGCTAACCTCTCTGAGCCATGGTCGCTTCACCTCTAAAGTGGAAATAACCGTCATACCCATTCTATGTACTTTTCTGTGTTGCTGAAAGTGCTTGATAAACCAAAAAGGCCCATAGCAATGACTGGGGTCACAATTATCCCTTGTGTGTTGCAAGGTACAGTTGGAAAAGGGCTGTGTCTATACTTCCCTCGTGGTCCAGTGGTTAACACTCTGACCTCACAATGCAAGTGGCCTGCGTTTGATCCCTGGTCAGGAAACTAGATCCCACATGCTGCAACTGAGTTCTCACGCCAAAAGTAAAGATCCCTCCATAACTGGAAAAAAAAAAAAAAAAAAAGAGGAGGCAAGTCTTCCCCTGGCCCTGGGTAGCATGGCCTTCATCTTCCTTAGAGTTTCACACCTCTGCTACTTGGCTGTCATTTGTGGGACGGGGTGGTTTCTGCATTATCAGGGAATATCATGGGCTGGTCCTCAGCTTGTTTCTTCATTCAGTATATTGAAAGGGGGAGGAAAAAGGATTTAGATCCTCTCAGGAAAATGGCCTGACCTGAAAGACAAAGCCCTACTTTAAATGTCAGAAATTGCATGTTAACTCCTCTTTGTATACTTTCTGTAATAATTTAAATCTCTCTCCAGATGGATGCCCCCATGAAGTAGGAAGAAGTTCACATGTTTAGAAAGGCAAAATAAAACAGCACATTAATATGTTGCAAAAAATTACCTTTATCAAAAAAAAAATTACCTTTATCACATGTAATAACTAATCCAACAGATCCCAGTGAATATTGATCACGTGACTGGTTTTCCCCGCACTTAGCGTGGACTTCTAACAGGGGGTCGTCCTTGTCAGACACACGTGTGTTGTTCTGGTTACTCAGATTTTCCTTCACAGCCCTCAGGAATACGGTGTCTTTTTTTCTGTCCATTAGTAAGTACTTTTGTTAATTTTATTGCTAGACATTTTTTAATTTTTGTTGCTGATTTATTTATTCTCTGACTTTTTGAATTAGTTATTGCTGTTATATAGGAAAGTCACTGCTTTTTGTATTTTTATTTAAAACTTTTCTTCACTAAACTCTAGTGTTCACACTGTTAGTGTGAATAGTTTTCCAGCATATTCTTTTAAATTTTCTACAGTTTATTTTATGCTCTTATTTAACTATACTAAGCTAAGTAAAAGTGGTAATAGGTAGCATACTTGCTTGTTCCTGATTTTAATGGGAATGCTTGTGTTTATTTACCATTAATCATGATATTGGCTTTTGGTCTGAGATATTTTTCTTTTTAATCATGTTAAGAAAGTATCCTATTTTTTTGTTCATTTGCAAAATTTATCAGGAATGCTTAGTGAACTTTATCAAATGTGTTTTTGTTATCTGTTGAGATGATTATATGGTTTTACTTTTTTCTTCTCTTTATTTAAGTAATTACAATAGATTTCTAAAATTATCGAACCACCTGACTTTCCTGGAACAAACTTTACTTGTTTATGGAATATTAGTCTCTCAATATTCTGCTAGGCATATAAATATGTTATTTATTTTTTAGGATTTTGAGGTTTGTTTGCAGTATTTTTGTACTGTGGTTGTGAGGGTGTCTCAGGGTTATGCTAGTTATATAAAGCAAATTATATACATTAAAAATTTTTTTAAGATTTCTTTCTTTCTCTAATCTTTGACACAGTTTAAACAGTTCCTGCTGTTTCTAGAATTATTCCCTTAATTCTTTTTTTATTATTTTTAAAATTGTGTTTGTTTATTTAAGGCTGTGCTGGGTAGTCACTGCTACACGCTGACTTTCTCTAGTTGCAGCGAGTGGGGCTGCTCTCTAGTTGAGGCGCGTGGGTGACTCATGACAGAGGTTTCTGTTGTTCAGAGCACAGGTTTTAGGTGCAGATCTTCAGTAGTTGCGGCATGTGGGCTCAGTAGTTGTGGTCCACGGGTTTAGTTGCTTCATGGCATGTAGGATCTTTCTGGGGCTGAACCCGTGTCCCCCGCATTGGCAGGTGGATTCCCAACCACTGGACCACCAGGGAAGTTTCTCCTTATTCTTTTTTAAAGTAGACTTTATTTTTTAGAGCAGCTTATATTCACAGCAAAATTGAATGGAAGGTAGAGAGAGTTTCCATATACTTCCTGCCCCCCACACAGATAGACTTCCCCACTATTAACATCTCTGTTCGTTACAACTGATGCACCGACACGGAGAGCCCCCGAGTCCCTAGTTAACTTAAGGGTTCACTGTCGCTGCCGTACATTCTAACGTTTACCAATGTATGATGACGTAGATCCACATTGTGATCACCTACAGAATAGTTTCTTTGACCTAAAAATCCTTTATGTTCTACTTACTCATCCTTTCCTCCTCACTCCCTCCTGGCAACCACTGATTCTTTGTCTCCATAGTTATGCCTTTTCCAGAATGTTATATAGTTGGAATCACATAGTATGTAGCTTTTTCAGATTGTCTTCTTTCACTTAGTAATACATATTTAAGATTCCTCCGTGTCTATTCATGACTTGACAGCTCATTTTTCCTAGTGCTGAATAGTGTTCCATTGTTTGGATATACTTAGCTTTTCAATCCATTCACCTACGGAAGGGTTTCTTGGTTGCTTTCAAGTTTTGGAAGTTATGAATAAAGCTGCTACAAACATCCATGTATAGGTGTTTGTGTGGACATACGTTTTACCTTTGGATAAATACCAAGGAGTGTGATTACTGGATCAGCTGATAGAGTGTGTTTAGTTTTGTAAGAAACTGCTAAACTGTTTCCATAGTGGTCTACCGTTTTGCTTTGTTGTATATTTTTTTCACATACACTTCTACTATTCAAATTTCACCTGGATATACCTTGCTGGTTTGGCTTGGCCTGGCCTCTTCAAATAGTTTGCCTAGTACTCAGGGCAACTTCTGATCAAAAGACAATGCTTCAGATAGGAAATTTTCTTTATTTCTTTAACAGTTGTTTCTCCACAGGCTCTGTTCTCTACGTCTGGAATGTCTGTTATACAAGAATGCAGTTGACCCTTAGACAACATGTATTTGAACTGCATGAATCCATTACACGTGTTTTTGTTTTTGTTTTCCCAGTACTAAATACTACAGTACTGCACAATCCATGGTTGGTTGACTCCCAGATAGAGAACCCCAGATATGGAGGGCCACCTACAAAGTTGATTTTCAACTGCCTGGGGGTTGGTGTCCCCCGACTGTTGTTTAAGGGCCAGCTGTGTTTCATTTCCTAGGCATTTCTTTCTTTCTTTAGTCTTTTTCAGAGTTATAGGGAAGGTTCTCAAAGCAGTCTTTATTGATTTGGTTTTTAATTTGAAAGTAAGAGTTTGCATATTTTTCCAAACTTGTATATGAATTGACTTTTTGAATATTATTTAGAACATAAATTTGGAAATTTTACTAAGTCTCTGTTTTCAAGATTTTAGCAACTCTTGTAATAAGGATACAATACCTTATATCTTTTTTTCAGGTGTCTAGTAATTTTTCTTTATTTGTTCACTTTACAGAGGGACCTACCTAGATCTATGTTTGGGATTGGAATTTGAAGTGGTTCTATAAAAGACTATGCAGATTATTTTCAAGCATATTGGTTCCAGGCCCACTTTTTAATGGTTTAGCTTTCTAGGTGGGGGCACCCAGTTGGCCATGATTAATGCATGGGAGGGCTCTTGAGAGAAGTTTGCTGCTGTGCTGGGCAACTTTGCTTTCAGGATTTATGAAGGCAGCTCAAGGTTAGCTGGAGGAGTGTCCACTTTCTCTAAGTGAGCATACAGGTTAGGAATCTTCTGACCAGTGTGTCTGCTTTTATGTGCAAACCAAATGTGGGGCTAAGTCTTGGCCAACTGATTTGCAAGCAGACACTTGTGCAGTTCCCAGCATCACCAAAATTACTTCCTGCCTGTGCCAACCTCACCCTAATGCATAGCCCTGGCGTCTATCATGGGGCTTAGAGTGGCTCTGCTGGGGCAGCGCCCCCGTCGGGCTTCCCAGGGATGCCCTTCCACAGTCAATACATCCATTGATCTGCTTCCATCTGCACTGTGTATTGCAGAGATTCCTTACACGTTCTTGACCAGAATTTGGAACAGAGAAGAGTTAAGTGGATGGTTTCAAATTATGACCTATAAGCAAAGATCAGGGAACTATCGCTTCTGACAAGTCTGAATACAAAACTGGCTTATTTACAGTGTCACCACTAGGTGGTGCCACCAATTGGTGAAAACAATGGTTACTGTTGTGGGCCAACCAAAATCCACTTGCAGCTGGTACCCGCACAAGTTTGTGAGCTTTTAGGGAGCTTGTGTGTACTTGTGAGTAAGTGTGTGTACACATAGTTCTTGGTGCATGAATTTGCTTCAGTGCAATGTTGGTTTACAAGTGTTCACATGCATGCAAGTATATGCAGAGATTAGGGTTAGGGTGCACCTTCATATCATATCAAGAAGCTAATGATATGAACTCCAAAAGGCTGCCCCATCAGCCATATGTATTGTCTGGAACTCTGGTCCCTCAGCTTGAAAGGCTGCTAGTGGAGTGTGCAGAAGCCCCAACCTTAAGGGAGAAATACAGTGACAACGCCACAGGAAAGTTTTTTCGGGGCAGGGAACCCACAGTCACATATCCTCTAAGGTCATCTGTCCTGCAACCCCTCCAAGAAAGTCTCAGTCACTTGTAATATACTGGAGGACCATGGTCTCAATATCTCCCTGAGTACCCAAAGCTTCAAATCAAATGCCCACATTAAGACTGCATCTTCTGTCCAGATAGGGAGTGACTCTGCACTTGAGAAAATAAATGTGGGGGTGGGGGTGGGGAAGGCCCCAAATCCCTTCCCCACTAGAGTCATCCGTATCAGCACATCCTTTCCCTGTTATCACTATGGGTAGTCCCCAGCTGATCTCAGACTGTCACTCAGGAGACTGGCTCTCACTCCAGGAATCTTGCTGCTTTGATTACATGCTGTACAGAATAGCCCATGAGGCTGGGAAACTTAGACAAGCCTCTTCCCTTCTCTGGCATCAATTTCTCTAGCTCTCAGTGAGGGCTGAAGCTGCATGATTCCAAGGGGCCCTTTGGGCTGATGGGAGTTCTGCCAGTTGCAGGGCCTTGCCCTCCTCCCATGGCTGGTATGCAGTGGGAGTCTCCTTGGAGAAGCTCCCAAGTAGAAGAAAGTTCTGCTTGCCTTCCTCCTCCTCCTTCCAGCAGACTTCCCTCCTTAACAGGCCCCCAGGGGAGGCAGTTGGCCTCCCAGGCCTCCAGAAGCTGCAGGAGGGAGTGCTCACTTGATCATCATTAAAAGTTCAAGTGGCTTCCTCCCTCCACCCTGCACCCCATGGGGTGCATTAAACCCCAGGACTCATTAAACCCTCTGCCCCCAGAGCCCAATTTGGTTGAAGGGAATGTTTGATCTTTTCATCCAGAGGAGGTCTGAACTAAGGGTTTGGGGCCTCCCTGAGACAGCTCATTTCAGATCCAGGTCAGAGAGGGAGGGTCCCCAGAGGTCACCTCTTGCCCTGGCACTTTTCCAGAGGAGGAAACAGGCTGCAGGGAAGGGGTGTGTCCAAGGTCACACAGGAGGCTTGCTGCTGGAAGCATTCCTCTGGGTGGCAGAGAGTTGAGCGGGGGCGGGGTGGGGGCTCTCTGTGAAGTGTCCCCGGGGAACTCATGGTCTCAAGATCAAGGTGCAGAGCTGTGGCTTTGGGAGAGACCCTGAAGCATGTGAGGAAGGCCTGTTAAGAACAGCCTGACAAGCCCACAGTGGGAGGGGCTGCCTGGAAAGATAGCGAGCAACTGTCCCTGGCCCCCTGGCCATGTGGTGGGTTGGATAAGTGCTTATCTAGATGAACAGAGGGTTCTGGACTGGATGGGCTGAGGGATCTGCAACTGTTCAGGTCCTGCCTGCTCTGTGAATTCTCCCCCAGGCAGGAATGGTGTGTCTTGACTGTTGAGTGGGGAGGCTCGGATGGAGTGGAGAGCCTGCTGTGTATGGGCAGTTGAGCCTGTTGACTGGGACCCAGGAGGCTGACCCTGGGGCCTGACCTCAGCGGCCACCTTCCTGCCTCCTGCAGCCCTACACTGACACCCGGCTAGTACTGAGGATGCAAAGACAGCTGTTCAGCTTTCCTGCCTGCTGGGCTGGCCTGAGCTTCTGAAGTGTGAGACAACTGCAGGACAGAACGTGACTCAGTCCCCACGGCCTCTGTGGGCTGCAGGACAGGGAGCCGCAGTCTCTCAGATGACGCTCGGTCCCCCCAAGTCAGCTGGTCCAAACTCCACGGCCTTAATATCAGTGGCTTCCCTGGTGGCTCGGGTGGTAAAGAATCTGCCTGTAATGCAGGAGACCCAGGTTTGATCCCTGGGTTGGGAAGATCCCCTGGAGAAGGGAATGGCAACCCACTCCAGGATTCTTGCCTGGAAGATTCCATGAACAGAGGAGACTGGAGGGCTACAGTCCGTGGGGTTGCAGCGTCCGATACGACTGAGTGACTTTCACTCACTGACTCAATATCAGTGGCAAACGTGTGTCAAGACCTGGTTTAAGTGCCTTATAAACACTAATTCCTTAAATCCTTAGACAACCCTACTAGGAAATATACTCTAATGAGCCCTTTTACACATGAGGAAACTGAGGCAGAGGGTATAGGAAACTTGTGCACAATCACAGGGCTGGCGAGTCATGTGGTTCTAGAACCCATGATCTTAGCTGCTGTGCCGTACTGTCTCTAAGAGAGCAGGGCCCTGAGGCCCAGGGAGGGGACCGGGCTGGCCCAGTCACTTGGCTAGGTGGCAGGGATGCGGGCCCAGACTCTTATCTCTAGCCTCTGGGCTCTCCCCCCGCCCCGAGTCCCCTCCTTCCAGCTCCTCTCTCCCCACCTAGCCTCACTTGGGCCTCCCCGGAGTTAACAGTCGCTGGGCCTCCCCTCAGCTGGCAGCTCCAACCCAAAGAGGCTGCACCCACATTCCCTGGCTGCTCTCCAACCCACAGGAGCTGAGAAAACAAAGTCCAGTGACTGCGAGGGCCGAGCAGAGGCTGCTGAAGGGGAGGAAGCAGCGAGAAGCCACCAAGCGGAGGCCACTGTCAGCTCCCAGATGCTGGACCTCCTGGAGAGCACGACCCTCGTGGGCTTGATCATAGGCACTGCGGTGGCCTTTCTACTGCTGTTGCTGCTGCTGGCCGCCTGCTTGTACTCCAGACAGGAGGAGCCTGACATGGAAAGGAACCGCCCCACCGCAAGGAGAAACAGAATCAGGTGGGCCCAGCCTTGGATCTCCTCAGGCCGGGGCCACCTGGGACACTTGCACCATTTCCATCATGCTGGCCATGTGTCTCACATGCCCCACGCGAACCTCCACCACCACCAACACCTCGCCCACCACCATGCCCACCATCATGCTGCCCACCACGCCGCTCGTGCCCACCGAGGCCGCCATTGATGCCCGTGCAGGGCAGCCACTGCCTTCCCTGCCATCACCAGACGAGTGGACCTGCTGATACTCCCATGCAGAAGGGCACCTCCCTGCAGTGAACACTGGGTCCTGCTTGGGCTTCATCTACCTACTATGCCCAGTGTGCCATGGAGGAGAACTGAGGAGCACCAGGGCTGGCCCTGCACACACAGGAGGGTGACAGGGCTGAGCACAGCGGGTGCTGGTGGTCCTTTGGGGGAAGACACCACCCTGTGACCTTAACTCCCAAAGGGCACCAGAATGGACAGCCAGTCCGGTCGGTGCGGGTGTGCTGGTGTGTGCGGATGTGCAGGTGTACCCTGCTCTCTCTCAATGACCAGGCCTCTGGCTGGCAAGGTAGCTGGGAGGGGCCCTGGCAATGCCCCTTTGTTTGAAGGAGGTCGTGAGGCTGCACAGTCAAGTCAGTGGTGCCTTAATCCAAGAAAATAAAAACCATTAAGAAGCTTTGTGAAGAGGCTCTTGATTGTAACTCAAGTGGGAGGGAGGGAATGGCCAGGACTATTTCTGCCTTTCCCCGGAGCTTCCTCTCTGACGGGAAGTGAATGTCTGAGTGGGCTCTGCCGTGGGGGAGACTGGACGGCTGTGCTGAGCTCCGTGGACAGTAGGTGAGAAGGCCTGGGGCCTGAGCTCTGATGGTGGGGCATGGTTAGGGTTTGCAGGCAGCCCTGCACAGACAGGGCTCTCTGTGTACCGGTGGGGCTCAGAGAGAAGGAGCGAGGCCGTCCAGGCTCGCCCCCAGGGCTCTTTCCGGTCCACCTCTAGGGCAGACTATGCTCTGGGCCTGAAGAAGCCCCCTGCGTGGCTGTGCTGAATGAATGTTTCTTTGGTAAACTGGTCAGGGTTTCTGATCCAGATGTTGCATCTCAGCCAGACTGACGCCACCGATGCGTGTGTGTGTGTGTGTGTGTGTGTGTGGCTGGCTGGAGTCTGTGTGTATGGCTGTGAGGTTAGGAGGGACGATGTGGTGCTGCGGCCCTGGGAGAGGGCTTGCCTCCTCAGAGTCTCAGTTTCCCCTTCCCTAAGATGAGATAGGTGACAGACACTTCTTACCAAAGCCTGTTCCCAGCTACCCCAGAGCAGCTGATGGGATTCTGCAGCCAGGACTGAAATCTAGTTCTGAGGCCTTCAGTGAGGAAGGAAGTCCTGTGAACTGGGGTGGGGAGTGTGGGGGAGAGGCTTGAGGGCCAGGCGAGGTGGTGGGGAGGGGCCGGAGAACAGGCCATAAAGTCAGGGGCCTGGTGACTGACTCATTGGAACAGAATGTCCTGTTTCTTTTCTATTTCCCGGTGGATTCTCTATGAGGCCTGGGGTGGGAGGTAGGGAGAGGGAGGCAAATTCACTGATAGCAGGGCCAGATTTCAGGCTTGGGAAAGAGGATCCAGGGTCTATAGCACTCTTTGAATCTGCCTCCCCTCCCTTACCCCTACAGTTGCCCTTAGTTCATCCCTGATCTGGATTTCTGCCACAACCCCTCCAAGTCTGCGCGCCTCCAGCCCTGCCACTTTGCGAAGCCTCTGCACACTGCAGCCTCCTCATTGCCCTTGGGACCAAGTCTCTGCCTCTTGGCTGGCCACCCAAGGCCCCCGTTCTGATTCCTGCCTACTCCTGTTCCTTTTGTCCTGTCCACGCTGCTCCAGTCCTCAGGCTCAGAAAACACCTTGCACATTCCCCTCTCTGTGTCTTTGCCCAAGAAGAATTCGTCATTCACTCCTGTGGGTTTCTAATTTATTATTATTGTTGTTGTTGTTGTCATTTCTGCTGGTGCACTCAAATCTCTTTCCCTAGAGATTCAAAGGCCCCTGTCCTCCTAGATTAGAGAGCTCTTGAGGGCCACCCCCCATGCCCAAGTGTGGAACCAGCCCACATGACAGATGCTCGAGAAAGGTTTCCAGAGCTTCATGCTCTCTGGAAAAGTAAATGTACTTGGAATCATCACTGCCCAAAGCTTAGGGCTTGAGGGCTTCCAAGTATAGTAGTGGGGCATTGCAGGGATTAGTCCTTTAAGCTTCTAGGGCCTTGCTGAGAGAGCTCCTGCCTTAGTACTCCATCTGCTCAGTGTTGGGGTGTGTGGAGGTCAATAGCCTGCTGGCCTGGACCTCCCTCATCCCTCTGCAGAGCCCGATGTGAGCCTTGGATGGCCTGCCTTTCCTATATGTGGCCTCGAGCATCCTCTGGGAGAACCAGGATGCTTGCCATCACCTTCCGCTTCTTAATGTAAATGGAATCTATGAAGGACTTCTCTGGTGGTTCAGAGGTTAAAACTCCGTGCTTCCACTGCAGAGGTGCTGGTTCGACCCCTAATGGGTAACTAATATCCCACATGCCATGTGATAAGGCCAATATCACATATATATATATATATGTAATATGAATATATATTTATATGTGTGTGTGTGCATGTATATGTACATGGAATATGGAATGTATGGGCCACAGTCTTTTCTCTGATCAGTTGACAGTGATGGATGCTGGGAGGACAGATGTATGTTTAAGTGGTAGACATCTTTCAGAGCCCCGTTGTGTCTGGGGCTCATGGATAGGGGCTGTCTGTCATAAGATTACAAAATCCACAAGAAAAGAAAATATCTGGAGAAACCCTTAGGACAAGAAGTCCCCCTGGTGCCCTCCACCTCCCCAAATGACTGACATTGATAATTCAATCTGAAACCATAGGCCCCACAGAGTGGTTCATCATATTTCCTGACCCCTGCTTCTGGTCACTCCAGTTAATACAAGTAATTTAAGATGTCCAGCTTCCTGTTGCAGCCCCAGCTGGCTCTGGGCTCCTCCTCTGTGTGGGTTGTCCAGTTATCTTAGAAAGGGGAAGAGAGAGAATTTGGCAGAGTATCGTTTACTCCAGTCACTCTCCCATTCTGTGCATAAGCAGTTTCCTAACACCAGTACCAAAGAAAGTTCACTGGGCCTTGAAGAAATTGAAAAGGATCCAGGCTCTGTGGCCCTGGGCTAGCCCTTGGCCCTCTCTGGGTCTTCACACTCTGATCAGTACATCTATAGAAGGAGACAATTGCCCTGTGGAGTGGTGGTACCTGGAGAGAGCTCTGAACTAGGAGAAAAGGGAGGGAAGCCCCTCCTTGGCTATTTGGTGCTCTAGTTATCACTGCTAATAGCAATAGGCCATGGGCTATGACTATCCCTAAAATGGGGAAAATGCTACTTCACAGTGTTGCTGGAACCATTATATAAGATAGTGCCTGGCTGTGTCTGATACCTGGAATTATTGTCTGTTATGACACCGTTTCTCAGGGTTTGGATGAAGTATGGTTAATAATTCAGCCTCCTTTCTGGAAGTGGTGGTGGTCTCAGGAGGTGCTGGCTGTGGAAAGGCTGAGATCAAGTGAGGATGGGAGACAGAGTGGCCCGGATCTGGCTCACCTCTGCTCCCCTGACCCAGTGAAGCAGAGATGCTGGCAGGGGGCAGGGCTGGAGTGACATGGTGTACATGGGGGGTGGGGTGAGTGCAGTCACCAAGGGGGCCGGCAGCTGTGCAGGTCCTGGGCCCTCACTCACAATTGGAGGAAGGAATTCAGGAAGTGCTCACAGCTGCTCAGACATCTCAGAGCTTCGTCCCAGGCAGCACCAAGGCTGAGGCACCCAGGGATGAGCGTTCCATGGCCTGGGCCCTGGGGTAGCCATCAGGTCAGGAGACCCCGGCACTGCATACAGCCACAGCTGCCCCTCTGGAAGCCCGGGGTAAGTTTTCACAGCACCCGAGCGTGAGCAGCAGGCACGAGCAGGCAGCAAGTTGGGGGGGCGGGGGGGGCGGGGCTGGAGCAGAGGATGGGACTAAGGAGCCCACAGGAGTTACTGAAGGGCTCAGGTATCCCACCCGGAGAGTGACCTGCCCCATCTAAACAGCACTCTCCCAGTATGTGCAGAAAAGGAGGCCAATGAGACGGGCGCTCGTGGTGACCCTGTGTCTGATTCAGAGCTGACATTGCCTCCTCCCCTCCTTCGGGGGAGAGGTTCGAGAGTCAGCAGTGGGGCTGATTCAAGGACTGATCTAAGGTTCCTCCAAGGGAGGAGCCTGGGCTCCTCCCGGATCCACAGGAGGAGGAGTGTTTTGTCTTTTGTCCGAGTGTACAAACACTCCTGAAATCCGTAGGCGTCACCAGAGGGCTGAGCGGGGCTCCCTCTGAACAAAGATTTCTGCGCTTTCCTTCCAGCTTCTGCATCCAAGAAGTCTTGAGCTTACGTCTTTCAGGACAGCGCTTCTTCCAGAGCTGCCAGTGGGGTTGCCCACGGCTCTTGGAAGCCTGGCCCAAGGCTGAGAAAACAGTGACAGAGACCCAGTAAGGTCGGAATAGAGCCATGTGGGGTGCCCAACGGCCCAGAGTGGGTACCAGCCAGGGCCTCAGACCAGTATCTCCTTAGAAGACCACAGGGAGAGCAGCCGGAGGAGCAAGGGTACCTGCCATCACCAGCAGCTCCCCGCTTCAGATGGGGAGCGAGTGAGGTCCAAAACACAGCCTGGGTTGCTCAGGGGGTTAGTGGCCATACGGGGCCATGGAAACAGCAGTGATTGGAGTGGCGGCTGTGCTATTCGTGGTCACCGTGGCCATCACCTGTGTCCTCTGCTGCTTCAGCTGTGACTCAAGAAGCCAGGATCCTCAGGGCACCCCAAGCCCCAGCTTCACAGTAGCCACATTTCGCCAGGAGCCTTCTCTCTTCACTGGGCCAGATCACCATGCTCAGCCAGTGGCAGGTGCCTGGGACTTCTGGACCTTCATGTGAAATCTACCAGCCCCCCAGGATTTGCTCTTGTTGTTTAGTCGCTCAGTCGTGTCCAACTCTTTGTGACCCCATGGATCGTAGCCTGCCAGGTTCCGCTGTCCGTGGAATTCTCCAGGCAAGAATACTGGAGTGGGTAGACATTCTCTTCTCCAGGGGATCTTCTTGACCCAGGGACTGAACCCAAGTCTCCTGTATTAGCAGGCGGATTCTTTACCATGAAGCCACCAGGAAAGCCCAAGATTTCCTCTGCTGCTGGTCAGATTCCTCTTCCCCCAGCAAGCCTTCTCTGGTGATCCACTCATCCAGCCTGGCATTTCTGTCCCATCCAGCCTGTATCCAGCAGACTCTTGGCCCATCCTATCCTGGTTTGCCATGCCCTCCAGCCTGGGAGATCTATGGTGATGGGACCAGGTAGGAGTCAGCTCTGACCCTTGAGAGTTCAGCTGGACCCTACCCACAGGGTGGGGCTTACGAGAGGTCGAGAGTGAGTGACCAGGCAATATTGGATGGCACGGTGGGTCAGCTCTTCTGATCTACAAGGTGCAGTGAAATATCACTGGACTTTATTGGGAAGAGTGTTGATTATCTCAAGTTGTTCCTGTGAAACTGGTTCTATTGCCACCAGAGGAAGCAGCGCCCTCAAGTGGACAGTTTTAGAAACCACTTTTTATCTCTCAAGTTCATTTTGCTACTTGCCTGCGCACATACTGCAGAGCCCACTTCTGAGACCTGCCTCCTACCTGTTACCTGAAATCTGCCCTGAAATTCTGAAACCAAAGGGCTGCTTCCTGGGAACTGGCAATTCATTTTATAATTGAAATGCATATCCTTTTATGGGTCTCCCAAGAATCAGGGCTGGGAAACCACAAAAGGAAACAGAAAGAAAAAATGTCACAGAAAGTACCAGATGTTTTATTAATAGGAAAGCCAGAAAGAAGACTTTGAAACATATTTGCATGAGACTTTGTTTCTATGTTCTTATGGGTCACTTCTATTCTTAGAGACTGTGACTTGCATCACTCAAGAATGATGGAAAAATCACCAACTGAAAGGTAATTTCGAATAAGTTAAAATGTTATATTATATTGACAGTATGTAACAAAGCTCTTGTTTGCATCACAAATAAAGAGATGTTCTGCTTTTATTTATGGAAGAGCCGTTTTCTCTGTACCCATGAAATGCATGCCAGACCATATTTAGCAAATTGTTTGAAGGATGCAGAATTGAGTCTCCTGACTCATGTCTCCATCCAGCACTGAAGGAATGACTCTCCCAGGACCTGCCGTTGAAGGGAGCAGGACTGACCTAGAGAGGAGGTCTGGTCCCTGAGGGTGCCTGGATGGGCCACCCTGGCCATGTGGCTGCCATAGAAGGACTCGCAGAGAGAGATGCTTGGGGCTGTGAACGTGCAGAGGCGTAAGGATCCAGGGAGAGAGTCAGGCTGGTGGAGAGGGGTGAGTATGGCAAGGGGAGAGGCACAGCACAGGGAGGGCCCGGAGCGCCTAAGGACCCTGTATCGGTCTCTCTGGACCCTAGATCCCGCAAGCAGAGCCTTCGCAGATGCATGTGGAGCGCTACAGGGAGGACCTGGAGGGCCTCAGCAGAGTGGAGTGAACTGTTCAGTTCACGTTCTCTGAAAGCGAAGCCCAGACAGAGTTTGGGGTGTGAGATGTTTATAGGGATCACAGCTGTGAGGGGAAGGAGGGGGAAGCAGGATTAGATAGAGGAAGGAGTCAAAGATGATGCAGGCCCTTAATATCCCCCCATCTTTGCTCTTCTCTGGGTGCCCCCACCCCCTGAGGTTTGACCTCAGGCAAAGTGGCTCTGGAGCAGAGGCTGGCCCTGAAGTCCTTCCTTGGAGGGGTCCTGTGTGGCACGTCTCCACAGGAGCTCAGCAGTGGCCTGTTCTCAGAGTTGGGTGAGCATGTCCAGGCAGAAACACCGGGCGCAGGAGCTCCAGGTGGGCAGAGCTGGTGGTACAAGGCCTGGGAGGAGACAAGAGTGGGCCTCAGCCTCTCTCTGTCCTCAAGCAGAGTTAGCTCTGCTACAGGTCCAGCACCTTCAGCTGGACCCAAGTGTCAGGACCCTGGGTCCAGGGCTTTGCCTCTGTGTGGTGTGGTCACATTCTTCCCTGAGTCCATGGAGGAAGGGTCTATAGGCTGGACTCAGCTCTGAGAACAAGCAATGGTGAGGGGACAGCCTCGCTCTGTGGGCGGGCAGTCTGTCAAGCCCCAAGTTCTCATGTGCTCACTCACTCATCCACCCACCTACCCACCCATCTGTCCATCTGTCCATTTACTCCACCTACTTGCTGAGCCTTACTTCCTTACCTACTCATGCATTCATTCATTCATTCCATCACTCATTCACCCCTCCATTCAATAAACACTGGCTGAGCACCGACTGTGCACCAGCCCCCACCCAGGGAATGTGAAAGTCACCAAGACCCAGTCTCAGCAGTCGATGAACACCCAGTTTAGTCATCTGGACAAGGGTGCTCAGGGGAGAGAGAGCTGGGAGTCCCCGGGGAACCCAGGAGGAGGTGATCTTTGAGTTGGACTTGAAGAAAAGTAGGCACTTCAACAAGAAGAGTTTGGAGGAGGGCCCCCCAGAGGGACTGGCAGGATTGGAGATTCAGAGAATGTGTGCGGCAGGGCGTAGGGGGTCAGACTGAGTGGGGGCCAGGAGACGAAACACAGCCAGCTCCTGTGGGAACCCCTTATTACCACACTTGTCCAGTATGTTTCTGGGCAAGCGAAGGCAACAAAGAGGCATCCTGGCTTGTCAGTCTGGGCGGGAGAAGTCTTCCCCAGCACACACGATGGGCACTGCAACCTGCCGTTGCTACAGGGGAGTGGTGGCTTCTGCAGTAAGAGCTGGAGGAAAGGTCCTGGGAGACACAGAGGGTGGCCAGCACTGCGCGGAGGTGGAGCTGAGGACTAGGGAGAGGATGTCCCAGGAAAGCAGGGCATTTGAGAAAGGCAGGCAGTCAGGCCAGCACCCTGGAGCAGGCTGACAAGAGGGAGAGGGGACCAGGAGGAGAAGCTAGAGAAGGGGCAGGAAGGTTGGGAGTAGGGTTCCAGATTTAGCAAATAAAAATATAGGGCATCTGGTTAATTTTAATTTCAGGTAGACAACAAATAATTTTTAGTATACACACGTCCCAGGCAGTACTGGGGATATACTTACACTAACCAGTCCATTCTGAGGGAGATCAGCCCTGGGATTGCTTTGGAAGGAATGATGCTAAAGCTGAAACTCCAGTACTTGGGCCACCTCATGCAAAGAGTTGACTCATTGGAAAAGACTCTGATGCTGGGAGGGATTGGGGGCAGGAGGAGAAGGGGACGACAGAGGATGAGATGGCTGGATGGTATCACTGACTCAATGGACGTGAGTCTCAGTGAACTCCAAGAGTTGGTGATGGACAGGGAGGCCTGGCATGCTGCAATTCATGGGGTCACAAAGAGTCGGACACGACTGAGCGACTGATCTGATCTGATCTGATCTGAGGCTCAAACTGAACTGGGGTGTCCATATTTTATCTGATAATCCTACGAAGGAGGGAGTGGTTCTCAGAGAGGGGGGTTAACTGGTTGAAGCATCAGGGAGGTGAAGGTGAGCATCTGGAAGAGGCCTCCGATTTTGCAATGGACTGTTGACAATGACCTTGGTGAGAACAGCTTGAGTGGAGTGAAGGGAGCAGCCCTATGGGCAGTGTGCATGTGTACACATGTCTGCAGTGTGTGTGTGTGTTCAGGTGTGTGTGTGTTCACATGTGTGTGTGTGCTCAGGGGCAGTGGAGTCAGTGGGAGCTGAGTCAGCAGAGGATAAGGACTGAAGATAATCTGAAGGGAAGAAGGGCGATGTATTGTGGCCTGAGGGGCATGGCCTTGAAGGAGAGTTTATTATTGGTGTTTTTAAGCAGGGGAGGGAGGTTGAGCATGCGGAAGACCTGAAGGAGAAGGATTGCAGAGGGAGACAGTGACAATTGTCAGCAAGGAGGAGCCCCACGGAAGGGGTGGGGTGGGAGTCAAGGAGTCAGGCAAGTAGGGGCAAGGGAATGCTGCTGGAAAAGATGCTCAAGAGTACGGGTAAACGCTCATGTTGTGTGTGTGGTGGGGGAGGAGGGAGATGAGGGCATCATGCCAGACGGTTTGTTACTCAGTGAAGCAGGAGCATCTGCTCAGAGATGGGTTTGGGGACCTGAGGTCAAGGAGAGCCTGGACTGATGACCCACAGCAGAGAGGAGCAGCCGTCCTGCTGTTCTCATGTGTGGAGTATGTTTGTGGCATCTCTGTGTGTATGTTGTATGGTGTGAGTGTACATGTTGTGTGGTATGTATGTTGTGCATGTGTGCGTGTTGTGTGGTGTGTATTTATGTTGTGGTGTGTGTTGGCCTGAAGTGCTCTGCCCTTTCACCCAGGGCAGCCCATCATGTAAGAAGGGGGTGGGGAACTCTGTAACAGGCCAGCATGAAGCACCTCTGGAGACAGAGGAGACGGCAGTGTAAGGACAGAAGCTAAAGCTGGTACCAAGAGGCTGGCAAGGCTGGGAGTGTTTACCTGTGGCAGCAAGGGAAGGGGCTGCTCAAGGTCACCTGGAAACCTGGGCAGAGCTGCATTTGAACCCCCGTCTCTTAGTCTCCAAATGCAGCATTCTCTCTGTTCATTCAGTTACTTGTTGTTGTTCAGTCACTCAGTCGTGTCTGACATTTTGCAACCTCATGCACTGCAGCACGCCAGGCTTCCCTGTCCTTCACTATCTCCTGGCATTTGATCAAACTCACATTCATTGAGTCGATGATGTCATCCAACCATCTCATCCTCTGTTGCTCCCTTCTCTTTTTGCCTTCAATCTTTCCCTGCATCAGGGTCTTTTCCAATGAGTTGGCTCTTTGCATCAGGTGCGCTTCAGCATCAGTCCGTCCAGTGAACATTCAGGGTTGATTTCCTTTAGGATTGACTGGTTTGATCTCCCTGAAGTCCAAGGGACTCTCAAGAGTCTTCTCCAACACCACAATTCAAAAGCATCAGTTCTTCAGTGCTCAGCCTTCTTTATGGCCCAACTCTCACATCCATACATGATTAATGGAAAAACCATAGCTTTGACTCTATGGACTTTTGTCGGCAAAGTGATGTCTCTACTTTTTTAATATGGTGTCTGGGTTTGTCATAGCTTTCCTTCCAAGGAGCAAGTGTCTTTTAATTTCATGGCTGCAGTCACTGTCTGCAGTGATACCCTCTTACTGGGTACCAGGTGTTATGCTTTTTATCCAACCTCTCTTCGATGCTCACTGTGATCATAGTAAACGCTGTGATGAGCATCTTTTCCAGCAGCAGATCAGATCAGATCAGATCAGTCACTCAGTCGTGTCCGACTCTTTGTGACCCCATGAATCGCAGCACGCCAGGCCTCCCTGTCCATCACCAACTCCCGGAGTTCACTGAGACTCACGTCCATCGAGTCAGTGATGCCATCCAGCCATCTCATCCTCTGTCGTCCCCTTCTCCTCTTGCCCCCAATCCCTCCCAGCATCAGAATCTTTTCCAATGAGTCAACTCTTCGTATGAAGTGGCCAAAGTACTGGAGTTTCAGCTTTAGCATCATTCCTTCCAAAGAAATCCCAGGGCTGATCCCAACATTTCCATTTTATAGTTGAGAGACCTGAGTCCCCACTGTGGGGTGCTCTCGAACAGTGCCTCCCAGTGCTGCTGGAACCTGCAGGCACAAAGCTAACCTGCCCTCTCTGTAAACGGGGCTGGAACTCTCCCCCGATCCATTTCATATCTTTAGGATGAAGGGAAGGCAGGAACACCAGGGATTGGATTTACCCTGGGTTTTCCTGGACAAAAGCCTTGCACGCACATGCCCCACCTGGATCTGTCTTTGAAGAGGATGCAGTCTTTGCCATATACACTTTAAAGGGGCAGCCCACAAAACCTCACCCCAGATAACTCTGCTGAAGGTTGGACTTCCAGGTTAACCGACCTGAGCCCCGGGCTGCCCCGCCATGGCCTCCCTGCCGTATGGACTGTGTCTCTCCGTGCCCAGGTCTGCCCCAGGACAAAGGGCCAGAGAACCCTGCTCTGCTCCACCCAACTCTGTCTCCTCTCTGCCCCCACCACTCGCTAGCTGGGCTCCAGCCAGGTGTAGAGGAGGTGAGAGTCTTATCCCCTTGTCTAGAGGTTGTACCAGAGAGGGAAGAGCCTGGAAACCCAGCTGTCAGGAGCCCCTGCTCCCACCCCCCGACCCGACCCCCCGCCCTTCCTCCACAATCCTGGCCCGCCACCAGCCTGGTGTTTCTCTCTGGAACACACTGGATTCTGGAATCAGGAGTCCCTGAAATAACATGTTTTCCGGAAAAGTACCTTCCTTAAAGGAAACCACTTGTTCCAAGGAATTGAAAAGGGTCAGTGTGCGCTGCCAATTCCTGCTCCCCTCAGGACATGACACTTGAAAAGACAGACACGGCTACACACACACACACACACACACTCAGATGCATTCATCCAGTGCATTTGTAAGAGTGAAAGTTAGGAGTGTTCTCAAATACCAATCAGAAGAGGCTGGTGGGACAAATCCTAGCAGAGACACATCAGACACTAGGCAGGTATAAAAACAATGAGGTAAATTTAAACCCATTACCATGAAAGGGCATCAGTAAGTAAAAAGTGGAGGGGATTAAAGAACTATAAATGTGCCCTGTGGTAAAATTCAATTCCTGTTAAAATACACTTGGATGCAAAGAAGAATGCGTGGATAGTGACATGCCCAAGTGCTAACTAGTGATTGTCTCCGGTTGGTGGGGCTGCTTATGTGTTTCAGGTTTTTCCTTTTTGTCTATCTGTATTTCCTGTGATCAGTGGTTTGCTTTTGAATAAGAAAAAGCAAGAAACCAACAAAGGAAAAGAATAAAATTAATTTTTCTAAGTTAAAAAGTGAACCAACTTCAATCTGAGAAGGAGATATAAAAACCCAATCAAACACAGACATATAATGGTGACAAATTCTCAGGACAGACAGACACACAGACACATTCTGCCTAATTCACATGGTTGAGGTAGACAAGGCAGAGGAGTAGGGGGATGGTTGTTAAGTTTCTAGAAAACTCTGGGATCTGGATGTGAGGGTGACTGCAGGAACTTCAGGGACTGAGAGGGGCGTTTAGGTGGGTTTGGGAGGGTAGAGGGAGCATCCTGGGACTCAGCGGAGCCTTGGCTGGATACCTACCTACCTTCTGCCTCCTGAAATAGCACATGGATCCTGATCCCAGGTCTCCAGTTCAGGCAAGGCTGTGAACTTGCCAAGGCAGCTCCCCACCCCTGCCCCCTCCTGGCTCCTCCCCACCTTGCTGTATAGGGAGATAAGAGGGCCCACTGCTGGGAGGGGCTGCCCCAGTTGTTCAGTTGCTTAGTCGAGTCTGACTCTTTGTGACCCTGTGGACTGTAGCACTCCAGGTTTCCCTGTCCTTCACCATCTCCTGGAGTTTGCTCAAACTCACGTCCATTGAGTCGACGATGCCATCCAGCCATCTCATCCTCTGCTGCCCCCTTCTCCTCTTGCCCTTAAGCTTTCCCAGCATCAGATTCTTTTCCAAAGAGTTGGCTCTTTGCATCAGGTGGCCAAAGTATTGGAGCTTCAGCTTCAGCATCAGTCCTTCCAATGAATATTCAGGGTTGATTTCCTTTAGGATTGACTGGTTTGATCTCCTTGCTCATATACCTGGAAAAGGGAATTACAGTTGCTGGTGGAATTACAGTTGCTAATTAGTTGCCCTTAAAATAAGATTATTCTGGGTTATCCACATGGGCCCAGTGAAATTAAAATGGTCCTTAACCGTGGAAGAGGGAAGTCTGAAAATCAGGTCAGAGTGATGTGATATGAAAAAGACCCCAAGATGGAAGGGGGCCACCAGCTAAGGAATGAGGACAGCCTCTAGAAGTTGGAAAGGAAAAGACAAGGAAACAGACTCCCTCCTAGAGTCCCAAGTGTTTCAGGAATGAGAGTGGGGCGAAAGAAGATGGTCACATCCCAGGTCACGTCTGACCAAGTCCCTGGGATGGCTGTCAAATGTGGGTTCTTGGTTCACACAGGAAAGCATTCAAGAGCAAGCCATAGTAATGAGAAAGAAGATTTATTGAGGGAAGAAACACACTCCATAGACAGAGTGTGGGCCACCTGGGAAGGCAAGAGAGGCACCCGGGTATCGGGTTGTCATTTTTTATAGGGGTGGGTAATGATATAGGCTGGGCTTCCCAGGTGGTGCTACTGGTAAAGAACACGCTGGCCAAGGCAGGAGACATAAGAGACTCAGGTTTGATCCCTGGGTCAGGAAGATCCCCTGGAGAAAGGCATGGCAACCCACTCCAGTATTCTTGCCTAGAGAATCCTTTGGACATAAGAGCCTGGTGGGCTGCTGTCCATAGGGTCACACAGAGTTGGACACGATTGAAGCGACTTAGCATGCATGCATGCATTGGAAAAGGAAATGACAACCCACTCCAGTATTCTTGCCTTGAGAATCCCAGGGACAGAGGAGCCTGGTGGGCTGCTGTCTATGGGGTCACACAGAGTCGGACACGACTGAAGCAACTTAGCAGCAGCAGCGGCAGAAGCAACTGAGTGTGCAGGCAATTATATAGGCTAATGAGTGGGAGGAATATTCCAGCTATTTGGGGGAAGGGGTGGGGATTTCCAGGAATTGGGTCAGTGCCCACGTTCTGACCTTGTGTAGTCGTCCTTGGAACCATCATGGTGTCTGGGGTGTGCCGATATGCGACAGCGAGTGTACTGAGGCTCAAGGTCAGATCCACCATCTTGGAGCTAGTTGAGGTCATTCTTTTGCCCTGCTGCCTTCCTCCCTCACAGGTATTAGAGCTGAAGAAGGCTGCTGGGCTCCAGGCGTAGATGGGATGGACTACTTTAGAGAAAAGGATGAGAAGACAGAAATCATGCTTCTCAAATGAGCGGGGTGAGAGGGACATCGTGGTGACTGCCAGGTTGCGCTAGGTATTATGTGCTGTGCACCCCCGGGAATCCCACTCCTATCCTGTGGAAACAGTGAAGCATGCTAACAAGGACAATCAACAGAGAAATATATGAATATAAGTGAGGGATTGAAAGTCACTCAGTCGTGTCTGTCTCTTTGCAACCCCATGGATTGTAGCCCACCAGATTCCTCTGTCCAAGGAATTCTCCAGGCAAGAATAGTGGAGTGGGTTGCTATTCCCTTCTCCAGGAGATCTTCCCAACCCAGGGATTGAACCCGGGTCTCCTGCATTGCAGGCAGATTCTTTACCCCCTGAGCCACCAGGTACGCCTATATTAATATAAACAAAGCCACAAAATGGGATAATAGTCCTTACAAAATGTACTGACTTGGAAACTGCCTATTATAAATAGAGAAATAAAAGTAAGTTATAGAAGGTTCTTATAAGAAGAAAAGGGGAGCAAAGAAACAAATATCCTTTCTTCCTAAGGGAAAAAAACCAAAAAACTCCTAAATTACACATATGTTTGTATGTTTGTATAAACACAGAGAAAAGTCTGGAAGGATATGATAACCACTGGGGATAGGCTTGGAGGGAGCAGGAAACACTGTTTACTTTATAATATTCTGGGTTGTTTGAACTTGTTTTAACAAGCCTGTCTTGTTTTTCATTCCATGTAACATTATTTTTTTAAAAGATAGTACAAAGGTTAAGAAAAGCAAACTTTACTCTGATCCTTATTATTTGCAAAAAAGAGCTCTCTGGGCAGAGGAATGGTGGGGCTCCACTTAGCAGGAACACTCTGGACATGCATGGACAAAATTGATTTCTTTTTGTATGTGAGCATAGCTGGGGAACAAGGCAGCACGAATCCTGTGAGTGGAAAAGTGGTCACCCGAGCCCTCCCGGCCTTTTACAGACTTGTGATCTGAGGTTCTGTGAGGGAACTGACATTTCTCTACATTGCATGGCAATTCCAGGCTGAAATATTGAGTTGGACGAAAAGTCCATTCAGGTTTCCATCCCATGTTACAGAAAACCCTGGACAGATTTTTTGGCCAACCCAATACAATTTTCTGGCCCCCATTTTGGTGAACTTAGAAATTCTTCAAAATTCAAACTTCCCTTTTTATAATTCATAGCTTTTATGTGAGGAATAAACATTTCTGTGTTTCGCTGCTTGATCCCACACTAAGGTCTGCTTTACATCTTGAAGTCGCAGTCCTTAAAAGGGAGGGACACCAGCAGAGACAGTCCTAGGAAAGCAGCCGAGGGGAGGCGGAGGGGCACATGGAGTCTGGGGTCCTTGCTCTCCCCTTGGGCTCGCAACACAAGGACTGGATCAGGTGCGTGCAAGTCCTCTATCTGTGCAGCATCTGATGCTCGGTGTCCCTGGATCGCAGAGCTCTTCTGCAGCACTGTCGCGACTGTCTCCAACAACATGCCTGGGGACCTCGTGGAGCGGTATCGACTGCAGTTTACAGATGAGGAAACAAAGACCTCGAGACACCAAAGTGATGAATCCCAAGTCTTTCAGCCATTTGGTTGTAGAATTTAGGACAGAATCAGATCTTATTCTTCCGTCTCTTTCAGCCAGTTTCATTTTTATCTCTTTTATACTTTTGATTTCCAAGATAAATTTTGCTTGATTAAAAAAAAGCAAAAGTTCTGCTGCTTCAAAAAGTTTGAAAGTCAATGATCCAGGATAATGTTTCCAAATTCCCAGCTGACACTAATGCTCAACGGTCAGGAGTGACAAACTAGAATTTTCAGGAATCCTCGAGAATTTCTGAAATCATGAGTTATTATGCATTATTCATAACAATTACTTACCTGCTTTTAATAATGAGTGACCATGATAATAAATACTGAATAATTTTCTGTGATAGAATGATGCTGAAAGTTTCAGAAGTTTTCAGTAAATAACATGGTTTTATAGTTTCTCAAGATTATGAATCAATATATTATGACAAGATTGTTTCAATAACATGGGAAAATGTTCTCTATCTAATACAGACACTGGATATATAGTGAAGAGGAACTAAAAAGCCCCTTGATGAAAGTGAAAGAGGAGAGTGAAAAAGTTGGCTTAAAGCTAATGTTGAAACGAACAGAAAAGGAAGATCATGGCATCTGGTCCCATCACTTCATGGGAAATAGATAGGGAAACAGTGGAAACAGTGTCAGACTTTATTTTTTGGGGCTCGAAAATCACTGCAGATGGTGAATGCAGCCATGAAATTAAAAGACGCTTACTCTTTGGAAGAAAAGTTATGACCAACCTAGATAGCATATTCAAAAGCAGAGACATTACTTTGCCAACAAAGGTCCGTCTAGTCAAGGCTATGGTTTTTCCAGTAGTCATGTATGGATGTGAAATTTGGACTGTGAAGAAAGCTGAGCGCCGAAGAATTGATGCTTTTGAACTGTGGTGTTGGAGAAGACTCTTGAGAGTCCCTTGGACTGCAAGGAGATCCAACCAGTCCTTTCTAAAGGAGATCAGCCCTGGGTGTTCTTTGGAAGGAATGATGCTAAAGCTGAAACTCCAGTACTTTGGCCACCTAATGGCCAAGAGTTGACTCATTGGAAAAGACTCTGATGCTGAGAGGGATTGGGGGCAGGAGGAGAAGGGGATGACAGAGGATGAGATGGCTGGATGGCATCACTGACTCAATGGACTTGAGTCTGAGTGAACTCCGGGAGTTGGTGATGGACAGGGAGGCCTGGCATGCTGCAATTCATGAGGTCGCAAAGAGTCGGACATGACTGAGCGACTGAACTGAACTGAAGAGGAAAGGAGTGTTAACCCTCAATAAAGGCCAAATAAAATCACTTAAAATTGAAATAGAATACTGCAAATATTTGATATTTGAAAGTTATCATTTGAAAAATGAACCATAGGGTCTTTCTTGGTGGTCCAGTGGGTAAGACTCCAAATTTCCAATGCAGGGTTGGTTACTGGGTTCCATCTCTAGTTGGGGAAGTAAGGATTCCCATGACACAATTAAAAGATCCTACATGCCGTAACTAAGACCTGGCACAGCCAAATAAATAAATATTTTAAAAAGGAAGAAAATAGAACATAAAAAAAAAATGAAGAATCAATTGTTCCAACTTAAAAAAAAAGAGTTAAAGATAGTCTTGATCATTGCTTTGTGACAAATATTCCAGATGTAGGAAACTTTCATTTTGCATTGATGTTGGCTGAATTAAGAATGTCCCAAACATCTTCCCTTCTACGCTAGTGACCATAGCTCAGACAGTAAAGCATCTGCCTGCAATGCAGAAGACCTGGGTCAGGAAGATTCCCTGGAGAAGGAAATGGCAACCCACTCCAGTATTCTGGCCTGGAGAATTTCATGGACAGAGGAGCCTGACGGGCTATAGTCCATGGAGTTGCAAAGATTCAGACACGACTGAGCGACTAACACTCACTGAGCATGCAAACATCTTCAAGGTGGGTGTCCTAGAGGGTACATGTTGCTTCACAGAAGCTCATTTCCTTTATATATAAATGGACTATATATATATATTGGTTTGCTTGCCCTAGTCTTGATTTTGCCATTGAATTCAATATTTCTCTTGCTGGTGGCTGCTATCTGGGCCTGATTGGAGATCCCCTGTCTGGTTGTCCTTACTTTACTGAAAGTAAAACGCATACTGAGCAAATAAATCCAGTCCTTAGTTTTCCAAAAAAAATATCGCTCTTGCCAATTCAGATTTTGGAGCAGTTTCTGATTTCGTGTTTGTGTGTCCTATAGCAACAATCACATCTTTTTCTTTTTGCAGCTCATCTGTTAAGTATTTACAAGGAACTGTAGCCTATGGTGAATACTGCAATATTTGGAAAAGACAGCAGTCGTTACTGGAAAGTTTTCAAATGGCATGAGTGTTCAGAACTGCTAGCAACTTTAATAGAACCACACAGAATCACTTGTTGAAACTGCCAATATGAGGCAAATGCCAACACACTGCTTCCAAAGTTTGTTGTTTTTTCTGACACCACTCTTAGGATTTGTATAAGTATCCTATGTGTATGAACTTACCAATATTTATTTTATTTATAGAAATGACTTACTGTTAGAAACAGACCAGGCTACAAACATACACTTATAACCAGTGTGTGCTGGTAAGTCAACCCTCTGCAGGGCAGGGAGGGACGTCCTGATATGTAGCTTTTGCCAGTTTCTGAGGAGGGGAGGTATAAATATTCCCACCAGGGTCAATTTTGAGCTATTGATGTGACGTGGCTAAAAGTCAGAAAAAGATGCTCTTAGCTGGCTGACGCACTCTCTCTTTCCTTTGTGCGCCTGCTGCACAACATCACTGCTTCTAAGGTGGCAACAGCTACAGGCCAGACCGATTGGATTGCGACCACTTCCCTCCTTCCTGCTCCCGTTCTGTTCAGGAGCTGTCAACCTTACTTTTCCAATCCATGTTTCAGTGTTTTCTACTCTTGCTTTTGATATGTTATCAGTGGATTCCTTTGAACTAGTGACAGCTCTTATGTTGATCATTAAGTTTTAATTCTCACAGGGGAATAGTTTCCCAGGCTTCTAGATTTCTTAACTTATTTTTATTAGGGTTTTCAGGCTCTGGAAACACATTACATGTCTGAGAAATGCTGGGAAGGAATTCCTGCAGAGAAGCACTAAACCAGTAGGTCTGAGTTAAAACAGTCCATTTGCTTGAATGATCATGATTCTCCTGGATGTATTTTCATTGGTCCCAATTTTGCCCACTGGTCACTGTCATCCATCTTGTTTTAGGGGATTTTAGGTGTGGAGTCCTATACAATGTGATGTTAAGTATAGTGATTTTACAGAATGGCTGACCACTAGGATTGATTAGTGATCATTTGACCTCTGTCTGGTCTCGCACATGTGGCACAAGCTAGCTGTCAACATAGCCGGTTGTCTCCATCCTCCGTTTTCCCCTTCATTCTTATTATTAGATCAACAACAACAGCAACACAGCCTCCCTTGGAGCTAGAAATGGCCAACAGGAGTGGGGGGCAATGTCTGGAAAATGTCCTTAAATAGGCAGGGCGCACTAGTCTTCTTTTTTGATCACTCACAGCTAGAACAAATTAAACGGCAGACTAACCCATCTGTTCCTAGTGAAAGCACAGACCACTGGCAAGAAGCTTAGGAAGGTCAGTAATGGAGTGTGATCCATGAAAGAACTCAGCATTATTCAGTGATTCAGAAGGCATGGAGGAGGAGAGTTGACCTCCACCTACAAATGATACTCTTTGTAATATAAGATACTGTAGCCCCAGGTGCCTACTGCCTGTCTGCCAAGAAGGTTGGTGAATAAGTAGACTTCTCTACAGCTCTGAATTGGTTAGTCTTCTGATTTCTAATCTTTCCCGGGATCTTTTCGGGAATGTCTGTAATCTTCACTTTGTAGGAACCAGACTCCTAGAAGGCTTAGAATGTACTTTATTGCTCTGCCAGCTTAGGGTGTAAATACTGGCTGAGGGAACAAGGGGATTCAGCCTAGGAATGAGATCGTGGGAGGTGAACACTGGGGATCAGAGAGCCACTTTCACACATCAAAATAAAAAACGGTTTACGCTTTTTCATGGAGACTTCCCGGGACCAAAATCAGGACCTATGGGTTAAGGCTGCCAATTTAACTCTTACCTAAAGAGAAATCTCCTACCTACTAGGGCTGGAAGGAGGTAGTGGAGGGGGGCACGTCTCCAGTGCTGGGAATACTGAAGCGGAGGATGTTGAAGAAAGAATTTATCAACTGAGCAGCAGTTCCCAATTACCAAGCTGTACATTGGTACCTGTCCATAAAGTTTTCCAGGTCTCATTTTCCTATTAAGAAAGGAAAGACAATGTGGTACGTTTTCAATTTGCAATTTGAAGTACATTTCATTTATTCTGAGACTATGTTTTATCTATCTTCTTGTTGTTAAATAGTAAGTAATATTTGTTATTGTTGTTGTTTAACATCATAACTCAACAAAAAATAGAAAACCTCAACAACTCCATGTAAGTCGCCATTAAAAATAAATAAAATTTCTGTGAAATCTGGAAATCGGGTAACCCGCAAATGGGTGAAATGACTCTGACTTGACCTTTCAAGGAGCTGTAGTTCATCCTAGTGGCCACTAGATGGAACTCTTGTGTACTTACAGCAGCTACTACCGCTGCTGCTAACGCCACATCAGTCGTGTCCGACTCTTCGCGACCCCATGGACAGCAGCCCACCAGGCTCCTCCGTCAATGGGATTCCCCAGGCAAGAGTACTGGAGTGAGTTGCCATTGCCCTCTCCGGTACTTACAGCAGCTAAATAATTTCTGTGCAAATAGAGAATCCAGAAATAGGATCTACTTTCTTTCAGTTCTGTGCAGTCTCTCAGTCGTGTCTGACTCTTTTGCGACCCCATGGACTGCAGCACACCAGGCCTCCCTGTCCATCGCCAACTCCTGGAGTTTACTCAAACTCATATGCACTGAGTCGGTAATGCCATCCAACCATCTCACCCTCTGTTGTCCCCTTCTCCTCCTGCCTTCAATCTTTCCCAGCATCAGGGTCTTTTCAAATGAGTTAGTTCTTCGCATCAGGTGGCCAAAGTATTGCAATTTCAGCTTCAGCATCAGTCCCTCCAATGAATATTCAGGACTGATTTCCTTTAGGATGGACTGGTTTGATCTCCTTGCAGTCCAAGGGACTTTTAAGAGTCTTCTCCAATACCACAGTTCAAAAGCATCAATTCTTCGGCACTAAGCTTTCTTTATAGGGCAACTCTCACATCCATACATGACTACTGGAAAAACCATAGCTTTACCTAGCTTTGTTGGCAAAGGAAAGTCTCTGCTTTTTAATATGCGGTCTAGATTTTTTCTTTTTTTTAACTTTTCTTCCAAGGAACAAGCATCTTTTAATTTCATGGCTGCAGTCACCATCTGCAGTGATTTTGGAGCCCCCCCACAAAATAAAGTCTCTCACTGTTTCTACTGTTTCTCCATCTATTTGCCATGAAGTGATGGGACTGGATGCCATGATCTTAGTTTTCTGAATTTTGAGCTCTAAGCCAACTTTTTCACTCTCCTCTTTCACTTTCATCAAGAGGCTTTTTAGTTCTTCTTCACTTTCTGCCATAAGGGTGGTGTCATCTGCATATCTGAGGTTATTGCTATTTCTCCCGGCAATCTTGATTCCAACTTGTGCTTCCTCCAGCCCAGCATTTCTCATGATGTACTCTGCATATAAGTTAAATAAGCAGGGTGACAGTATACAGCCTTGACATACTCCTTTCCTATTTGGAACCAGTCTGTTGTTTCATGTCCAGTTCTAACTGTTGCTTCCTGACCTGCATACAGATTTCTCAAGAGGAAGGTCAGGTGGTCTGGTATTCCCAGCTCCTTAAGAATTTTCCACAGTTTGTTGTGATCCACACAGTCAAAGGCTTTGGCATAGTCAATAAAGCAGAAGTAGATGTTTTTCTGGAACTCTCATGCTTTTTCAATGATCCAGCGGACTTTGGCAATTTGATCTCTGGTTCCTCTGCCTTTTCTAAATCCAGCTTGAACATCTGGAAGTTCATGGTTCATGTACTGTTGAAGCCTGGATTGGAGAATTTTGAGCATTACTTTACTAGTGTGTGAGATGCGTGTAATTGTGAGGTAGTTTGAGCATTCTTTGGCATTGGAATGAAAACTGACCTTCTCCAGTCCTGTGGCCACTGCTGAGTCAGTAAATTAAACTTTACTGGGGCTTCCCTGTTGGCTCAAACAGTGAAGAATCTGCCTGCAATGCAGGAGACCCATGTTCGATCCCTGGGTTGCCCCTGGAAAAGAGAATGGTTACCCATCCTAGTATTCTTGCCTGGAGAATTCCATGGATGGAGAAGCCTGGCAGACTACAGTCCATGGGGTCACAAAGAGTCGGACACAACTGAGCAACTTTATTGACAAAGTATTCATTTTTTCCATGTAAAGCAATGTTTTAATAAACACTAATTTTTATTAGTGTTTGAAAACAAAATTAACTTTCAAAGTTCTAAAAACGGAAATGGTTACTACCTTAAATGCTTTCTCTAAATAAAGGTCTCCAGTATCCTCATAAGTTTGGTGTACCTGCAATAAAGTGTTCCTCTTGGTCAAGAGCTTTCTGTGAGAATCTCAACTGGCTGATGACTTTATTCACATGAGCAGGGACTATGTCCTGCCCATTTTACAGAGCACACAGCATCTAGCATGACGTCACATTAGTGATCATGATCTCCATTTGTTTGGTGATTTACACTTTATGAAGTCCTTATAGTTCATTCCCTCTCAATGGTACTTCAAGTTGCAGAGAATGACCTTTCCTTTGTCTTTCTCTGTAATAAGTCAAAGTGAATCTAAAACATGTTCTTCACACTGAAAGCTTTCTACCTCATTCATTCATTCATTCAACAAACATTTATTGAGCCCTACTATGTATTAAGTGCTCTACTGTGCCCTGTGTTAGTAATAAACACTCTCATCTGTGGGAGCAATAAAGCACATTCTATGCCTTCCAGGAGTCTGGTTGCTACAAAGATTACAGACATTCCTAAAAAGATCCTGTGAAGCTGTCAGATATAAAACAAACATGTTTCAAGACATACAAAGCATATTTTGAAAAGCTAAAGATTACACTTTTCTGCTGAATTTTACTCATTTAGAAGTTATTTTGGAAAAGGCAATGGCACCCCACTCCAGTACTCTTGCCTGGAAAATCCCATGGACAGAGGAGCCTGGTAGGCTGCAGTCCATGGGGTCGCAAAGAGTTGGACACGACTGAGCGACTTCACTTTCACTTTTTACTTTCATGCATTGGAGAAGGAAATGGCAACCCACTCCAGTGTTCTTGCCTGGAGAATCCTAGGGATGGGGGAGCCTGGTAGGCTGCCGTCTATGGGGTTGCACAGAGTCGGACACGACTGAAGTGACTTAGCAGTAGCAGCAGAAGTTACTTCGCTTCTGAATGACAGTTGTATCAACTGGAGAGGGCTTTCCTTCAGCACCTCCTGCTGGTGACAGCGTCAGATATCAGATGATAGAGGCTGAACCAGCCAGCAGTCCCCTTCTAGAACTCAGTCCTAAGGAAATCATTAAAAAAAGTGGATCAAGGGACTTTCCAGGTGGTCCAGTGGTTAAGACTTTGTGCTGCCAATAGAGGGGACGCAGATTCGCTCCCTGGTCAGGAGCTAGATCCCCCATGCCCTGCATTGCAGCCAAAAAAATTCTTTTAAAAAAAGTGGATCAAGTTTCCTCAACAAAGATTTTCATCTTTGAGTTATTTACAAGAGAAACATTGTTAGCAAAGTAATTATCTACCAATAAATGTCATCCTCGATAACTGTGGTATATTCATGGAAACAGAAAATGGACAATTACTCATATTTAAACATGTCAACAAAGCATTTGCGGTAACATAGGAGAGGGTTTTGATATAAAATTCAGTGAATTGTAAGAGACAAATGTGTACATACAATATAATCTCAATCATAAAAATATTTATGTGTAAGAATGACTGAACAGAAGGAAATTATTTCCAACTTTTTAGAACAGTTAACTATAAGGAGATCAAATTCCTTCTTATACTGATTTGATTTCACCTAAACTTGCTACAAAGGCCACATGTCATTTTGTGCTCTGAAAAAAAAAATCATCATCTGGATTGAAAATAATGAAAAAGAAATAGGATAAATGGAAAGAACTAACTTTGGCCTGAGGATCAGAGCTAAGGATTTGGGTCACCTCTGAGCTCACCTTTTGAGCAGGGAGCCTTCTTCCTCTGAGCCTCAGGTTTCTTACCTTCAGAATGTGGGTAAGAATTCAGCCTGTCTCCCTCTTGGAGTGAATGTGAAGATATAACTAAGATATAACTGCCAGCAGAGGGGCTGATTCCAAAGGCAATTCAAAGTCTGGAATATGAGATGGGAACCCCAAGGCTCTAGGGAAGATGTCCTGCCTTCTCACGAGTGCAGAGTTAGTGGGAGAAGGTAACTGAAGAGGGACAGGTTTCATGAGCACAGCATCTCCTCTGGGTACCCTGTTTTGTGCCCCAAGGAAGTGGGCTCCGTTGTCCGCTGGGTGTGGGCCCAATCCTGACTATTCATGCCTTAGAGCTTTGGTAGTTAGATGGGAGAGATCTCAGCACATATCTGATACTAATACTTATTGTATAGTTGTAGTTATTGAAAATTCACAATTCCTCAGGCACTGAGCTTGGTGCCTTTTTACTAATTTTGTTCATCAGTTCCACCCAACAAATATTTATTGTGCACCTTCTATCTGTCCTACCTGTGCAGTTGGCATTAACTCCATTTTTATGTGGCAGGATTTCCCCTCTCCTTACTCCTTTAGTAGGGCTCATCACACACCAAGTCTCCCTTTTGGCATGAGTTAGACTCACCACACCAAGCTGGGATAACAGGAGTTCACCTTTTGCAACTCAAGATGAAGCATAGAAAGAGACAGAGACTTTGTGGCATAATAATACATACATGATATACTAAGGGAATATCAGCTACATGGTGGTGAAGCAACTTGCATTCATTTCTGCAGTTAAGTGATAGAGCTGAAGACAGAACCCAGGGCTGTTTGTCTCTATAGCCTGTGCTCTTTATGACAATGTTACTTCACCTGTTTCCAGCCCATCCAGGGTGGGGGCTGTTCTCCACAGCATCTTCCACTCAAGTTCTGCTGTCTACATACCTCCTAAGTCAGGGCATCCCATTGGGAGGTTCTTTTACAGGAGGAGCTATAACTTCGATTCCTTCATCCTGTCTCTTGCCAGAGGAGTCTTCCCTGTTCACTCTCACCCCAGGCCAGGTTAGGCAGCCTGTCCTGGATTACCATCCTTCGTGGCACTCACCATGCTTACACTGGCTCCTTCAATGTTCATCTTCTCCCCTTCGCTCTAGCTCCACAGAGGCAGGGTCTTCCTTGCTACATTCACTGCAGTGCTGCTTGTCACTCAGGCTGTTTGCTTGATGTGGAGGAGGTGGCCAGGTCACTATATAAGGATGAGTTCCCTGGAGGGCTGGCATCCTGGAAGACCCCAGCCAGAGGACCCATAAAGTCCTCAGCTCTAAGCCCATGGTGCTTGCTTTGGATTAGAGACACATGTGGTGGGATTGGTACCTAGGGAACACTGCAAGAATTAGATTATTTCCATGGGGGCTGACATTTTAGAGGTAATTGAGTATTGGCAGTTATCTTTAAAGGCAATAGAATATGAAAACCAGTGAAGGCAAGGAGGAGATGTTTAATCTTATGAACAAAATTGCAACCTCCATCCTAGATCATAATGGGATATTCAATTCCTAATGAATTGCTGCTTTATCATTTTATCTGCTTTTTTTTCAGCGTTGAAAAGCTCCTGAGATTTGGCCAAAGGGTTTGGAATTCTAGGTAATGAGCAGTAGGATGGAGGATGACTGTGGAAGAGCAATTGGAGTGTGGGTGGAGGGTGCCCAGCACAGGGATTTCAGCCATATGGAATGGCTCTCACCTGATGTTTATGGTCTGGATCTTAGGGAAGGTGATGACATAGAGGCTTATGGAAATTGTCCTACTTAACTGTTTGGGTAAAAGCTATCTCATGGCAAGGCTTGTTTTCTATGATAATTTTTATTGATTTGTTATTTTTATTTTGTAAATCCAAAGATAAAAGGAAATCTAAATTTGCTATCTGAGGAGACTAAAAGGATAGATTTTTTTCTTCCATCTTGAAAAGAAGGTGTGTTTATTCTTCAAGAATAAAAGTTAGTTTCTAATTCCCTTATTTATATTTTAATGTTATTTTCCATTTTTATTTGCACTATTATGAAAGTCTCAATTTTCACTTATGAAACTACACTGATTTTTTTTTTTTACCATAGTAAAATATACACAACATAATTTTTATGATTTCAAAGTGTACAGTTCGGTAGCATTAAGTACCTTCCCATTGGCCTGAAACCATGATTACTATCCACCCCTAGAACTGTTTGCATTTTCCCAAACTGTAACTCTGTACCGGTTAACCACTACGTTCCCATCCCCATCCCCCAGTCCCTGGCAACCACCACTCTACTTGCTGTCTCTATGAGTTTCACTTCTCTAAGTACCTCATGTAAGTGGAACCATACACTATGTGTCTTTTGGTGACTGGCTTATTTCACTTAGGATGTCTTCAGGGGTCATCAGTGTTGCAGCATGCAACAGGATTTTTTTCCTTTTTAAGAATAATATTCTGTTGGATGGATCATTTTTATTTTAAAAATTCTACTATGGCAAATTTCAAACATATGTAAAAGCACAGAGAATAGTATATTGTGCTCCAAGTTGCCCATCATCCAGCTTCAATAAGCTTGTTTATTCCATTTATATTTCCAGTCCACATCCTACCTTTGGAAGCTAATTCCAGAAATATCACTTAATCTGCAAACATTCGAGGATGTATATAAAGGATAAGAACTTTTACTAAAAATGTAACCACAACACCATTATCATATCCTGAAACATTGAACAATGATTCCTTAAATAATCACATATCAAGTCAGTATCCAATTTCTGTGTAATTGAAAATGTTTCAGTTGATTATATTTTCTTATATTTGTAACTGGTCATTTTAGGCCTCTAAAGATCTGGATGATAGTAGAGGGGATTTAGTTCTAAATCAAGACAAGTGGGATTTGAACTAATCAGGCTCCAGGTAAACCTCATGTACAGGTACTTGAAAGAATCTTTTCCTGGCCTGTCTGTTCCAGGATGTTTGCTTTCTTCCAATAGCACAGAGAGTAGTGAAACAATTGTGTCTTTGCAGTTGAGCACCCCCCCCCCCCAAACTTAACCTTTTATTTATTTGTGCTCTCCAATTTGCATTTGGCCTCTTATACCCTTCCCTAGGGCAATTTAGTAGTTTCTAGTTTTGAAGCAGGTAAGAGGATAGACTCTGGAATGTACCTGGTTCTGTTAACTGCAACTTGAAACTGAAAAGACTTATGAATTAAAAAGAAAAAAAGAGAAATGAATGGCCGCTATTGGAGGCTATTTGTAAGACAGACTCAAGGATAAGGGTAAAATGAAGGGACTAGCTGAGCAACTCCTGTGATAAACAGTTGGCAGGAATAGTCCCTGGAGGAAGGGACAACATAAAAGAGGAGACCTAAGGCAGGGTTTTTAACCACAATCCAAGGTTAATCTTTCCTTTCTTCTCAGGGTTTTATATTAAATTTGGGCTGCTAGATAAAACATAGGTTGCTGGTAAAATTGCAATTTCAGATAAACAGTGAAAACTTTCCAAAGTTTAAGTATGTCCCAAAGATTCTTTTTCGTTAAGCATTTCTGCTGTAGATATCTTTGCTGCAAGCATTTTCACTGCGATATTTTTGCCACATAACTGGCTCTAAAGCAATTTTGCATGAAAGAGGAAATAATGGGTTGACAGTTTTTGGTTTAACTGGTTGAAATGTGTTAGCATTCCAGTCAGTGACATTATTGATGGCTTTGTGGAGCTGACAGATGAGGATGATCTGCGGCCATAGTCGGCTTCCTGTTTTGAAACATACTGGGATGGCAGGGAAAGAGGCCTGGGACAGCCTTAAAGGCAGAGAGTTGAACCCACATTTCCCACAGAACTTTGGAAGGTCTATCAACAGATGTGACATGCCAAGAACAAACAACAATGGAGAGGCTTTCATAATGCAATACAAAGCTTGTTTACAAATATGCCTCATAGTATTTGCAAACTGATACCTCTCTTTTAAATTTATTTTTATTGAAGTATAGTTGATTTACAATGTTATCTTAGCTTCCAGTGTACAGTGAAGTGATTCAGATACGTGTATAGATAAATATTCCTAATCTTTTCCACTATGGTTTATTATAAGATATTGGAATATAGTTTGCTGGGCTATATGTAGGACCTTATTGTTCATCTATTGTATATATAATAGTTTGCATCTGCTAATCCCAAATTTCTAATCCAACCCTCTCTATACCCTTGACAACCACAAGTCTGTTTTCTATCCGTGAGTCTGTTTCTGGGAACTGACCTTCTCTTAACAAAAGAAGAAATCTTAGCAAAAAATTAAAAGCATGATGTTGAACAAGAAGAGGAATCAACAAGCAAAACAAAGGGAGATGGGCGCCGCAGCAGGGGGTGGGGGGTAGGGGGTGCTATAAAACACTATGAACGAAAGATTCCGAGGACAAGTGCTTAGGTATGATGCACGAATAAAATCAGTTATTTGAGCATTATTGCCATGAAATCGACACACATTTTAAATGTATTCAAATATTTTGTAATAAAGTCCTTTTAATTTTGCTATTCATTCCTCATGTTTCATTATGTCCTTTTAAATGTTCATTCCCCTTTTATTTTTCGTTATTTTATCTTTTACTGCCAAACTGCCTTTCGGCCAATGCGGGAGGTGGGGGTAACGCTTGCGGCAAAGTTGATTCTAGTGGACACACCAAACGCAGTCCAGGGTATGTTGACATCTTTACACTAAAAAATGTATTCATTGTTTATCTGAAATTCAAATTCAATTGACCATTCTGTACCTTTGGGCTTCCCTGATAGCTCAGTTGTAAAGAATCTGCCTACAATGCAGGAGACCCAGGTTGGATTCCTGGGTCTTGTAAGACCCCCTGGAGAAGGGATAGGCTACCCAGTCCAGTACTCTTGGGTTTCCCTTGTGGCTTAACTGGTAAGGAATCCACCTGCAATGCAGGAGACCTGGGTTTGATCCTTGGGTTGGGAAAATCCCCTAGAGAAGGGAAAGACTACCCACTCCAGTATTCTGGCCTGGAAAATTCCATGGATTGTATAGTCCATGGGGTCACAAAGAGTCTGACATGACTGAGTGACTTTGACTTTCATTCTGTACTTTTATTTGCTAAATCTGGTAACTCGCATCAGTGGGTAAGCACTCCACCAGTGAAACAGGGTGTTTGACCTTTAGGCCTCTCAAGGTTTTCTTCCTTGGAGGATGGTTGAATTTTTGTTTCTTTATTCTTTCTTCTTGTTCTCCTGTCTACCTAATACTATAGCTTTATATAAAAAAATTGATCTAATTTACATTAGCACCAATAGAATATGAGTATTTATTTCGCTCTATCCACATCAATATCTGACACTATTATTAGTCTTAATTTCTGCTAACCTTCCAGACAAAATGTTGGAGAATTGCTGGTTTAGAGCACTTTTTAAATGAGATGAACTTTTCTTTTGTGATGCCTGGCATCAAGATTTTGGTTAAAAAGAAGTTTAAGTTTTCTTCTATATTGTGAATAATTTTACAACGAGAGATAATGACTTACAACACATTAGCTGGTTTAAATTCCAACACTGGATTTCCCAGCAACTCCCACCAAAACTGATATTTTCTGTGCGTACTCAAGGCAACGCTCAAGAATTTCAAATTAGTTTTCACAAAAGCAAATATTTATATTTAAAAAAGAAAACATTTGAACTCAGAACTCGTTAAGATAAAGTTAAAAAGCTGAAGATGTCTTGTGAGTTAATGCCCCTAATGGCAAAGTCAGGGTCAGATAAGTTGTAGTGACTTAAAACAGCATTCCTGCTGGCTTTGTGTAACCATATTTGTAAATGTTGCAATAAGGGATTTAAAAAGTCCCCTAGTCTCTCTACATTTCCACGAAAAGCTGTTGAAAGAGCAAATTTCTGCTCAGTTGTTTTTTCCTTTGCTTAAAAAAAAAGGTGCCAGGAATCCCACCCCACCTTGCTGCTGGGTAACAGTAAATCATTTATTATTCCTGGATCAAACACAGGCATTCATGTCTAGGAAAACATTTTGCAATGAATGGGATCTTGGTCTCTACTAAAAACAAAAAATGGCTAAAAAGAGACTTCAATTTATTTTCAAATTCTATGGCTAAATTCCTATAATTCCTAACTGGTGAAAATATTCGCAAGCTACTAGATTTTTACTTAGAATCAGATTTACTTCTTTGGTGTCTGCCCAGAGGAGCTATTGAGAGCTATTTGTGGCTAGCTTTTAAGAGACCAAATGGACCTCAGATGGAATGAGTGTTGACACTAATGTCCAATGCACAAGGAAAAGCAGGACAGAGAATTGAATACTTATATTTTTTGAATAAGTATAACCAATTTTCACTTCAGAGTTTTAAAATTTGGCAAACCAAAAAGATTACTTCTCACAATGACCAAATATAACTTTGCATTTTGGTATTAAACTGGGAGTTACATATCTTATCAAAATTCTTATCTAATCAACTAATTCAGTCTCACCAAATACAGTCACTGTCAATCCAGACATACTCAGTAGTCTTCTTTTCCTCAAGCCTAATTAGGCCTAAAGCTAATAACTCCCCCTAAAGTAACCAATTCCCCTCAAAGTGATCAAATTCCTTCCCCTAGCATTCCCAGTCCGGAGAAGACGATGGCACCCCACTCCAGTACTCTTGCCTGGAAAATCCCATAGACAGAGGAGCCTGATAGGCTGCAGTCCATGGGGTCACTAAGAGTCGGACACAACTGAGCGACTTCACTTTCACTTTTCACTTTCATGCATTGGAGAAGGAAATGGCAACCCACTTCAGTGTTCTTGCCTGGAGAATCCCAGGGATGGGGGAGCCTGGTGGGCTACTGTTTACGGGGTCGCACAGAGTCGGACACAACTGAAGCGACTTAGTAGCTTATCAGCAGCATTCCCAGTCATCTAGTCAACAACTAGTCATGCTCTTGCAGTCATTAAATAAATGTCATTGCAGCAGAGACCAATAATCTTTCAATATACATTTTTCATTTCCCCTTTCAATAAATAGAAACTCCTAAATTTTAACTAAGCTCTGACTTCCTGGCTGGACACTCTATTTCCTACCATTCTTTGTATCTGGGTGGCCACGTGCGATTGAGCGGAAATGTTTTCAAGTTCCAGGTCAAGTCCTTGAGAAAGAAACTGTCCATGCCCTCTCTGTCCCCGTTTATTTTGGCTGGAACGTTTGAATTGAAGAGATAAACCAGCTTTGATCAGTTGGGTGACGATAACAACACAGGGGAGAGTGGAGCAAAAAGAAAGAAGTGGGTTCCTGGATCACCTGGAGCAACGTGACAGAAATACCCATGAAGTCTCGTGGGCATCCTTTCCAGATGCATGTAGGCCAAGGGGCATTTCTTTACACCTACAGTCAAAATACAGCATCTTCCTATCTGACAGGTCAGATCCCAGTGTGGGCAACCTCAGACAGGTTTTGAAGGGCTTGGTACTTTCCAAGTCCATGTTACTCAGATGCTGAAGCCTGTGATTAACCAGCAGGATCAGAAGTTGGCCCCCAAGTACTGCCCCCTTGTAGTCTAGGAAGATGAAGTCACCTAAGACTTCTGGTGAGAACTTTGTGTTCCCTTAGAGGTGAGAATTTGTGAGAAACTAGTGAGACCCTTTAGAGTTATAGGCTAAACTAAATCTGGACTGTAAATCTGGGTAGAGTAGGAGCCTTTAGCAAGATCTATGGGTTGTAACTATAGTCATTTAACACCTGTGGATGGGTCAAAATTTATCAGTTCTCAGTATTTTCAAATGGATGGTGAACCAGCCTCAGACACCTCTCTGTGGTCCCTGCAGCCTCCTTGTATGCCCTTGAGTTTGGTGAAATTGGTTCGATTATATCATTAGGCCCAGCTACCTCTTGCGACTGGGGATTTTCTGCCAGAACATTCAGTTGTGCACTTTGAGGACTGTTTGCAAGAGTCGGTGAAGTAGAACAGTGAAGTGTTTCATTAGTGGGAGAATCAATTCTGTTCTAAAGTGGTCTTTATGCTCTTACACTAGGAATATTATTAGAGAATCAGAGTGTATGCAGAGACAGTTAGAGTGCAGTATAGGGAGAAGGGAAACTTTGCATAGATTGTTTCCTTGGACAGAGATGAAGGTGAGGTTTATAAAAACAAAACCTGCAGATGATCTTTGTTTTGGAGTAAACAGAATGGCTCCAAGGAAGGAAATTTGTCCTTGAAAAGGGCTGACAGAGTTATGAGGAAAGGCAATTCTTAGTTGTGTGTGGGTTTTTCTGAGAATCCTTATGGTTTCAGCTATAGTGAGTTCGCTCTGTGTCCCTGTCTGTATCATAGCAGCCAGTGTCCTTCCACTGGTACCTGCATGATTTTTCTCACTGGAATTTCTTTGGGGGATTAATAATACGGGAATTCCATGATGGTCCTTTTGGACCCAAATTGAAACATAAATATATATATGTCTGTCGTGGCTGTTGATCTCTAGTTTACAAAAAAGGGTATGAAGCGAGCATGCTGCCTTTGTTATAAGACTGTAGATCATCTGGCTGTATGCTTGATGTGGTCCAACACACGATGAGCTCTTAGGCAGCCTAGATGCTGGGAGAGAGAATTGTGATAACTATTATAAATACATTTCATATTCTCCAAGAAACACAAAGTGAAGCTTTACTATCATACTTGTTGGGAGCATGTCCCAAAAGGTAAAAGACATTTTAATTATCTGGATCCACTCAAAGGACCTGACTCCACATCCGAATATATTATTTATTATTTTAGATGTACACATAATCCAAATCATAATTATGCTTCCCAGGTCCATCTCTGATGAAACTGAGTGAGATTAAAAGTGAAGAATGTGTTGATCACTTGATGAAGAAATTTGTAATGCCATATTAGCTAAACTTGATGTGTATTTCCCGTAGTTCAAAGACATATAATAGCTAATTTATCATGATCTGGCATTGTCCTGATGATTGTGAGACAGGCTGGGAAACAGATACATATGGAGATTTAATTTTTAAGAAACTATTTTGTTAACTCTTATTTTTTTCCCAATGCAACTAAGTTTCGATTGACAAAGAGCTTTCTGGGAGTAAATGGCAGCTTTTACGTTTAAAACAATACAGTGCAGAATTAGAATTATGAGGACTTTGTGGTCAAAACTGTTTAGAAGGAGAAAAAGTGGAAGCAGTAACAGATTTTTATTTTTGAGGGGTTCCAAAATCACCGTGGATGGTAACTGCAGCCATAAAAAGCAAAAGATGCTTGCTCCTTGGAAGGAAAGCTATGATAAACCTGCTGCTGCTGCTGCTAAGTCGCTTCAGTCGTGTCCGACTCTGTGTGACCCCATAGACGGCAGCCCACTAGGCTCCTATGTCCCTGGGATTCTCCAGGCAAGAGTACTGGAGTGGGTTGCCATTTCCTTCTCCAATGCATGAAAGTGAAAAGTGAAAGTGAAGTCGCTCAGTCGTGTCCGACTCTTCGCGACCCTATGGACTGCAGCCTACCAGGCTCCTCAGTCCATGGGATTTTCCAGGCAAGAATATTGGAGTGGGTTGCCATTGCCTTCTCCATGATAAACCTAGACAGCGTATTATTAATAAAAATCAGAGACGTTACTTTGCAGACAAAAGTCCGTGCAGTTAAAGCTATGGCTTCTCCAGTACTCATGTATGGATGTGAGAGTTGGGCCATAAAGAAGGCTGAGCACTGAAGAACTGATGCTTTTGAATTGTGGTGCTAGAGAAGACTCTTCAGAGTCCTTTGGACTACACAGAGATCAAACCAGTCGATCCTGAAGGAAACCAACCCTGAATATTCATTGGAAAGACTGATGCTGAAGCTCCAGTACTTTGGCCATCTGATGTGGAGAGCTGACTTATTGGAAAAGACCCTGATGCTGGGAAAGATTGAAGGTAGGAGGAGAAAGGGGCAGCAGAGGATAAGATGATTAGCATCATCAGCTTAATGGACGTGAATTTGAGCAAACTCTGGGAGATAGTGGAGGACAGAGGAACCTGGTGTGCTGTAGCCCATGGGGTCACAAAGAGTCAGACATGACTTAATGACCGAACAACAACAATGACATTCCTTCTTTCAAAAATCAAAGAATCCCCCATTTTTAACTAGGTCAGATGTTTGCCCAGAATTGAGGATGTATTTCTCAGCATCTCCTGCAGTTAACTACAGCCACATGACTAAGTTATGGTTAATGGGTTGCAAATAGAATTGAAGCATGACAGTCTCTAGAGACCTTTCTTTTTTAATATAATTTTATTTATTTATGTCTGGCTGTGCTGGGTCTAGGTTGCTGTGTGGTCTTTTCTCTAGTTTCAGAGAGCAGGAGGAGCTAGTCTTTAACTGTGGTATGCAGGCTTCTCAGTGCGGTGGTGTCTTTTGTTGCAGAGCATGGATTCTGGGGTGTACGGGCTTCAGTAGTTGTGGCTCCTGGGCTCTAGAGCACAGGCTTAATAGTTGTGGTGCACGGGCTTAGTTGCTCCAAGGCATGTGAGATCTTCCCAGACCAGGGATTGAACCCCTGTCTCCCACACTGGCAGGCGGATTCTTTACTACTGAGCCACCAGGGAAGCCCTAGAAACGTTTCTTATAGGACAGCGGGCATATGCCCTTGCACCCTGTATTATTCAGAATTCTCCAGAGAAGCAGAATTTATTATGAGGAATTGGCTTACACAAGTATGGAGTCTGGGAAGTCCCACAATGTGCTGTATGCAGATCTTGGAGACTCGGTCTGTGTCCAAAGACCTGAGATCCAGGGAAACTGATACCAAAAATCCCAGTTTGAGGCAGGAGATGAGATGAGACATCTCAGTGAATTCCTCCTTCCTCCATCTTCTGTTCTATTCATGCCCTCAACATAGTCAATGATGCTGACCCTCATTGGGAAGGGTGGTCTGCTTTATCAAGTTCACAAACTGAAATGCTAATCTCATTGGGAAACACTCTCACAGACACATATAGAAACAGTATTTAATTTGAGCATTCCAGGGCCAGTCAAGTTGACACAAAAAATTAACCATCACCCTCCCTTCTTCTTTGTCATTCTTTCCGTCCCACCACTGTGTGGTGTGGTGTGACAGCTGGAGCTCGAGCTGCCTTCTTGGACTATGAGGACAACACCATTGGGATAGGAAAGCAGTAAACTATAAGGAGGTCAAGTCCCTGGAATCTTTGAGGAATAGAGATCCCACAACTTCCCTGGGTTACCTGCCCTGCAGGTCTTTTCACAGGACGGAAAGGCACTGCTGCCTTGTGTAAGCAGTGCTAATGTGGTGCTCTGCTGTATTTGATTAAACCTAATCCTCATTGATCAATAGCCTCGGATATGCAGAGACACCACCCTATGGCAGAGAGTGAAGAGGAACTAAAGAGCCTCTTGATGAAAGTGAAAGGGGAGAGTGAAAAAGTTGGTTTAAAGCTCAACATTCAGAAAACTAAGATCATGGCATCTGGTCCCATCACTTCATGGCAAATAGATGGGGAAACAGTGGAAACAGTGTCAGACTTTATTTTTTGGGGCTCCAAAATCACTGCAGATGGTGACTGCAGCCATGAAATTAAAAGACGCTTACTCCTTGGAAGGAAAGTTATAACCAACCTAGATAGCATATTCAAAAGCAGAGACATTACTTTGCCAACAAAGGTCCGTCTAGTCAAGGCTATGGTTTTTCCAGTGGTCATGTATGGATGTGAGAGTTGGACTGTGAAGAAGGCTGAGTGCCGAAGAATTGATGCTTTTGAACTGTGGTGTGGAGTAGACTCTTGAGAGTCCCTTGGACTGCAAGGAGATCCAACCAGTCCATTCTGAAGGAGATCAGCCCTGGGATTTCTTTGGAAGGAATGATGCTAAAGCTGAAACTCCAGTACTTTGGCCACCTCATGCAAAGAGTTGACTCATTGGAAAAGACTCTGATGCTGGGAGGGATTGGGGGCAGGAGGAGAGGGGGACGACAGAGGATGAGATGGCTGGATGGCATCACTGACTCGATGAACGTGAGTCTGGGTGAACTCCGGGAGTTGGTGATGGACAGGGAGGCCTGGCATGCTGTGATTCATGAGGTCGCAAAGAGTCGGACACAACTGAGCAACTGAACTGAACTGAACTGAATCCTCATTGATACAAAACCTTATCTTGATGTTCACTTGATTCTTCATGGGCCTTAGTCAGCAGGTCTCTAGCCATTTCCTCTCAGGGGTAAGAGGCCAAACCTTGGTCCTTAAGATAACAAACCCAACAGGTTAAGAACAGGGACGGGTCCAGTGAATGTCTCAAGAACTTAAATTTTCTGGCTCTTCAGTTGGTTCTGAAGAGAATAGTCATGGGCTCTGTGAAGTAATATGACTATAGTTTTATTTTTCAGAAAGCATTGCTGATGTAAAATATATACCTATCCTTTGCTTAATGATGTCAATTTGTTTCTGAAAAACACTGCTAAGGGAAAAAGGCCAATAGATAGAATTTTTTTCTATTGATATTATTCTATTGTTGTTGTTGTTACTTTGACTTGTTTAGCCACTAAGTCATGCCCAACTCTTTTGTGGCCCCATGGACTATAGTCCACCAGGCTCCTTTGTCCACGGGACTTCCCAGGCAAGAATACTGGAGTGGGTTGCCATTTTCTTCTCCATCTATTCATTTTAATGTGAAAAATTAGGATATGTTTCATCCTGACCCAGAATACCCTAACAATATTCACAGATAGAAGAATATATTAGTTTAACAGTGAAAGCAGTTTTATGCAAAAACAGCAGTTAGAAAGCAAATAAATAGAGTTTATATGTAAAAGGTAGTATAATGAAGTTTACAGTACTTTCCAAGGGAGGAAGAAAGACTTGATGGTGGTGGGGCTGGGGTGAGAAGGGATTCTTTGGAAGGTGCAGTCTTCTTCCTGCCCTATTCAACAATATTTCAACATTTTGGAAGTTCATAGTAATCGTGCATTCAAACTGCACTATAAAGTCATATCACAAAATATATGTCTAGGGCAAAATAAAAATAAATACACCAGCACTTCAAAACAAAAAGAACAATGCATGTGCCCAGCCCATTGGAGTCGCAGGAGGTACTGCTTCTTCATTGGTCTCACTTGGCGATACATTTCGGGTTCACCCCTATGTGTCAGGAAGTTCCTAGCTGTTCCATCTGATACTCTCCAGCTAGATACCACTGTGCTGAGTTATAAGTTACTCATCACAGTAATAATAAGTTGATGACACTTGATGGCAAGTATCTTTGCCTGAAACCAAAACCTCAAAATATTACTTCCTGTAGTATACTTCTCTGGGTAAAAACATGGTTATTCTGAAAAAAAAACAAAAAAAAAATTTTTTTTTTAAAAAATTCAAGGAGTCACTGTCTGTAAAGTGGTATAACCTTCAAAGCCATAATGGCAGCAAGTTATTACTGACCTGTCATTGTTGGGGTAAGTGTGTGGCTGAGAAGGGAGAGATCAGGGAGTGGCAGCAACTCAAATCTCTTTACAGGGGTCTCATACTTGGTAACAGTGAGCTGAGTCTTTATGAAGTGTGGTATAGACCCAAAACTGCCACACCTAGTCTTTTTGCCAGGGTTCTGGGCCTAAAATCTCTCCTATTTTCTTTCAGCCAGCCTTGAGAGATATGAGTGTGTGTTTCCCCTTCTGGGAGAAAGACCAGGATAATTCACGGGTACCTGCTTGCTCACCTCTCCGTTTCCCTGAAACCTCTTGAACACTAGCAGGGTCTACGCTGGCCTCGGTAAGTGCTGCTGGAGCCAAAAGGCATGGACTTTGGAGTTAGACAAAGTTGGATTCAAATCCTGGCATTTCCTACTCTGAACATTTTTAAGTCTTTCTTATTCAGCACCTCCCTCTTCCTTCCCCTCCAAACCTTCCTTTGACCTTGCATTCTCCTCAAATTGCATCATATCGTGCTTTTCCTTCTCTAACTTTACCATGTTACAAGTGTTCAATCTGCCATCTTATCAGAAAGACTTTTTGTGCTGGAGTTGACCCCCTAGAGTGCTCTTGGAATGTTTTTGTTCCTCCGGCAGTTCACTTACATCAGGAGACTTGTTTCTCTAGGTTCTGTGTGCACCTCTGTCTGCTTGCTGGGTGCCCTGCTGCTGGCACTCTTTAGGCAGCCACATCCTGGGAGTGGGGCAGACACTGTAGTCCTCATGTGTATTAGAGTGTGAGACACTGGCCACTGTGAGTACTTTAATAGGCCCCTATTACTCACCCCTGCTGAGGTGAGTAAAACCTGGGGCATTCTCTGCTCTGGGCCAGAAAGACCCCTGGGCTCCCTTGGGCTCTTGCAGAGACCCTGACATGGAAGCCATAGCCCTGCCCCTGTGTGGTCCAAGAATCGCCCAGCCTGACTCTCTTAAGACAACCACGGAGTTCCCTCTCTTTCTGCCCCAACACCCTGATGCTTGTCTCCAGGATCTCCTTATACAGAGGAGTAAAATTCCTGCACCACTTCCAACTTTTAGGATCCTAACATAGCCTTAGAATTTCCCACAGCTTTTGAGCCTCAGCAGCTGCTTGTTCTCAGAAAGTAGAGCAGATGGATTAGGATTTGGTTGTGAAGCATGGGGTTGAACAAGAAGACCTATTATGCGACTCCCCAAGTATCTGAAGTTTGCTTGTATGGCCGCTAGATGTCGCTCTTGTATGTTCGCAATAGCAAGGATTTTTTTGTTTTGTTTTGTTTTTTTGCTGGGACATAGCAGAAATCAGGAACTTGACAGACTAACAAGATAGTGAAATTTTATTCACAAAATGTGCATCCCTGTTTTATACAATTCATTTTTAATAAATATAAAAAACTTAAATATCATTTGAAGTAAACATTTCCAAGATCTACTATATATGCAAAGTTGGGTTTTCTTTCTAAATTTTCTTTTTAAGTTTTCCAATATTCTCAGAACTTAATATAACTTGTCATAAAACTGCTTCTATTCACTTACTGCCATCTTGAATGTCTCATCCATCTTCTGTGTCTGTTTTGGATAGGAACTATATCTTGCTCTCCTCCACATGGCACATTACACTGCATTCATAATACTTCTAATGATATCTTACATTTCTATGATGCTTACTATTTACAAAAAATTTATTTATGATATCTTATGTATTCCATGTAAAATAAAGTGGTGATGTTTTCATGAAGAAATAAGCTGAAAGGTGTTAAGCAACCTGCCCAAGGTCATAAGTAAGAAAGTGCTTCCCGGTTTTATTGTGTTAAACTATGGAGATGTTCTTTGGAAGGAATGATGCTAAAGCTGAAATTCCAGTACTTTGGCCACCTCATGCAAAGAGTTGACTCATTGGAAAAGACTCTGATGCTGGGAGGGATTGGGGGCAGGAGGAGAAGGGGACAACAGAGGATGAGATGGCTGGATGGCATCACCGACTCGATGGACATGAGTTTGGGTGAACTCTAGGAGTTGGTGATGGACAGGGAGGCCTGCCGTGCTGCAATTCAAGGGGTCACAAACAGTCGGGCACTACTGAGCGACTGAACTGAACTGATGGAGATTCAGAGAAGGCAATGGCAACCCACTCCAGTACTCTTGCCTGGGAAATTCCATAGATGGAGGAGCCTAGTAGGCTACAGTGCATGGGGTCGGGAAGAGTCGGACACGACTGAGCGACTTCACTTTCACTTTTCACTTTCATTCACTGGAGAAGGAAATGGCAACCCACTCCAGTGTTCTTGCCTGGAGAATCCGAGGGACAGGGGAGCCCAGTGGGCTGCCATCTGTGGGGTCGCACAGAGTCGGACATGATTGACGTGACTTAGCAGCAGCAGCAGCAGGGAGACTCAGGAAGTGCTGTAGACTTTATATCTCTTAGACATTCACAGTATACATTAGTATATTAAAATCTCTGAGAATTCCTGGAGCAAAGAAACTTGTCAGACTTAAACCTACCATCCCAAAGTCTTCAAACATATTTAGCCACTATCTCTTTCTTTATCTATCTATCTGTCTATCTACCTATCACCTTTTTTTTTTTAAGAATGTCTTATTCATTATGTAATAGAATACTACCTTTTCTATTCGGAATTGCTGTAAGTGATGAAGATCAAATTCAAACCCTATACTCCTTCTTCAATTTAATTTACTATCAGTGTTTCAAAATGTGCAGTCCATCAAGAAGAAAAAAAAAGGTCTCAATTTTCTCATAGCTAGAAAGGATGGTAGCAATGATGAAGACATAAGAGACAGAGATGAACAGAACTGGGACCCCCAGGAAGAAATTCATTTAATCAAAATAGATTATTTCCACCCAGAGGCTTTATATGTGGTGAACTTTTGTCTCTCCTGAGCACTTCAGGCAAACTGAATCTAATATACAGGAGCCCAAGATGAAATGTCCATTTCCTCCTTGTTCCTCCAACTCTCCCGGTGATTCCAACACGGGTGGCAAAGCTGCTGTGAGAACCATCTCACCTCTCTGTACTAATCTGCAGTTTAGACACAACATGGACCATTAGGCTTCCTCTAATGGTCCCTGTCTCCTTGGTTTTAGCATGTGTTCAGAATGTCTTCATCATCCAGTTAGAGAATTTGTTGTCTGGCATCTGTTGAGTGTCAGACATGTAGCCAAAACCCCACAGATAAACTCTGAAAAGGTAAACATTCCCTGAAAACAGACCTTAGGGCAAGAGATCACTCCAGTTAAGTTGACTTGTTGGCTTTTGGATGGCAGCTGTAATGAGTGAAGTCCTTTCCTCCATGGGGGTGAGAACCACAGAAGACTTCTCCTACATCATCTCCTGAAGCATTTCTGACTCACCAGGTTCCGCACAGCAGCCTTCACATCATTGTTCCTCAGGCTGTAGATGATGGGGTTGAGCATGGGGATCACCACCCCGTAGAAGAGGGGGATGAGCTTGTCTGCAAGGTCCTCTTTGTCTGCACCCTGAGAGTCCTTAGACTTGGGCTTTCCATACATGAAAAATAAGGTCCCATAGAATATTATCACCACAGTGAGGTGGGCAGAGCAGGTGGAGAAGGCCTTTTTCTTCCCCTCAGAGGAGGGGATCCTCAGGATGGTGGCAATGATGAAGACATAAGAGACAGAGATGAACAGAACTGGGACCTCCAGGAAGATCACATTGGTCACCTCCATGCTGATCACACTGATGGAAATGTCAGCACAAGCCAACTTCAGGACAGCCAGGATCTCACAGGTGAAGTGGTTGATGATATTGGCCCCACAGAAGGGCAGCTGAATTACCAAGGATGTGTGAACCAGAGAAGTAACACCACCAATAGCCCAGGAGCCAGCAGCCATGGGCACATAGACAGCCTTGCTCATGACCACGGAGTACCTCAGGGGGTTGCAGATAGCCACGTAGCGATCAAACGCCATCATGCTCAGGAGCACACACTCTGTTCCCGCCATGGAGAAGGAGAGAAACATCTGCATGGCACAGGCTGAGAAGGAGATGGTTTTCTGGGGGGTCAGGAAGCTATCCAGGACCAGAGGGACTGAGGAGGTTGTGTAGCAGATATCCAGGAAGGAGAGGTTCTCCAAGAAGAAGTACATGGGTGTGTGCAGGCGGGAGTCAAGGATGGTCACCAAGATGAGGACCCCATTGCCCAACAGGATCACCAGGTACATGAGCAGGATGAGCACAAAGAACGTTTTCTCCAGCTTTGGGTGGGCTGACAGGCCCAGGAGAATGAACCCCACCACGGAGGAGGTCTGATTAGGCTTTTCCATGTGATATTCCCTCTGTCATCAGCACATTACAAAAGTATCACATCAGGCTTTCCTGAAAAGAACCCCAGCTATCTGGTACGAGGCCACTCCTGCTGCGTAATAGGAGAGCATATGTGTGTTAGAGAAAACAACTGAAAGAGACAGCAGGGTTGGGCTTCCCTGGTGGTCCAGTGGATAGGAATCCACCTGCCAATGCAGAAGACATGGGTTCTCTCCCTGATCCAGGAAGATCCCACATGCCTCAGGGCAACTAAGGCTATGTGTGCTGCAGCTACTGAGCCTGTGTTCTCTAGCCATGACTGCTGAGCCCATGTGCCACAACTACTGAAGCCCACACCCCCAGAACTCATGATCTGTAGCAAGAGAAGCCACCCCATTGAGAAGCCTGGACTTTGCAACTAGAGAGTAGCCCCTGCTTGCTGCAATTAGAGAAAAGCCCTCGCAACAACGAAGACCTAGCACAGCCAAAAATAAATAAACAAATAGAATTTTAAATATATATATATACATTTTAAAAAGAGGCAGCAGGGTGTCCTCAGCTCTAAGATGAGTGAAGGTCAGAGCTGGAGCAGAGCTTACAATGGGTCAGTCCTGGACGAGGGCCTCAAACAGTCTAGCTGTGTGAGGGATTTTTCCCAAGTTGAGCATCCTCTCATTGCCTATAAAAGCAACTGAAGTCTCAAAACGGAAGTGACCTGTCTGAGACTTCTAAGTTGGTGACAGAGACAGGACTTGAGCCCAGTGGAGCAGATCCCCAGTCAAGGAGAGCCTTTCCTCAGCATTATGATTAATGACTGGGTTTCCCAGGTGGCTCAGTGGAATAGAATCTGTCTACCAATGTAGAAGACTTGGGTTCATTCCCTGGGTCAGGAAGATCCCCTGGAGAAGGAAATGGCAACACATTCCAGTATTCTTGCCTGGAAAACCCCACGGACAGGGGAGCCTGGCAGGCTACAGTCCACGCAGTCACAAAAGAGTCGGACATGATTTAGCAACTGAACAACAACAAATAATTAACAGCGAGAAAATCCTATGAATGATTTCTCTTTAATGGAAATGTATAGTCTTTGCATTTAACCTGAGTTTTCTGAGATTCCCAGGCTGGTCCAGTTCTTAGAACCAGCAAATTTTAAAACTTCTTTATTTTGATTACATTTGGAAGAAACTTGTATAAAATGTCAACTCACCTCCACACAGAAACAAGCCCGGGTAAAAACTCAACGATATTGAGGATGACTTCTCCGGTCCGCCCACCATCAGTGACACAGACTTGACCACCATCAGCACTGGGATCGCCGTATTTTAATACAAACTGATAACAGTATATGGGGAGGTACCTATATGGGGAAGAACTTTATGAAGTCAACACAAAGACTGATGGGAACGATTAAAATTGGAGTGATTAAACCCACACTAGGGGCTGACAGCTCTGCAGCTTACTAACCAGTGAACTCAGTGATTAACAGCTATGTGAACTGCACTTATCAGACGGTAGGCTATACAGCATTAACCTCCAACCCCATTTCACTAGAGTATTGGTGAACTTCTTAGCCAGAGATAACTCAGAAACATTTTTTTCTTTGTCCTTTTATGCTCATATTATATTCTTGTGTGGAACCCACCCTTGGGTTCCATACAAGCAACTAGCTTATGGGGAGACCTATATGCCGTTGTGTAGAGGATTTTGAATCTCTTAGCTGCCATTGCTCAGATTCTAAATGCAGATTCGTCACTGATAAGATTTCTCGAGGGATTCCTCTTTGTCCCTCTTCAGTATTACCACATTTTCTATTAATACAATGGGTACAGATCACTTGGTATTCAGGGTGGGGGAAAAGTCTTAGTAATCATGAAAGGAAAGTGAAAAAAACAGGAATAACTAGCCGTTGATAGATTGGGAAACCAGAGGGACCAAGCTTGGGTCCACTCACCCTCTGACACTGAGGAAGGCCCCTTCTTCCCAGAAGCCTCTGCAGCAGGGGGATGATGGGAATCCCACACACTCCCTGGGTTCCTGTGAGGAGGAGCAGTAAGGGCAGACAGGGGCTGGGAGAGCATGAAGGAAGGACTGCCTGGCCTGGAGCTTACACTCAGCTGTTCCTCCCTGCTCCAGCAGCAGCTGTGGGAAGGTTTCTGGGAGCAAAGGCAGAGGAGAGGAAAGTGTGTCTTTGAGAAGTGCTCTGCAGAAGGCAGGCATGGCTACTTCCTCTGTCCCATCCCGGCTCAACTCTCCCCACCTGCGTCCTGTTTGCCGTGCTTCTCTGAGTCTCCTGATCTCAGATTCTTAACTCCTCACTGCACACCAGGACCAGACCCTGGATGCCAGAGAAAAACCCAGACTCCCCTGCCTGACTTCCTTTACCTCTGAGACTCTCTTTCTTCTTGTCGTCCTGAGTCTTTGGGGGAACTTTAGCCTCTGGTGGGTGTTTCTCTCACATCCTTCCTCCCGGCTCTGTCCTGGGTATCTCAGTGACAGAATCTTCATGTACAGGACCTGTCATCCTGGTCTGAGCCTGAGGGATCCCATGGGCTCATTTTCCCCAGCAGTGAAGGGAGTCCTCGAGCTGCAGCTGTAGACTCCTACAGGGACCCTGCTAGTCCCAGAAGCAATTTAGTTTGGAATGTTGAGTGTTCACAGGGCACTGGGGCTCAGCATACTGGGGGCTCCAGGGGCCATATCCCTGCCATCAGTTGCAATTAGAGGCAGTTACTGGGACATGCCCAACTGGAAATGGAGAGGCAGGCAAAGAAATGCCAGCTTCCTTCTGAGCCTTCCCTGGGATCTCAGAGAAGCCAGTGTCCTGACTCACTGGCTAAGGCTGAAAGTTTTTTTTTTTTTAACTACTTATCAAATTATTTATTTGTTTGGCTATGCCAGGTCTTAGTTGCAGCCTGCAGGATCTTCAGTCTCCACAGTGGCATGCAGGATCTTTTAACTGCAGTATGTGGGATCTAGTTCCCTGACCAGGGTACGAACCTGGACCCTCTGCATTGGGAGAGTGGAGTCTTAGCAACTGGACTAGCAGGGAAGTCCCTAAAAGATTTTTTTTTTTAAGCCATGAATTAATGTTGTTTTTTTTCAAAAGCTTCTTCTGTTTCATTTGATATAATCATGTGATTTTTCCTAATTAGCCTGTTAATATGGTAGTTAGATTGCATTGACTGATCTTTGAATATTGAACCAGCCTTGCATTGCTGGGAGGAGGGGATCCTCCTTACCGCTGGGCAAGGAGTGGGAGTTTCAGCTCCCCACTAAGGCTGTGCTGATCCCCTTCTGGCTGGCAGTGGCAGGAGTGCCTAGTGTTGTCCCCATGCCCTCCACTGACACCATGGGAAGGGGTGGCCTCAGTAGCACCGGCACGAGCCCTGACTCTCCTGTAGGCCCCTTCTGATACCACCCGAGCGGGAAGAAGAAGGAGCTTCACACATGGACTCTACTGACTCTGTGGGGGAGGGGAGGACCTGTTACTGCCCAGCATCCCATCTTCCTATTCAGCCTCCTCTGATACCACGTTGGCAGGGGAGTGGTTGGGCTGCCTTGTCATAGCTTGGTGAGAATAGAAGTCCAGGCTATCATCTGCTCAGCCCTTGCTGGTGGGGTAAAGGTGAGGCCATTGTTTTTTTTTTTCTGAGGTGTTTGGCTGGAGTAGAGTGGTTATTGTCAGGAATTAAATTTTATCAAGTACTTTTCCTATATCTGTTGAGATGTGATCATTTGGGTTTTCTTCTTTAGTTTGTTGATGCCATAAATTTTTAATGTACACCTTATCCATGCTTTTTTGGGGGGATTAATGCAACTTGCTCACAGAGTATTATCCTCTAAATGCATGACTATATTTGTTTTACTGATTTTCATAATTCAGCTTTTTGGCATCAATGTTCATGGAGAGTACAGGCCTGAAAAGAGTTTAGTCCTTTTGTTTTATTTGAAAAAGAGCCTGGGATTTGACTAAGACTCCCATCCAAGTACTAACCAGGCCCAACCCTGTTTAGCTTCTGAGATCAGATGAGATTGGGTGGTACAGCCATAGACTTAATCAAGACTGGTTTGCAGTTTCTTGTATCTCAGTTGGAAATGATCTCCTGTGTAATATAAATATAACATTGCAGTTGGAGTGTGCAGTGGTCAGCAAGAGAAGGTGACTATGTAAAGATACTTTTCCTTTGGGCTTTGTAATTGTCAAGACTTTGTAAGTTTCTAAATAGAAAACTTATTCCAACCAACATAATCCCAATACAAACTTTAATGCTCATAAAACTGAGAAGTTTAAAGGTGGATTCAATCTCAGGCACAGTTGGAATTAGGGACTCAACATGTCTTTAGGACTCTCTGTCCTTTCATCTGGTTCTTATCTCTACTTGTGTTTTCCTGGCTTCATTTTAAACAGACTTACTCACATGCTAGAGAAGAGAGCTGTCAGCAGCCTAATCCACATTCTTCTGTCTTAGTCTCCAGATGAGAACAGAGCCCTGGCCAACACGTTAGACTGCAGCTTTGCAGAGGACTTGCTTGAAGTCCTAACTCATAGAAACGGCAAGATTATAAATGGGTATTGTCTAAAGCCACTAAGTAGTGATCTGCAATGCAGCATAGAAAGCCAATAAGGACCCCTTTTCTTCTTGCTCCAATTGAAATATGCTGCGGAATGGTTTTGATTAGTTTGACCAAGGTCACATGCTTTCCCTCAGACTGATCGCTGTGGCCAAGGGTGGGTGTACTACAGTTGGCAGTCCCCTGGAATCACATGATGAGAGTGAGAGGGAGCAGTTTCCTCCTGAAACAATAGATGCACAGTACAGATGTAAGTGACCTCTGTGAGGGCATCCTTAGAAACTCCAGCAATGCTGTGACTGATGTGTGCTTTTAGTAGAGGTCGCAAATTGCAACCCATAGCAAAAGTGGCTGAGGAACAAATTTTGTTTGATCTTAGAATTCTTACACTGTTGTAGAATTCTGGGAAGCACTCAGCTCTGCAAGCACCAGAGGGGAACGTGGAGACTACAGCAGGGGGAGCAGCTCTTTGCATTCCCTCCCCTTCCCCTTCCTGCATTCCTGCCTGGCAGAGGTTGGCTGGAGCTTAGGAGGAATAGGCATTTAGCTCCTGCTTCCCCACCTGGTCCTTCCCCTTAGTTAAAGTCCCTGTCTGGCATCTGGAATGCTCTGATTGAAACTGAGTGATTATGTTATTGACATGTTGCCTGTGATCATTTTTGATGTTTGATTTGGTCATATTTTGTGATAACCTTCATTGGATACTCAATTGTCTTGAAGATTTTAGGGATTGTCCTAAATTGAGAGAAATGGTTACCTGTAGTAATCAGGTATGTAATCAGCCATGAAATTAAAGGATGATTTCTCCTTGGAAGGAAAGCTATGACAAACCTACATAGCATATTAAAAAGCAGAGACATTACTTTGCTGACAAAGGTTCTATGGTCAAAGCTATGGTTTTTCCACTATAATGTACAGATGTGAGAGTTGGACCATAAAGAAGGCTGAGCGCTGAAGAATTGATGCTTCGAATTGTGATGCTGGAGAAGATTCTCCAGAGTCCCTTGGTCTGCAAGGAGATCAAACCAGTCAATCCCAAAGGAAATTCATTGGAAGGACTGATGCTGAAGCTGATGTTCCAATAGTTTTGCCACGAGATGTAAAGAGTTGACACATTGAAAAGACCTTGATGCTGGGAAAGATTGAAGGCAAAGGGAGAAGGGGTGGCAGAGGATGAGATGGTTAGATAGCATCACTGACTCAATGGACATGAATTTGAGCAAACTGCAGGAAATAGTGGAGGACAGAGGAGCCTGGTGTGCTAAAGTCCATGAGATTGCAAAGTCAGACATGACTTAGTGATCAAACAACAACAACAAAGTAATCAGGTAGAAATTAATCTGCACATCTAGTGGTCTAGTCTAAACTTTTTGGTTATCTCCAAAACCGGGGCTGGAGTAAAAGCTGGTTTTTGTTTCTTCTTCTTTTTTTTCAATTTGTTTTAAATTGGAGGATAATTGCTTTACAGTGTTGTGCTGTTTTCTGCCATACAATGAGAATCTGTCATAAATATACATGTATCCCCTCTGTCTTGAGCCTCCCTCCCACCCACCCACATCCCACCCCTCTAGGTCATCACGGAGCACTGAGCTGAGCTCCCTGTGCTGCTCAGCAGTTTCCCAGTAGCTATCTATTTTCACATGGTACTGTGTATATGTCAATACTATTCTTTCAATTCGCCCTACCAATTCCTTCGCCCCGCTGGCTGTTCATTCTTCTGAGAACCTTTGATGAGTGAGCCTTTCTGTTTGCTTCCAAGCCCTGGGCTTGGACCTTTTCCCAACAAATAGAATGGACCTGCCCTCAGGATGGGAAACTGGATGTAGCATGGGTCATCCCAACCTATTAGAAACAGTTTTGGCTTTGAATGAGGGCACTTGGAGGATACTCCAGACTGTCTTGAAGCTTACATTCAGGTCTTTTCCTCCCTCCAAAATGAAAACATATTTTAAAAATTTCTTCTGTTAATGCATAACCATTGTAAATATCTGATATACTCAAATTCTTTATGTATTTTTCCTAGGTCTTTTAAAGTTGCTGTGATTCGTGTAAATTATATACAACCACTTTACTTTCTTTAAATTATATACAACTTACTTTAAATTATATACAACCACTTTAGTTTTGCACTTGATTAAAATTTTTTTCTCAGTAAACAGTAGTTTACTTACTGAATAGTTTTCTTCTTTTCTGTATTTCATTCCTCATTTATTTTTCTGATCTGGTTTAATTAGCTAGACTCTGCAGAATGATGCAGATATTGAGAGATGTCCTAATCCAGGTTGTAAGCATGTTACTAATGTTTTGCCATCAAATGCACCCTTTGCTGTTGTTCTGATCATTTCATTCATGTCAAGGATGGATTCCTCTATTCAAATCCACTACTTTAAGAGAGTCAGAAATAGATGCTAAATTTTACCAAATTATTTCTCAACATTTGTGGGTGAGATTACTTTTTCTTTTTTAATCTGTTAATAAAATGGTTGCAGTAATTGATCTGATGTTCAAAACCTTGCATATCCTAAAAAAAAAAAAAGCGGCTGCTGGGTAATATGTGTTATCTGTTTAGTATATAGTGATTTAAATTCCCTCAGGTTCAATAAATGAGTTTTTTCATTTGATCAACTTTCTTTGTTCTTTCAAAACCCTCTAGTTCTTTCAAAAACTTCACCCTAATACTTGTTGGTATTTATTCTTAAATTTTCAACAAGAATATTAAGACTTTTGCTGCCTTTCAGTATCAGTGCAATGGACTGTATTTATAGGAACCCTTCCCACCATATCCAATGAAGCCTTCAGGGGTGTAACTTTCTCTTTCTCCATTTCCCAGCTAGATGAATTCATCTAGAATGATAACTGGAGCTCTATCATTGCTTCATTATCACTATTTACCTCGTCATGATTGCTAATAATTCCTTCATGTATTCATCTTTGCAAAATCGGTATAAGAATTGACTAGACTTGATTGGTCCTATGTATTTCATCATTCCCCACTGTTTATTCTATCATTTCCTTTCAATTTTTTATTTTTCACTGTTTGTTGGGACAACATTCTAAATAAATTATTTTCATGAAGAGATTGTATGGATATGTGCTTTCTATGCTTACACATGACAGCAAGTGTCTTTTAAACCCTTCTATCTGTACAAAGATAAGGGATGTGTAGAATTCAGGATTCACAACCCATTTCCTTTCCCTCAGAACTTCAAAAACCTTATTCTGCCCATGTCTACATTTAGGGTTGGGAAACAGCAGGCCATTGGCAGACTCTCATTCCTTATTAGGAAATATGCTTTTCTTCTGTGGAAAAGTCTGCAGGATTATTTTGGTATGTATAGGAATTAAAATTTATCTTTGAATCTAGGTAGGTGTGTCTTTTGCTATAATTTCTTACTGGGTGTGTGATGAACCTTTTATGAACAAAATATCTAAAACTTCTATTCTGTGAAAAAATTTTTAGTTATTATTCGTCTTTCCTCTGCTCTGTGTCCTCATGAATTCCATACTGAATCCAAGTAAGTGGGATTGTTTCCCCTGAGCAAATGTTCTTACTTCTCAATTATCTTTTCTCCTAGCCTCATTTTTTTAGACTGCTCTTGTTGATTCAATACCCTCTTGAATTCCACTGAAAAAAACTACTGAGAATTTTCTTTAATTTCAGACCGTCTTCCTGAAATAACTCTTTTTCAGCAAAGGCTGGTTGCTTTGAGTGTTAGTTTGTTTCCTCTCTGTTGGATTAAAAATTCATATCAACTGTCAGAGGTTTTCTATTTTGCCCATTCTTTTAGTTGTGCTTCTAGATGGATAACTCTAGGGAATTCCTCACCAGTCATGAAGGCGATTCCTATGCGTCTCTTCCTTCATCTCTGAGCACCGCTGCCTCTCCCTCTAAACACTGACCGCGTGGTTCTGGGGATTCTTAGGTACAAAGGCAAGTGATGGTCACCTCTTGGCTGCATGCTTGGTCAAGCCAGGTCAGGTATTTAATATAATTTATTTGATTACCCTCCACATCTCTCAGTTTCCACAATCCTCTGATGACCCATGGAAGCCAATGTTTTCTAGGGAAAGATGCCAAGGATGAATAACATTTTCAGAAAAGGAAAAGAAAAAGGCCTGAAACTTTGACCTTTGCATCAGTCTGCCACACCTTGTTTTTCTCTCTGCTCCAAGGATGTAAATGATTTTCTGATTGGGCCCTTGGTTAAGGGCAAGGGAAGGAGGCTAATTATGGAGACATAGGAAGAGAATGATTCAGGAAACAGTTTTAAGAATTAAAATAACAATAAAAAAAAGTACAATGAGGATAAAGATAAAAATATTACTGTTGTTTGATATGGAGTAGGAAGAGCTGACAGGTGACCATAAAAGTATGGACCCATTCAAATATGGTCAGCAGTGAGCCAAGGAGTGACTGCATTATAGACTATGAAAAGCTCTATAGAGAGCCGTGGAGTCCAAGCCGGTTCCTCACCGATCTTTTAGTCGTCCGCTTACTCTTTCCTTCCAAGATGACAGATGCCGGCGTGTCCTTTGCCAAGGACTTTCTGGCAGGTGGAGTGGCGGCGGCCATCTCCAAGACCGCAGTCGCGTCCATCGAGCGGGTGAAGCTGCTGCTGCAGGGGCAGCATGCCAGCAAGCAAATCACTGCAGATAAGCAGTACACGGGCATCATAGACTGCGTGGTTCGTATTCCCACGGAGCAGGGAGTCCTATCCTTCTGGCGTGGTAACCTGGCCAATGTGATCAGATACTTCCCCACCCAGGCTCTCAACTTTGCCTTCAAAGATAAATACAAGCAGATCTTCCTGGGTGGTGTGGACAAGAGGACCCCGTTTTGGCGCTACTTTGCAGGGAATCTGGCATCAGGTGGTGCCGCCGGGGCCACATCCCTGTGTTTCGTGTACCCTCTCGACTTTGCCCGTACCCATCTAGCAGCTGACGTGGGCAAAGCTGGAGCTGAAAGGGAATTCAGAGGCCTCGGTGACTGTCTGGTTAAGATCTACAAATCTGACGGGATTAGAGGCCTGTACCAAGGCTTTAACGTGTCTGTGCAGGATATTATCATCTACAGAGCTGCCTACTTCGGTATCTATGACACTGCCAAGGGAATGCTTCCAGATCCCAAGAACACTCATATCTTCATCAGCTGGATGATCGCACAGTCAGTCACGGCAGTTGCTGGGTTGACTTCCTATCCATTCGACACTGTGCGTCGCCGCATGATGATGCAGTCAGGGCGCAAAGGAACTGATACAATGTACACAGGCACGCTTGATTGCTGGAGGAAGATTGCTCGTGAGGAAGGAGCCAAAGCCTTTTTCAAAGGCGCGTGGTCCAATGTTCTCAGAGGCATGGGCGGGGCGTTTGTGCTTGTCCTGTATGATGAAATCAAGAAGTTCACCTAAGTTATTTCCTAGTTTTTCTCCTGTGACTAGGCATGTTGTATTATATGACATATCTTGAGCATTCCTGACAGACTGTTAGCTGTCTATTTATCAATGGCAACTATTTACTGGTTGAAAATGGGAAGCAATAATATTCACCTGACCAGTTTTCTCTTAAAGCCATTTCCATGATGACGATGGGACCCAATTAATTTTTTTATTTCAGTCACTCCTGGCAAATAACCAATTTGAAGAAATAAAAAATATCTGGAATAGTAAAAAAAAAGAAAGAAAGAAAGAAAGAAAAGCTCTATAGAGTAGAGCTTTTATGAATTAGAAAATAAAACTTGAAGAGTTACTTTTCTTTGACATCAATTTGTTTAGTATGCATGGAAGATACAGAGAGTAAAAGTATAGATCAGCAAGAATATACATTTATATAATTGCCTAGAGATTGATGGGAAAATTCACACTGACTACTTTTCTATTCACACAGAGTTCTTGGGTATAATGAGGTTCTGTGTAATTAAATGTACCTATGGAAACTTGCATGAACTTATCCCTTCATCTTATGCTCTTGAGACCCTCAGGTGAACTATCAGGACCCCTCCACCATCACCAGGTGAAGCATTTCTGAGTCACCAGGTTCCGCACAGCAGCCTTCACATCCTTGTTCCTGAGGCTGTAGATGATGGGGTTGAGCATGGGGGTCACCACCCCATAGAAGAGGGAGGTGAGCTTGTCTTCAACATCCTGTTTGTTTGCCCCCAGAGGGTCCTTGGATTTGGGCTTCCCATACATGAAGAGGATGGTCCCGTAGAAGGTGACCACAACTGTGAGGTGGGCAGAGCAGGTGGAGAAGGCCTTTTTCCTTCCCTCAGCTGAGGGGATCTTCAAAATGGTAGCAATGATGAACACATAGGAGAAAAAGATGAACAGAACTGGGATGCCCAGGAAGATCACATTGGCCATCGCCATACTGATTATATTGATGGAGATGTCAGCACAGGCCAACTTCAGGACAGCCAGGATCTCACAGGTGAAGTGGTTAATGACGTTGTCCCCACAGAAGGGCAGTTGCATTGCTAGGGATGTCTGCACCATGGCACTGGTGCTTCCAGCTACCCAGGAGCCAGCAGCCATGGGCACATAGACAGCCTTGCTCATGACCTCAGAGTACCTTAGAGGGTTGCAGATGGCCACATAGCGATCAAACGCCATCATGCCCAGAAGCACACACTCTGTGGCCCCCATGGCAAAGGAGAGGAACATCTGCACAGCACAGGCTGAGAAGGGAATGGTTTTCCTGGGGGTCAGGATGCTGTCAAGGATGAGAGGGACTGAGGAGGTTGTGTAGCAGATGTCCAGGAAGGAGAGGTTCCCCAGGAAGAAGTACATGGGTGTGTGCAGGTGGGAGTCAAGGATGGTCACCAGGATGAGGACCCCATTGCCCAGCAGGATCACCAGGTACGTGAGCAGGATGAGCACAAAGAGTGTTTTCTCCAGCTTAGGGTGGGCTGAGAGGCCCAGGAGAACAAACCCCACCAGGGGGGAGGTCCAATTGGATCTGTCCATAGTGCCTCCTCTCTGTGACCTGTTTGAACTCAAAAAGCCAACTTCATACTCTAATAATGAGAAAACAGAAAGAGAAATTAAGGAAACAATTCCATTCACCATTGCAATGGAAAGAATAAAATACTTAGGAATATATCTACCTAAAGAAACTAAAGACCTATATATAGAAAACTATAAAACACTGGTGAAAGAAATCAAAGAGGACACTAACAGATGGAGAAATATATCATGTTCATGGATTGGAAGAATCAATATAGTGAAAATGAGTATACTACCCAAAGCTATCTATAGATTCAATGCAATCCCTATCAAGCTACCAACAGCATTCTTCACAGAGCTAGAGCAAATAATTTCACAATTTGTATGGAAATACAAAAAACCTCGAATAGCCAAAGCGATCTTGAGAAAGAAGAATGGAACTGGAGGAATCAACCTACCTGACTTCAGGCTCTACTACAAAGCCACAGTTATCAAGACAGTATGGTACTGGCACAAAGACAGAAATATAGATCAATGGAACAAAATAGAAAGCTCAGAGATAAATCCATGCACATATGGACACCTTATCTTTGACAAAGGAGGCAAGAATATACAATGGATTAAAGACAATCTCTTTAACAAGTGGTGCTGGGAAATCTGGTCAACCACTTGTAAAAGAATGAAACTAGAACACTTTCTAACACCATACACAAAAATAAACTCAAAATGGATTAAAGATCTCAATGTAAGACCAGAAACTATAAAACTCCTAGAGGAGAACATAGGCAAAACACTCTCCAACATACATCACAGCAGGATCCTCTGTGACCCACCTCCCAGAATATTGGAAATAAAAGCAAAAATAAACAAATGGGACCTAATTAACCTTAAAAGCTTCTGCACATCAAAGGAAACTATTAGCAAGGTGAAAAGACAGCCTTCAGAATGGGAGAAAATAATAGCAAATGAAGCAACTGACAAACAACTAATCTCAAAAATATACAAGCAACTCCTACAGCTCAACTCCAGGAAAATAAATGACCCAATCAAAAAATGGGCCAAAGAACTAAATAGACATTTCTCCAAAGAAGACATACAGATGGCTAACAAACACATGAAAAGATGCTCAACATCACTCATTATCAGAGAAATGCAAATCAAAACCACTATGAGGTACCATTTCACACCAGTCAGAATGGCTGCTATCCAAAAGTCTACAAGTAATAAATGCTGGAGAGGGTGTGGAGAAAAAGGAACCCTCTTACACTGTTGGTGGGAATGCAAACTAGTACAGCCACTATGGAGAACAGTGTGGAGATTCCTTAAAAAACTGGAAATAGAACTGCCTTATGATCCAGCAATCCCACTGCTGGGCATACACACTGAGGAAACCAGAAGGGAAAGAGACACATGTACCCCAATGTTCATTGCAGCACTGTTTATAATAGCCAGGACATGGAAGCAACCTAGATGTCCATCAGCAGATGAATGGATAAGAAAGCTTTGGTACATATACACAATGGAGTATTACTCAGCCATTAAAAAGAATACATTTGAATCAGTTCTAATGAGGTGGATGAAACTGGAGCCTATTATACAGAGTGAAGTAAGCCAGAAAGAAAAACACCAATACAGTATACTAATGCATATATATGGGATTTAGAAAGATGGTAACAATAACCCTGCGTACGAGGCAGCAAAAGAGGCACTGATGTATAGAACAGTCTTATGGACTCTGTGGGAGAGGAAGAGGGTGGGAAGATTTGGGAGAATGGCATTTAAACATGTAAAATATCATGTATGAAACGAGTTGCCAGTCCAGGTTCGATGCACGATACTGGATGCTTGGGGCTAGTGCACTGGGACGACCCAGAGGGATGGCATGGGGAGGGAGGAGGGAGGAGGGTTCAGGATGGGGAACACATGTATACCTGTGGTAGATTCATTTTGATATTTGGCAAAACTAATACAATTTTGTAAAGTTTAAAAATTAAAAAAAAAAAAAAAAAAAGCCAACTTCATGATTCTCTGATACCCAAAGAGGCCAGAAAACCAGTGAGGAAACTTGTCCTGCTGAGCACTTAGACAACTCTTCTAGCAATCTGGGCAGTTCTTTGTGTTGTTCTAAGTAAAATGGAGAGAAATTTTTCAAAATCTACTTGTGATGTTTGGCTGCCCATAAAAGTGTTACCAAATTGGGTTGAATTTTTCTAATCATGTTCAAGGTTGATGTCCCACATTTACTTCAAGTTATACCATGTATGGCCAATTTATTTTCATCAATTTTTTGAAAAGTGTTACATTCCCTTTGTATGATTTCACCTGCTTTGGGGTACAGGACTGGTGGAAATAACTGATCTCCTTTGTGCTTAATTCCTGACCATTCCCCTCCAAGCATTTTTGGATGTTACCTTTCTCCTCTTTCACAGTTCCCTCTCTTACAGCCCCCAAGCCCCTGGGATATAAATTCATTTATTCCTTCACTCACCTTCCAAAGCTCCTCAGAAGCATTTACCCAAAGAGCTGGCCTTTGTCAATCACTCATGGCCTGGCAAAGGCAATGGCAACCCACTCCAGTACTCTTGCCTGGAGAATCCCATGGATGGAGGAGCCTGGTAGGCTGCAGTCCATGGGGTCGCTAAGAGTCGGACACGACTGAGCGACTTCACTTTCACTTTTCACTTTCATGCATTGGAGAAGGAAATGGAAACCCACTCCAGTGTTCTTGCCTGGAGAATCCCAGGGACGGGGGAGCCTGGTGGGCTGCCGTCTATGGGGTCGCACAGAGTCGGATACAACTGAAGCTACTTAGCAGCATGGCCTGGCAATCGTTAAGTCCCTTTTCCTCTCTGGCCATCAGCTCCCTCATACTCACTCTGGAATGGATTGTTTTGAAAGGTATTCCATCCCAGGGACTAAATGACCTCTTGAATTTCTTTTTCTTGAACTTTCTGTCACACACTAAGATGTCCTTTATGATGCTGGGTCCACAACAGTTAATGTATATAGTATTGTGTATACATATAGGGTGTTCTCTTACCTTTTTTGTAAATAGGTCAAGAAAGTAAATCACTTTTCTTCTGTCTGAGGAAGAAGCCTAAAATAGCCAATCGAGTCTCAAAGTAGCAGCCAGAGGAGTTAGCACCTGAGATGGATGAAAGCTAAATTTTCTTGGCTTTGTTCTGTTTCAGAAAAAATACACAAAGGACTGTCCATTGCATACCTGAAGCCATTTAAATCCCACTCTGCTACTGGGATTACTCTAGTCCCTGAGGTGATTTAAAGTTTAGAAGTTGGAGAGACAAAATTTGGAAACTCTATACATCTGAGATTATGTCCCCAAGATCCAATTATTCTGAAGTCCCGCCAGAAGCACTTTCTTTCTCCCTCCCTCTCTTTGCATCCATCCTGCTGAGCTATTAGAAAGCATTAGAGAAAAAGGGTCATTCTGGTCCTGCCAGAGTTAACCTGACCCCCCCAGTCAGTGAGAACTCTCAGCAGAGCCCACAATAGAGCTGGGAGAATGTGAAACCCACAGGACAAACCCTTTAGCACCCCTGGCATTTCCAAATTTAGAATCTCAGGACTGGAAAAAAGCAAGTGTCTTAGAAGGTTCCCTCTTGCCTGCGTCCCACCAAATAAATTCAGAGTGCCTACAATAGGCCAGGCCTTCACAGGATATTCACTGGTGAGGGGGGTGGGGCGGTCATAAATGAATCTGGTTTCACAGGTAGTGCAGCTCTGGACCCAAAAATGGTCAGCTGATTGCAGAAATGATGTCCTTTTGTTTGAAATCTTTCTTTGGTGCATGTGTCTTATCCTCTCCAGAGAATAAATTTTTGTTAAGGTAGGTAAGGGACAGTCAACCAATGTCACAGAATGAGGGAGAGGGTGTAGGACCTGTGTTTCTTAGAGTTTTTTTGCCCAATCCTCCTTATTTCAGCAGCATCCGTCTTTATCCTTGGTCCCAGAGAGACCTGGTACAGTGGGTCCTCTGTGCTGTAGGTCTGGTTGTGGCTCATCTCTCCTAGTTTCTGGCTTAGGATTTGGCTCTATTAGATCAGCCACTAGCCCATTCACTTTCCAGTGTTCAAACTGTCTTCACTCTGATATCTCCCTTCTTCTCCTTAACCTTGTTGATTTTGTCATTAAAAACAAAATTAAGCAAAACAAAGACATATTATGGTAGTTTTTGCAGGTTTCAGAAAGGAGCAAAATTAGATGCATGTATTCAGTCCTCTTTTATGCCTCAGTCCTGATTCCATGCGGTTTCTAATACCCTCAACTATTTTTTTATACGTTAGTCATTGTTTCTTGTCTGTTTCTCTCCTGCTAGAATGTCAGTTTCACAGAGGCAGAGGTTTTTTTTCCTGCATTGTTCACAGATGTATCCTAGATATATGAAAAATGTACCAGACTCACAGTAGGCATTCAATGAACGGTTGCTAAATGAATTATTAAGTGAATTTGTGACCTACTTTTGTTTTCTTTTTTGCCCTGTGTTAACTCTTATTTTTTATATTTTATTTATCTCTATCCATCTTTTTAATTTCTATTTTTGTAAGCATTTTATAATGTACATCCTAACATATTCATATAGAACATCTATACATTTATAAATGAATAAACAAACATGCAGTGTAAATTGTTAGAAAGCATGATTTTAATACCCTGGAGACCATTGACAGTAGATACCAAGCTTCTGGCTATGGTTTTGAAGGAGGAAACAGACAGAGCTGGACTCCATCTTCGGAGAAGGCAATGGCACCCCACTCCAGTACTCTAGCCTGGAAAATCCCATGGACGGAGGAGCCTGGTAGGCTGCAGTCCATGGGGTCGCTAAGAGTGGGGCACAACTGAGTGACTTCACTTTCACTTTTCACTTTCATGCATTGGAGAAGGAAATGGCAACCCACTCCAGTGTTCTTGCCTGGAGAATCCCAGGGACGGAGGAGCCTAGTGGGCTGCCATCTATGGGGTCGCACAGAGTCGGACACGACTGAAGCGACTTAGCAGCAGCAGCAGCAGGACTCCATCTTAGGCCAGACTGCGAACATTAGGCTACACGCATGGTCACCCTCCCAGTGGACTCTGAACTTTGTGCCCAGTGTCTATAGAAATGGCATACCAATGGAAAACCAGACCCCCGGATAAAAGAGCCTCAGGACTTGTACTTGGACTCTCCGTTGCCTAAAAGAATATGCTAATTATCTCTGTAACAGAACAAACTGGTAAATTCCATTATGTTTATTGGGATATGACCACGGGCCTATTGATAAATACCCACTTTTATCTAGTCTTGTGACACATGAATCATGGGTTAACTTTGATCGTATCTCTCTTTTACCTTGTCCAGACTAGTTTCAAGGAATTTGGGGAGGTGAGTTTGAGCAAATACACTTAGGGTATATAAGGTTTTCACAAAAACTGGTCGGGGTCCTTGGCTAAGAGGAGACTCTGCCTTGGGCCTGCTGGTGTAATAAACTGCACTCCACTATCTGCATTGTCCTTCTGAGTGAGTTTGTTTCCCAGAACGCGTGGCTACAACATTTTCACCCTTTCAAATATTCAACAAACCTCTCTTAAAGCTTGGAAACTTCTATCTTGAGCAGAGCAGCATTGCAGAATTCAGGACTTTCAGCCTCATTCAGAGAAGACCTGCTAGCTTCCTTCTTGTCTGCACCATATGCCTTTTTTGATCAGAGACCGCTCATGGTGAATAGGGGCTGGTGACTGTGCTCACCAAGATTTTGGAAGGCCAACCCTGAGCTGTAAGATGCCTTTGGAGTCATTCTTTCCCTCTCCTCCCTTTTTGGGTTTCTCCCTGAACTCCTCCCCAGCCCTTTGCCCTCCAGTACTCTACGTATGAGCTTGGGTCTCCTCAGGCAAGCTCAGGAGCAAGAGGAAGAGAAGGGCACACGCCATGCCTCAGTTGTTACAGTTGGCCCAAGTACTGCCAGGCACATGGGAATCAAATATATATATCAAAGGGACAGCTTGATTCACTTCTGCTCTTTATAGAAGCCGTCTGTGGTGGCTCGTGACATCTTACTGTGTTGATGTAACTTTAAGCCCTCTCCATGCTTTTTTCTGGAATGAGGATATATACTTAGGGGAAGAAGTCAGTGAGGTTAACTAAAAATTCTGTAGGTCTTAATTTGAATTGTACATATAAGTGCTGCACTCAATATGCCAGCAAATTTGGAAAACTCAGCAGTGGCCACAGGACTGGAAAAGGTCAGTTTTCATTCCAATCCCAAAGAAAGGAAATGCCAAAGAATGCTCAAACTACCGCACAATTGCACTCATCTCACACGCTAGTAAAGTAATGCTCAAAATTCTCCAAGCCAGGCTTCAGCAATATGTGAACCGTGAACTTCCTGATGTTCAAGCTGGTTTTAGAAAAGGCAGAGGAACCAGAGATCAAATTGCCAACATCCGCTGGATCATAGAAAAAGCAAGAGAGTTCCAGAAAAACATCTATTTCTGTTTTATTGACTATGCCAAAGCCTTTGACTGTGTGGATCACAATAAACTGGAAAATTCTGAAAGACATGGGAATCCCAGACCACCTGATCTGCCTCTTGAGAAATTTGTATGCAGGTCAGGAAGCAACAGTTAGAACTGGACATGGAACAACAGACTGGTTCCAAATAGGAAAAGGAGTACGTCAAGGCTGTATATTGTCACCCTGCTTATTTAACTTATATGCAGAGTACCTCATGAGAAATGCTGGACTGGAAGAAACACAAACTGGAATCAAGATTGCCGGGAGAAATAGCAATAACCTCAGATATGCAGATGACACCACCCTTATGGCAGAAAGTGAAGAGGAACTCAAAAGCCTCTTGATGAAGGTGAAAGTGGAGAGTGAAACAGTTGGCTTAAAGCTCAACATTCAGAAAATGAAGATCATGGCATCCGGTCCCACCACTTCATGGGAAATAGATGGGGAAACAGTGGAAACAGTGTCAGACTTTATTTTTCTGGGCTCCAAAATCACTGCAGATGGTAACTGCAGCCATGAAATTAAAAGACGCTTACTCCTTGGAAGGAAAGTTATGACCAACCTAGATAGCATATTCAAAAGCAGAGACATTACTTTGCCAACAAAGGTCCATTTGGTCAAGGCTATGGTTTTTCCAGTAGTCATGTATGGATGTGAGAGTTGGACTGTGAAGAAGGCTGAGTGCCGAAGAATTGATGCTTTTGAACTGTGGTGTTGGAGAAGACTCTTGAGAGTCCCTTGGACTGCAAGGAGATCCATCCAGTCCATTCTGAAGGAGATCAGCCCTGGGATTTCTTTGGAAGGAATGATGCTAAAGCTGAAACTCCAGTATTTTGGCCACCTCATGCGAAGAGTTGACTCATTGGAAAAGACTCTGAAGCTGGGAGGGATTGGAGGCAGGAGGAGAAGGGGACGCCAGAGGATGAGATGGCTGGATGGCATCACTGACTCGATGGACGTGAGTCTGGGTGAACTCCGGGAGTTGGTGATGGACAGGGAGGCCTGGCGTGCTGCAATTCATGGGATCACAAAGAGTCGGACATGACTGAGCGACTGATCTGATCTGATCTGATTCAACTGAAAAGGCCTAGAAACTATGACATCTCGATAGCATCCCTAGCACCCAGACTGTGGTTTTTGAATACCAAAGGAAACAAGAGCTCCTTAGAAAAAATGGTTGTTTCCAGGTCTGGAGAGGAACTGTACATGTTGAGCCTGGAACAACTTGACATAATCAGAAAGCAAGAAATCATCAAAGATACTTGGGCCCTGTCAAAAGATGTCAGGAGCCATGGCCTCATCACTACACTGAAACAAAAACCTCTCAAGTATGTAGATCTGATCATCAATTAATAGGAAACACAGGGATACTACAGGACTATAATCAGCAAAATATAAACTAAGATTCTGTGACATTGTGATTTATACAAAATATATATTTGTTCACTCAGATGACCAAGATATTTTTATCACATATATTTGGACTTTATCCACAGCATCTGGCTTACAACTGCCAAGTCCTTCTGCTGCTGCTAAGTCGCTTCAGTCATGTCTGACTCTGTGTGACCCCATAGACGGCAGCCCACCAGGCTTCCCCGTCCCTGGGATTCTCCAGGCAAGAACACTGGAGTGGGTTGCCATTTCCTTCTCCAATGCATGAAAGTGAAAAGTGAAAGTGAAGTCGCTCAGTCATGTCTGACTCTTAGCAACCCCATGGACTGCAGCCTACCAGGCTCCTCCGTCCATGGGATTTTCCAGGCAAAAGTACTGGAGTAGGGTGCCATTGCCTTCTCCGGCCAAGTCCTTCACAGCTCTTAAAATCCTGGGAATTTCCTTAGTGATAAGAGCAATGGGCGCAACTTCCATCATAGTGTTTAGTCTTCAATCCTCAGTTTCTGAAAAACACTTTACAGCCATAAAGTGAAGGGGGTATCTTGTTATTCTTAACAAGCCCAGTTCAGCCACAACTGGGTTTATGTTAACAAGGTGACTTTTGGAAAGCACCTAAGATTGCCAGGGGAACCAACTCTGAGTAGAGGGTTGGAACTCTTGGTCTTAACCCCTGATTTCCAGGGAGGGGAGAGCTGCTGCAGGCCACATTGATCACTAGTGATTTAATCATGCCATTAAAAACCCAAACTTTTTTTTGTATACAAACTCTATTATTTTCTATGTGTTTCATGGCAAGAAAAAGATTGGGAAACATTAAACTAGAGAGATGGACAGGGGAGGGGGGCCGATGGGAAGATTTCAGAGAAGTTACATACAGTATAAAACAATCTTCAAGGTTACAACCATGATGAAGAGAGGAGCTGTAATCTAACCAAGGTCTGGTTCCAAAGCTTCTGATGCTAACACAACACGGTGCCACCTCATCCACCTACTATTCTCCATGATTTTGCCAAGTATTATCAGTGTCCAGGATTCTAAAAAGATAACACATATTACTTGAGCATTGAACTTTGCATGGTGTCACAGTTTGGTTTTGCCCAGAAGCAAACTCTGAGACAGAGATTGGAGTTGCTGCTGCTGCTGCTGCTAAATCGCTTCAGTTGTGTCCGACTCTGCGCGACCCCATAGACGGCAGCCCACCAGGCTCCCCCATCCCTGGGATTCTCCAGGCAAGAACACTGGAGTGGGTTTCCATTTCCTTCTCCAATGCATGAAAGTGAAAAGGGAAAGTGAAGTTGCTCAGTCGTGTCCGACTCTTTGTGAACCCATGGACTGCAGCCTACCAGGCTCCTCCATCCATGGGATTTTCCAGGCAAGAGTACTGGAGTGGGTTGCCATTGCATTCTCCAAGAGACTGGAGTGCAAGAGGTTTATTAGGGAGAGCTCTTGGGTTCAATACTGGTGGAAGGGAGGATGAAGATGGAGGATTTGGCAGAGGGGAATGATGGGCTGTGGTGCAGTCTCAACAAAGGCCTCAGTCAACCCCATAGGGGACCCTGGTACTGGGTTGGCTGTTCAGAGATGTCTCTAGTAGGAGGAGGTATTTATATGCCTTCACCAATCAGTCACTGGATATGGGCTGCCTTGGGGAAGGGAGTATGAGTCAGGTCTCTTCAGCTAAGAGCCCTCTTGCTGAACTTCCAAAGATGACTGACAGCTGAAGGCTGTCTGCCAGCAGCTCTTTCAGTAACTGAAGGAACACCTCCTTGGGTCCTTTAGAAAGATGTGGGTGGGAACTCGGCATAGATCTCCAAGCCAGAAACCCGTGAAATGAAGTGTGTTGAAAAGGAAGATTGCTCTGCAAGTACCTTTCATTTTTAAGTAAACTCTTGATTATAAAGGTCAAAACTAATCTCAAGTTGATGTCCTCCTCCCTTTAGTGAGCTGAGAAGGGCATGGGTGGACTCTGTGCTCAGTAGGGAAAGGCACATCCCCCTAGGGTGGGACAGATAATACTGGGTATGAAAGGGTGAAATGGGAACATGCCCTGCGCTCCTACAGCCCAGAGACTGTTGAAGGGACCACAGGGTGGTGACTGTGTCTGGGTTTCTGCCCACAATGCACAGGAAAGGGCTGTGGGGCCCACAAGAGTATGCCACTTCTCAGGCAAGAGGACCCCGGACATCCAAGCAAGGCAGGCTGAGAGCATGTGTTTTCATTGCAAAGTTGTGATTCTCAGGGAAAAATGGGCATCTGATCGCCTCGAGGAAAATGAGGCAATTTCCTTCCCTTACATGTTTTTTCTCCTTTTCTGTCACTACTGACTGAGATCCTCACACATTTTACCTCTAGACCTCTTGTCGGTACATGTGAACGGGCCCCACCTTTCAGTTTTGCCACCCAGTTCTCCTCAGCCCAGCCGCCTTGTTCCATCTTTCGCTGGTCACATCTGAGCATCTTGACTCCAGCATCTCTCAAATCACAGTGCTGCCCCCACCCTGCTCTTCCCATAGAACCCCCCTTTAACTCTCCAGACTATAGCACCAGACTGTGTACTCAGGATTTACCAGGGGCAGGAAAGCAAAGCTTGCATCCAGATGAGAGGCTAAGACCCTCCACACACGTGTTGCAGGATTCACCTTACTTGCCCTCAGAAGAAGCGCCCTGTGTGTAATCTACAAGGTCCCAACTTCTCTGTCTCAGAGACAGCTTCTTTCTCATATCCAGTCTCAACCTTGCCTCCAAGAAAAATAAAATGTGAAGATGTGCCATTTCACCTACAGTGAAGACTATTTTTTTACTGCTCTCATGAAGTTTCACCCCACACTGTCTTCAGTGCCTCCTTTTAGAGCAGTATTTTGAATCTTTATGTAACACAAAGGTAAATTAGTCTGTTTTTCTCAAAGCAAAGGAGCAACTTGCTCACAAAGGTGAATTCAGACTTGCCAATAGAGAAGCAGGAACATCACAAATTGTTCTTTCAGCTGCATTCCACTTCTATCCCCTCAAGGCACACTCCCATCAGGTTTTAGGTTTCATTGTTTCTAAAAATTAAGTCCAGTAACGGCTAAAATTCTCCCTTGTATGTGTAATTCAATTTTCTGGTGATGACTCTTTATACATATCTTCTTTGAGAGGCACATTCTTCTGAGATTCACGAGTGAAAGCAGCCAAGAGACGCAGAACTCCAGGGACATCTGTCCTCCAAACATCACCAGATGAAGCATTTCTGACTCACCAGGTTCCGCACAGCAGCCTTCACATCCTTGTTCCTGAGGCTGTAGATGATGGGGTTGAGCATGGGGGTCACCACCCCATAGAAGAGAGAGGTGAGCTTGTCTGCAAGGTCCTGTTTGTCTGCCCCCAGAGGGTCCTTGGATTTGGGCTTCCCATACATGAAAAGGATGGTCCCATAGAAGATGACCACAACTGTGAGGTGGGCAGAGCAGGTGGAGAAGGCCTTTTTCCTTCCCTCAGCTGAAGGTATTCTTAGGATGGTGGTGAGGATGAAGATGTAGGAGACAAAGATGAGCAGAACAGGGACCCCCAGGAAGATCACATTAGTCACCCCCATACTGACCACATTGATGGAGATGTCAGCACAGGCCAGCTTCAGGACAGCCAGGATCTCACAGGTGAAGTGGTTGATGACATTGTCCCCACAGAAGGGCAGCCTCATCGCAAGGGATGTTTGAACCATGGAGGCAGCCCATCCAGCTGCCCAGGAGCCAGCAGCCATGGGCACATAGACAGCCTTGCTCATGACTATGGGGTACCTCAGGGGGTTGCAGATGGCCATATAGCGGTCAAATGCCATCATGCCCAGAAGCACACACTCCGTGGCCCCCATGGCAAAGGAGAGGAACATCTGCACAGCACAGGCTGAGAAGGGAATGGTTTTCCTGGGGGTCAGGATGCTGTCAAGGATGAGGGGGACTGAGGAGGTTGTGTAGCAGATGTCCAGGAAGGAGAGGTTCCCCAGGAAGAAGTACATGGGTGTGTGCAGGTGGGAGTCAAGGATGGTCACCAGGATGAGGACCCCATTGCCCAGCAGGATCACCAGGTACGTGAGCAGGATGAGCACAAAGAGTGTTTTCTCCAGCTTAGGGTGGGCTGAGAGGCCCAGGAGAATGAACTCTGTCACAGAGGCTGTCTGGTTGGCACTTTCCATGGTATGTCTCCTCTTTCAACTGAATAAAATACTCAGTGATCCAGACTCCACATCCGTTGTCTCACACAGTTCCAGGGCATCTGTTCAGGAGTTCCAGTCTGGCTGAGTGATTAGGAAACAGTTCTGAAGGCAGTCTCTATTTGTTTCCAAGAAAAAGGAGCAATAAAATTAGAAACTACCTTGGGGTCATAGAATATCAAATTTATACTGTTTAAATGACGATTCTGATTATTTAATGCATTTGATCAGAGACAGTGTACACAACACATTCATTTAAGTGGTTCTATGTGCTATATGGCAATTGATCTCATTAAACTTTGGTCAGAAAAATGACTTTTAAGTTTGCTCCATGTTCTTCCAATTTGTGCTAGGGACTAGGGAAATCATTAGCTGTGAATACTCACTCTGTTTCTCCAGATCATTTTCACAGAAAACATATTCCTATTGTTCCCAAGACCTCTTTTCCTCATGAGCAATGCAAACTCCAGGGCTATCCATTCATCTGTCTGTCCAGCCATCCATCCATCCATGTTTGAACATCGATCCACTCACCAAAACGCCTGTTGATCACCCAGTATATGAGTGTGAGAATTCCTGTGAGGAACAGGGGTGACCCATGGCCCAAGCACCTGTCAGAGAGGGTAAGCAGAAGGATTTTGGAGGGGCCAGGACATCCAAATGGGCATGCAGTGTATGCGTAGAACAGGGGTCATGAAATAATCCTTAAGCGGTGTAGAATCTAGCTTGGCTTTTAAGGACAAAGGACACTGAACATGGAGAGATAACTTGAGCAGGCCTCCACAGTAACTTTGTGATCTGGAAATGCTGTTATGTTCCTAATAGTTTGAATCTGATGTTCTGTGAAGACAGACAGAGGACTGTCTCCAGAAATCCACAGTGGGTCACAGTTTCTGGAAATCTAGTTCTCTTAGATAACTAAAACAATGATTTTTTCCAGTCTTGAATATGTTTGACACATAACATGTAAATTTAAGGTGTACAATGTGTTACTTTGATACATTTATATATTGTAATATGATTGTTGTCATGATATTTATCACATCACATGATTATAGTACAGTATTGCTATCTGTATTCATTATACCATGCATTAGATCACTGGGTTATTTACTACTTGTTGCAAGTTTGTAGGCTTCCCAGGTGGCACGGGTGGTAAAGAACCACTTCCTGCCATACAGGAGACGTAAGAAATGTGGGTTCGATCTGAGTCAGAAAGATCCCTTGGAGGAGGGCATGGCAATCCACTCCAGTATTCTTGCCTAGAGAATCCCATGGACAGAGGAGCCTGGTGAGCTACAGTCCATAGGGTCGAAAAGAGTCAGACATGACTGAAGGAAAAAAAAAGTCTTCCCTGGTGACTTAGATGGTAAAGTATCTGCCTGCGATGCAGGAGACCCAGCGTCAGTCCCTGGGTTGGGAACATCCCCTGGAGAAGGGAATGGCAAGTTTGTACCCTTAAACAACATCTTTGTTATGTTACTATTTTTTGTTGTTGTTGTTATCATTCCCTCTTCATAAATGTCCACTCAGGAATCAGTGGACACTGATAGTCCTTGAACCTTTTGGCTGAGCTTCTAGGTACATCATTCAGACTTATATCCTGTCACTGATTAGGCCCCCCAAGTAATCTAGTCCAACTCTGTCTCCCATTGTAGATCTTTCTCTGCACCACATTGATGCATGGTTTTTGGTTTCAATTTTATTTCCTCTAGTGATGAAGAGCCCACTACATTCCTAAACAATCTACTCCATATTTTCAGAGCTCTAGAGTATTAGAAAATTCTTTTTCATATTGAGCCAAGCAGGTAGTTTTCTAAGTTTTTCTTGTCCATATGATGGTGGTCAGTGGTCAGCTTCCTTTAAAAATTGCATTGAATTTGTGCAAATACATCATGTTTGTAAGCACAGAGATCTAACCTGCTGTGTAGACTTCAGTGCTCCTTCCCTCTCTTAGACTCTCAGGTTACTCTCTTCTGCTTTGGAATTGGAACAGATCAATGATATTCAAACTCTTTAAGAGAAAAAACTTTTGTTTCCTTAAATTCAGAACCCCCGCTCCAAGTATATAGTGGGTTTCCCAGGTGGCGCTATTGGTAAAGGACCTGCCTGCCAGTGCAGGAGACATCAAAGACATAGTTCCATCCCTGGGTTGGAAAGATCCCCTGGAGGAGGGCATGGCAATCCACTCCAATATTCTTGCCTGGAGAATCCCATGGACAGAGGAGCATGGCAGGCTACTGTCCATGGGGTCACAGAGAGTCAGACATGACTGAAGTGATTTAGCATAGCACACATCACACCAAGTATAAAGTAGAGCTGTGCTTGTTGAAGTGGGCCAGGAGGGCTCAGAAAGTCTGGGTTGTTCAGCCCATGAGGCCTGCCAGAGACCAGGCCATTGACGAGCAGCTCCCAGAAACTGTTTTCACTACAGGCAATATAAATGGCACCTCTGGAGCATAACAGCAGGACAGCTGCAGCCATTTCTGTGGCTATAGTGTGAATGGTGCTCCCTGGAGTTGTACAGAAGAGGCTCTGAAACTGTGGGACCATCTCATCCTAGGGGTGTCTCTGAAGTTAGAGGAATCCATGAAATGAGACAAAAGTTTCAGAGGCTTCTTGCCATCTAGGTTTTTCTAACCCGGGGTTTTGAATGGCCCTTGGTCTTTGTGATATCACTGAAATTGTTTCATTTCCTCCCTTCCCAAGCCCCAGCCCCTTCAGAAAATCAAGTCAGAAGCTGGAAATATCCCTGTGCTGATAAAAGGTTGAGGATTACTTTTATAAGAACCCTCACTTACCTTTTTTAGGAACCTACTGGGAAAGGGTCCCTATGGTCTGGGAACAGTACATGGGCCAGAAATATCATCACTAGTTTGAAAGGTCCAGGCTGAGATGTCCAGCTCTGATGAGAAGAAGGGGTGAAAGCCAATTCCTCCCACTCTGTCTTACTTCTGTGTTTTAGGCAAACTTTCTAAAGGAACAACCAGTCCATGTAGAAGGCAATTTGAAATCAGAACTGCAGTTGGGACTATTGTGTTCCCTAAAGTGATTAAAAGTTCAGAAATGGAAGCATACAAAGTCAGGGAACTTTTTATACTTTTGGGACAATGTCCCCAAGATCCAATTATGCTGAAAGCACTCCAGGAAAAGCTTCTTTTTCTCATTCCTTTGTTCCTGCTGGAACTTTCCACTCTGAGGCCACTGAAGGGCATCAGGGGAAGCATTTCCATGTGCTGCTTGAATTTGTACAAACTTCAAAATGTTTTAACTTCTTGAAATCAGCAGCTTGGGAGAGAAGAGTTATTTAGGAATACTCTGTGTTCACAGCATTGTGGAATCAGCCTCTGTGGACACACTGCTTCTAAACAAGTGCTCAAAGTCATGATTTGTATGCTTGGGGGAACTTCCACCCAGAGCCATGGGGAAACTTCAAGGAGGAGATATTTTCTGGCCAGGGACAGTAAGGGCGAATTTACACATGAAGAGACAGGCAAAGGATGGGGAAAAGGGATTTACCATCCTGGAGATGGAGGTTGGCATGGGTCTTGGGCTTGAGTATTTCTTCCACAGCCTCAGTATGTCATATGTGTGAAAAACATCATGGGACAGGAATCTGGGATGTGATAGCAGCCTTTAAGATGACCCCAGTAATTCTTTCCTACTGGATTTCATGGACTTATATAACCCTCTCACCTTTAGTAACTGCTTATAACCTAAAGAATGAGTCACACACAACTGAGCAACTGAAAATCAACGGCAGGACATGGTTACTTCTTCTTTTACAAATTAGCCCTTCAAAGATAGGAAGACAATAAGTCATTACAGATGTGCTCAGTTACACTGAAGATGTGAGCCTGAACTAAGCACAGCCATCTATAATAACTCAACAAATAATAGAAATTAAACAGTAACTCAATAAGTATATAATAAAATCATGACCAAAAGCTATCCAGGCAAATCAGACTCTGCCATCAGTCCAAGTAGCCCAGGGAATCTCAGGCCCTAGATGACCTACTTATAAGAGGAGCTTTTCACTGTTATTTACGGGAAAGAAATAGTAACAAATACAAGAACAAGCACCCAATGGGATACATCTTCCTTCTATAATGAAGCTGCTAGAAAGTTTACTAGACAAATTTGTGGCTTGCCAATAGCAGTCACTATAAAAAGTCTGTATATTTAGACAGACAGACAGTTAGCAGTCCACTTTTTTGGGTAAAATCTACTCACAGTGAAATGCATAAATCTTAAGTTCATTGCTAACCCAATAAAATCAATCCATAGAATCACAGAATGGAATGTAGTTTCCAGTGACCAGGAGGAGGGGCAAATGTGAGTTACTTAATAAATGGGTATAAAGTTCCAGTTTAGCAAGATGATTAAATTCTAGAGATCCCCGTACAGCATGGTACCTATAGTCAACAGGAGAAGGCAATGGCACCCTACTCCAGTACCCTTGCCTGGAAAATCCCATGGATGGAGGAGCCTGGTGGGCTGCAGTCCATGGGGTTGCTAAGAGTCAGACATGACTGAGTGACTTCACTTTCACTTTTCACTTTCATGCATTGGAGAAGGAAATGGCAACCCACTCCAGTGTTCTTGCCTGGAGAATCCTAGGGACGGGGGGGCCTTGTGGGCTGCCATCTATGGGCTCACACAGAGTCGGACACGACTGAAGCAACTTAGCAGCAGCAGTGTAATATACACTTAAAATTTTGCTAAAAGAGTATATATCATGTTGTGTTCTTAACCATAATAAAATAAATCTTAAATATATCATCCAATGAGGTTTGACAGATGTTCACACCCATGTAACCAAATCTTATTACTACAGAATGTTTACAGCACAACCAAGAGTTTTCTCATGCCCCTTACCAGTCAGTCCTCATTATTATTATTATTAGCAGTCTCCTAATATTTTTCACTCTTTGTAAAGTATTACCTTTTCAGAAACATCAAATAGATGGAATCATGTGCAAGTCTTTATATTCAGAATAAGGTTCTTAAAATCTGTCATGTTTTTACATGGTTTTTTAGCTTGTCCCTTTCTATTACTGAGTTGTATTTCATTAAATGAACATCTTTGTTTATCCATCTCCTTCTTGATGGACATCTGAGCTGTTTCTCATTTTGGCTGTTATGAATAAAGCCATTATTAACACTTTCATACAAGTCCTTTTGTAGATGTATATTTCAACTTTTCTTGGCTAAATATCTGAGAATGAGATTCTGGATCATAACACAGGTTTACACTTAGTTTTCTAAGAAATGGATAGGTCTTTTGCCAAAGCATGTGTACTATGTTACATTCTTATCATAAAAGGACAAGATGTCTCATATCACATCCTTGCCAACATTTGGTGTTGTCAGTCTAAAATTTTAGCCATTCTGATGATGTGTAGTGGTATCTCATTGTTGTTTTGATCTGTAACTGCTAGGGCCTTAACTTTCAAAAGGCCATTATGTCAACTGTGTTGGGCCAGCTACTTCTGGAAGGTGCATGATGTGGAAGGGTCAGTGGAACCCATAATCGTGATTCCACAGCAGCATCTACTGTGGTAAATGAGCCCCTTGGTCTGATGAGATTTTATGCAGGATTCCATGCTGTCAAATCAAACCTTCCATGGGCTTTCAGAGAGTGATATTTGCTAATAGCCTACAGAGAGGAAAGATGATCTATACTCAGAAAAGGTGTTGATTTTAGTCAAGGTGAGTCTCTGTCCCTTCCAGAAGGAAAATGGTCTAATGCAATCAGCTCACCACCAGGTGGCTGATGAATCTTTTCAAATGAAGGTTGGTCTCTTGCTGCCAGTTTAAATATTCAGCTGCTGAAGTAGCTACATCAGCCTCTGTGAATGCGAGGCCCTGATGGTTAGCCCATAGACAGCCTTCTGCTATCATGGCTACTCAGTTGTACCAATAACAGAGGTTGGATAACATCAGCTCCTTGAATCATTTTATTGTTTGTTGAGCCTAGTGGGGAAGATGGAGGCTCTGAAGAATCTACTGGAACATAGAGTATTAAGGTGGTGAGAGATACCACACTCAGCTTCAAATAATGAAATACTGCTATAAGACATTGCTGTGTTCTCTTCAAGGGACCATCCCACTAGAGAAAGGAACCATAGGTTCAGGGAAATTCACAGGTGGGGGTCACTTGAGATATTCTGTAGGCCCCCTTCATTGTGAGAATGAATATTTTTCAAGCACAGCGGACACACTCATGGTCACCCAGCTCTATGTGGGAGGGCAAAGATTCGAACCTAGACCTCCTGTAATACATCAACCCCTAGACATGTTCCAAATTTACAGGCGATAGAATCGACAGAGAGCAAATCCACTGGAGCAGGAATGGATAATTGATTGCAAGAAGCACTACATGTTGACTTCAGAATGATTATTTCAAAACTGATTTCTAAAAGACTTTTGCCATGCACAAGGCCTGGCACTCTGCACATGCACAGGAAAGAGCGTATCTATTTCACACCAGTTAGTAATCATATTAGATGTGACTTTTATTATCCCCCTCAAAGCAAGTAACAATCTAGATTAGTGAAAAATAGAATCTAGTATCAGGATGTAGGGGTGTCCTTTGGAGGCAAAAGTGCAGTAATGTGGCCAGATTGAGGGGAAAAAGGAAACCAAGAACTGAGAACATAGGAAGATGCCTTCATCTCCTGTCTTTGCTCTTTGGCTGTTCTTTTATTTTTGCAGACTTGTTTTCTGTTTAACACTCTCTGCCAAAATAAACTTTAGTCCCTATCTAGACTTAATATCTACATTAACTATATATTATACTATAGAATATATATTGGTTTATTATGTACAGTTAGTTCCCCAAGACACATGTTCAAACATGATTTTCTTGTAGCTCCCATGTTTGCATGTTATAGATTCAGCGAGTCTTTGGGCATTAATGACAATCCCCAAAACCTGGCAGAAAGAACCTGCTTGTTCTAGACAGAGTTAGCATCAGACAGCACAGACCTGAGTCCCTCATCTCTGTGGATGAGGATGAGGGGTGATGGGAAAATGCCCAGAGAAATTGTTGGTTCATAAGCTAGAAATCTAGCCAAAAATGTGCTGCAATAATAAACTGAAATTGATCCAGTTAAGTGTGATTTTGAACTCTGTGTCATGAAGTTCCCTCAAAGGAATTATTTAACATATTTCATTAATAATAAACACTGTTCATTTATTAATTGAGAGGCTATTCTTTGCTGGCCACTGTGCATTTTTAATATATATGATGCCCCATTTTAATTTATTCCCCACCATAACTCCTTGGGGTTGGTTTAATCATCACTGTTTCACACATTAGAAAACCAAGAGTCTATGATATTAAGTCATGTTTGTAATGTGCCTGAAGTTACATAGTCAGGGGCACTCGACATGAGTCTGGCTTCACAGTCTATGCTTTTAACCACAAGGGTTGTTACAGATAGATTTTTTAGCAGCTGGTGCCCATGTCCAATCCAAATCTTAGATATGATCAAGTATGACCACGGAGGTTTGGATGGTCGCAAACATTAATTCCAGGGAAAGGAAAGAACTCAGAGTATCACTGACCCAATGGACATGAGTTTGAGCAAACTCCAGGAGGTAGTGAAGGACAGGGAAGCCTGGTGCCCTGCAGTCCATGGGGTCACAAAGAGCTGGACATGACTGAGTGGCAGAACAACAACAATGATTAAATAGAGACTTCTATAAATTTTGCCCTTGGCCTGCAATATCTAATTTCAGTTGATGTTGAAACAACTCTTCTCCAAATCTGGATAGGAATAGATGTGCTCTATGTACAGAGAAGAAGGAGTTTCCAAAAATGGACTCTGGGATTTTATATTTGGGATATAAAATTGGCTCTGAGAAACACTCTGAGCCCCTGCAGTGGAAAGGGGGTTAAATATTGTCATTTGGGATGTTTTGGTTTTGGTAATTTTCCAAAACGGCAGATTGGTTTTTGGTTTGGACACCAATTAATCAATGACTTTTCAGAAAGGAAGTTCAAGGGGGAGGGGACTTATGTATACCTATGGCTGATTCATGCTGATGTATGCACAGAAGCAAACAATATTATAAAGCAGTTATCCTCCAATTAAAAAGAAATAAATTTTGAAAAGAAGTGACTTTTCCTCACTGCCATGCTCCCCATTATACAGTGAGCAGAAAACAGCATGATTACACGTACAAATTGGAGCTAGTCTGCACATGAACAAAGAAAGAAGCACTTTTGTATAAAGTTTTAATTTGTATTTTATTTTTTTCAGAATAAAAATAAATTGTAATAGTCACTTATCCTTACTTCTAGGTGATTTAGCATAGCCCCTCTTCATTCTAAAGACTTGATGTTCCATTTTCAGTTATTCAGAAAAGCCCTATCTATATGTGCATCTTGGGGATCAGTCTTGTGATGATACTGATGTGGAGAGTCATGGAGCCGGTCTATGCTTACCAAGTGGCCATTCCCTAGGGGATCCCCTGTGTGCAGAGAACTGCAAGGTACACTCATTGCTCTCTCCCACTGTCACTTAGGGAAGCATTTCTGACTCACTAGATTCTTCACAGTGACCTTCACATCCTTGTTTCTGAGGCTGTAAATGATGGGGTTGAGCGTGGGAATCAGCACCCCGTAGAAGAGGGAGATGAGCTTGTCTGAAACATCCTGGTTATCTTCCCCCAGGGAGTCCTTAGATTTGGGCTTCCCATACATGAAAAGAATAGTCCCATAGAAGATGACTACCACAGTGAGGTGGGCAGAGCAGGTAGAGAAGGCCTTTTTCCTCCCCTCAACCGAGGGGATCCTCAGGATGGTGGTGAGGATGAAGATGTAGGAGACAAGAATGAACAGAACTGGGACCCCCAGGAAGATCACATTGGCCACCCCCATACTGACCACATTGATGGAGATGTCAGCACAGGCCAACTTCAGGACAGCCAGGATCCCACAGGTGAAGTGGTTGATGACGTTGTCCCCGCAGAAGGGTAATTGTACTGCAAGAGAGATCTGTACCAAGGAGTTAGCTCCACCAGCCAGCCAGGAGCTGGCAGCCATGGACACATAGACAGTCTTTCTCATGACCACAGGGTATCTCAGGGGGTTGCAGATGGCCACATAGCGATCAAGTGCCATCATGCCCAGAAGCACACACTCTGTGGCTCCCATGGCAAAAGAGAGAAACATCTGTATGGCACAGGCTGAGAAAGAGATGGTTTTCCTGGGAGTAAGGAAGCCATCTAGGACTAGAGGGATGGAAGAGGTTGTGTAGCAGATGTCCAGGAAGGAGAGGTTCCCCAGGAAGAAGTACATGGGCGTGTGCAGGTGGGAGTCAAGGATGGTCACCAGGATGAGGACCCCGTTGCCCAGCAGGATCACCAGGTACATGAGCAGGATGAGCACAAAGAACATTTTCTCCAGCTTCGGCTGATCTGACAGCCCCAGCAAGACGAATCCTGCCACAGTGGATTGGTTGGCCAGTTTCATTTTAAATTGTCTCTTCTACCCTCAGGAGAACTGAGGACAGGAAACACACATTTATGGGGATCAATATGTACTTCCAGAATTTATAATTAAATTTAACCTTTGACATGCTAACTTATAGTATTCGCATCTAAAGGATGAAATTCACTGTTCACTAAAGTTACCTTAAAAGTCAGGATATATCAAATTTAGAGCAGGAAAAGTAGACCCTGGAAATCTAATTAAACCATGATATATGATAGAATTTTAGCCTGATCAGTAATGTTAACTCACTTGAAGGAAGGGTTGTGTAAGAATGGATCCCCATGAGGACTGTAAGAGAGGAACTCTGAGTGTGTGCTGCCTGATCCAGGCCTGCCTGTCCCCACATTGTCCCTGCAGGTCCTTGGGGGCTTCAGGCTGTCACACTTAGTGATGCTGACAATTGCCATCACCTCACTCACTTTCCTGGCTCTAATTCTGTGCTTGTGTAATACTTTTCTGATGATAATTTGGCTCCACATGGAGTCCTACACAGAATGTGGTGAGCAGAGGCCAGGAGTATTAGGGTCTGCTTAGCATCAACATTAGTTACTTGGTGCCTGGCTAATACTTCATTTCTTGTGAGTCTGGTTGGCGACCTCCCTTTGTTGCACTGTCAATAAGGAGTTTCTGGTCAGAAGACCACCACCAGTCCATACCCCCTCTCTCTACCCATGGCCTTTGCCCCCAGAACTGCAGCTGCCTCAGACTTTACCAGCTCCTGGGGCTGGGAAGCAGGGACAGGGTCCAAGGACAAGTGTCCATCATGCCTCCAAGTATAAGCATCAGTGACTTTTGGACCAAGCTCCATGCTTTTGGAGTGGTTTTGTAAGTCACAGCTCCTAGCTCAGGCCCTTCTATTACTGAGCTGATTAAAGCCACTGCAGTGCTATGACAATGCTTTCTCCCCCACAGAAAAACAGACAATTCTACCCAGCTTTGCAGAAGAGTGGCTCAAAGGAGAAATGCATGTAGGATGCACTTCAGTCCCCATACAGCAGTAGGTCTAGGACATTAGAGAAAATCTCAAGCCTGGAGTTCTCACACTAAAGATGAAACTAAAGCTCAATGAGGATAGGGCTAGGTTGGAGCCTGGCTCCTCACCTTCTCCCTTCATCTCTCTGAATGTAGTTTTGCTCCATTCGTGCCAGAGCAGGTCTACTGAGGAGCAAAGGACTGATGATGAAGTCTTGGTCATCCTCACTTCCCCAGGACACTCATGTGAAATAGAGGTGTCACACCTTTCTCCAAGACATCTGCCTCATAGCAGGGCGTCCCTGGGCTTCATCCACGGCATCTGTGACTAGAACACTGGTGCTGGCTGGGGGAAATTGGGTGGGAGAAACCAGGCAGAGTCTCAAGCTACCCTCATGCAATTATTAGAGGAGATTAACTGTAGCTGTCAGGAACAGTTGAGAAAATGACTAGAGAGTGTCAGACTAGGCAGGAATGTTGTAAAATAACTGGTCTTGCCTCTTTCGCCTCCATTGTGTAAATACTTTCTATGAGACCCAATTTTTCCAATTGCTCCTTTGAATACCTTGAGTTATGTGAGTACATGGCTCCCATTCCTTGATCAGAGATCCTCTATTGTTGGAAAGTTTTCCTTTAAACTGAACAGAAACTTCCTTTTTCTAATATCATCCCCACCCCTCAACCCTGCTCTGCCCCAAAGTGGGTCTAGACTTCCAGGCCGTGCCTGCTCCCTTCCCCTTAAAACCCTTCAGAGAGACGGAAGCTGTGACCACTCCCCACTCGTGCCACCTGTCCTCTGCTCCCCACCAATCTGAGGAAGGTTTGGCCACAGAGAGAAACATGTCTGTGCCCCATGTGGGGATGAGGCCATGGTGGGGACAGGAGCTCACCTGGGCAGGGAAGATGGCTGGGAGGTGATGGCTTGAACTGCCTGCCCTGACCATCCCCTGCTGGTGAGGCTGTGCCTGGAAGCATGCAGCAAGTTCTGTGTAGCTGCCTTGGAGCTGAGCAGTCCCTTCAGAGTTCACAGCCAGTGAATGAGAATTGGGCCTTGGCCGTAGCTGCAGGGGCTCTGATTGCTCCCTTCCCTGGCCTTGTCCACCCGCAGTGAGCTAGCAGGAGGGAGAACAACTCAAGGAACTGCTTTCCGAGGTCCTGGCGGTCATGCTCTTTGCCCCAGCCCTCTCTCCAGAGGTTCTGTCAAGGAGCCATGGAGCAATCTAGAGCTCCGGTTGTTCGGGGCCAGTTTTAATCCCAGAAGCAATTTAAAGTTTGGTGGAGGCCTCACAGGAGTGTAGGGCCCGTGTTCCATAAACCCAATTAGATAAACTGCAGACAGCTCTGTGTAAATCTCAACTCACTAACATTCCTTAGATTAAGAAGTTTCCGTCCTTGCCTTGCTGACTTTCCTGGGAGGAGAGGAGAGAACTAAGGTCTGATTGTGCTTTGACCACAATGGTATCTGTTAAAGGGGACTCCGCCCTTGTCTCTGCAAGGCTAAAGGTGGTCATCCCTCTGCTCCAGAGGTGCTGGCCCTCCCTGCAGTCCCTCAGCATCGTACTGAGCTGAGTGAGGATTACAGGCTAAAGCAGAGGACATGAGGGGCCAAGAGAGCTCTGGGGTTGGTGAAAGAGCAACAGGGTCATACTGTAGGTAGAAGTTGCTCCGGAGTCACAGGCCAGGCAGGTGACTGGCTTCTGGATAGTTGGAGATCTCTAGTGGCTAGGAACATTGAATCTTTCACGTAGTCTCACCGGGGGCCAATGAGGTGAGTCAGGTGGTATGGGACATGACAAAGCCTGCTTAGGAGGCCTGAGGATGGGGTGTTTCCCTTAGAAGTGGATGAGGGGGAAGGCTGGGAGGAGGTGAGGGGCTTGGATTGAAGCCTAATCTCTATCAAAAGCAACTGATAGGGATGGTATGGGGAGGGAGGAGGGTTCAGGATGGGGAACACATGTATACCTGTGGCGGATTCACTTCGATATTTGGCAAAACTAATAGAATATTGTAAAGTTTAAAAATAAAATAAAATTAAAAAAAAAGCAACTGATAAAGACTGGTCTTTGTGTGTGTGTATAACTGATCACTTTGCTGTATATCAGAAACTAACACAACCTTGAATATCAACTATACTTCAATTTAAAAAAAAGAATCTGAAAAGGGGGTGCTGAGTCACAGGCACCTGTAAGGGTAGCCTCATGAGAGCCATGTTCTTGGGGAATACCTGACCTTGATTAGTGGTGAGCACAGTTCTGAAAATATAAAAACTGACTGCTGATTCATTCAACTGAAAGTCAGATGTAAGCATACTTGGGGAAGAAGAGAAGAAATGTGTAGTATTTAAAAAAAAGATTTGTTTTAAAGAGAAGTAGGATAATTTGCTAATAAAAAGATCCTAAGTACTAATGCTTCATTGGTAAGATGAAGGAAGTTGCAGTCCGAGTTCTTTCTATATCCTTGTCATCCCTGCAGGCATCATAGTCCCTGTTAGTACATGGGAAATGCAGAGATCTCATCATAGAGTGTGGGTTCAGCCCCCTCCATCCACGCTTTCATCATTTTCATAAGGACTGAGAAGAAGGAGCCCTAGAGCCCTTGCTTGGGGATCTCTACCGCCCACAGGTACAGGCTGGCATGGTTAGGGTTATCTCTTAGGGAAAAGTGTCCCCATCTTGGACCTCGCAAAGAACTCTACCAGTCACATGCCCCACGTCTCTCTGAGCACAAGAGGTGAAGGTGGGCAAGGGAAAGTTGAAAGTTAATTGGGGAGCGAAGTCGGTGTGTCTTATTGAGCACCTGTGTGCTAATTAAATTTTAGGCACTACAACCCAATATATCTGTAACTATCAGGTCCATCTGAAGGCTGTCACAGGCCTGGGGACTCTTAGAGTTCCCACACAACATGTCAAAATGTACCTACATCTCATTTTAAGTATGATCTTGTGGTAAATCTGAAATAATTTTTCTACTTCTGTTATTAAAACTATTTGACTTACAAGTGATTTATTTAATTTGTAATTCTATGTCTTCTCAACAATAATCATGAAAGCCCAGGAGTTCCTATAGAAGTACCTAAGTACCAATTGTTTTAAAATATGGCATGTGAATACTGAAATTTACCCATTACTGTGGTTGACATATATTCCCTTAAAAGACTCTGATGCTGGGAGGGATTGGGGGCAAGAGGAGAAGGGGACGACAGAGGATGAGATGGCTGGATGGCATCACTGACTCGATGGACGTGAGTCTGAGTGAATTCCGGGAGTTGGTGATGGACAGGGAGGCCTGGCATACGGCGATTCATGAGGTCACAAAGAGTCAGACACGACTGAGCGACTGATCTGATCTGTAGGCATGTAAATATACAATTATTAAGAGATTTTTAAGGGTTTTTAATTTAATTTATTTTGTTTGTAGTTAAGAGCCAACATATTTTCCAGACATCAAACATCTTTGTCCTCGGATAAAACCTCATAGACCTGATACCACACTCATATGCCCAGGGTGTTGCCAATGCTCTGAGTTGGAGTAAAGATACTCATATGGTAAATATAAATGAAGTTCCATTCATAGAACTGAAAAGTAAGAGAATTGAATTTAGCAAGTTGTTTGTAGGGGATAATTTTTTCTTTGTCTGAACAAAAGGAATTTGTTGAGTTACTTTCCTTGGGAGTCAGGCTGCAGGAAACACTTGAGAAAAACGTGTTCTGGAAACCCCACACGAGGTTCATGTATCAGTGCTGAGACTGACCGTTATTCTCTGTCCCGGGTTGGGTCTCCCAGGAAGTCGGCTCTGGTGGGGAGATTTTCATGCAGGATGCTGACTGGGGAGTGCTGCTAAGATCCACACCTGTGGAGTAGGAGGTGGGGAAGGAAGCAGGGCTGAGCAGAGGAAGAACTCTGTCATGAGGAAGCTCTCAGGGTGGGATGGCTCTTTAGAGTCATCCCCATTGGAAGCAAGGAAGATCAGGACTCTATATTGACAATGACTAATCAGTAGATGTGTGCTGCCTCTGGGAAGGGAATGTGACTTTGGGTGAGTAAACTCTCTTGGACCAAGGGCAGGCCAGCAGAGGGACTCACTGTCAACACTCTGAGCAGCTGTGGCTATGAGAGCTTCAGCCCGAGGTAGGTAAGAGTCAGGTCTGAAGGAACACCGCACATCCACTGTATACTCTTTATATAGAGAGATATATTATTTGTTTATTTGGCCATGTCAGGCCTTAGTTGCAGCATGAGAGATCTTTGTTGTGTTGTGTGGGATCTTTCAGTGTGGTGTGAGAGCTGTCTAGTTGTGGTGAGCAGGCTTAGTTGCTCTGCCACATGTGGGATTCTAGTTCCCTGATCAGGGATTGAATCAATGTCCCCTGCACTGGCAGGTGGATTCTTAACCACTAGACCACTAGGGTAGTCCCCCACTGTACACTCTTAACTAATACTTCCCAATGTGTACTATGCATATGAATTACCTGGGGAATCTTGTTAAAATGTAGATTCTAACTCAGTAGGTCTGGAATGGGCCCCAAGATTCTACATGCGCAATAAGCTCCCAGGTGTTGCTGATGCTGCTGCTCCATGGACCACACTGTGGGTAGCATGGCTCTAAACTGAGTTTGCCCCTCACCTGGCATTACTTCACATTGGGATTTTCAAGTAACAGTCATCAGAGTGTGCAGATCATACCATGGGACACATCCCACGATCACTGAGTGGAGTGTTTCTGAACCACGAGGTTCTTCACAGCAGCCTTAACATCTTTGTTCCTGAGGCTGTAGATAATGGGGTTGAGCATGGGGGTCAGAAGTCCATAGAAGAGGGAGATGAGTTTGTCTGAAAGTTCCTGTTTGTCTGCCCCCAGGGGGTCCTTGGATTTGGGCTTCCCATACATGAAAAGAATAGTCCCATAGAAGATAACCACCACAGTGAGGTGGGCAGAGCAGGTAGAGAAGGCCTTTTTCCTTCCCTCAACCGAGGGGATCCTCAGGATGGTGGTGAGGATGAAGATGTAGGAGACAAAGATGAACAGAACTGGGACTCCCAGGAAGATCACATTGGCCACCCCCATACTGACCACATTGATGGAGATGTCAGCACAGGCCAACTTCAGGACAGCCAGGATCTCACAGATGAAGTGGTTGATGACATTGTCCCCACAGAAGGGTAATTGTACTGCAAGAGAGATCTGTACCAAGGAGTTAGCTCCACCAGCCAGCCAGGAGCTGGCAGCCATGGACACGTAGACAGCCTTTCTCATGACCATGGAGTATCTCAGGGGGTTGCAGATGGCCATGTAGCGATCAAATGCCATCATGCCCAGAAGCACACACTCTGTGGCTCCCATGGCAAAGGAGAGGAACATCTGTATGGCACAGGCTGAGAAGGGGATAGTTTTCCTGGGGGTCAGGAAGCCATCCAGGACCAGGGGGACTGAGGAGGTTGTGTAGCAGATGTCCAGGAAGGAGAGGTTCCCCAGGAAGAAATACATGGGCGTGTGCAGGTGAGAGTCAGACACAGTCACCAGGATAAGGACCCCATTGCCCAGCAGGATCACCAGGTACATGGACAGGATGAGCACAAAGAACGTTTTCTCTAGTTTGGGGTGGGCAGAGAGGCCCAGCAAGACAAACTCTGTCACACTGGATTGGTTGGATGCTTCCATTTCAATCTCTCTTTTTCATCTCTAGGAATACTGAAGGCAGAAAATACATATTTGATTTCTGATGGCTTGCTTATGTCAATACCGGGGGATCATAATATGTATCATGTCTCTAATTTTAAGCCTACACTGTAGGATTCAACTAAAAAACCACTTATCTAAAAGCCAGGTTGTGTTTCAGTCAAAATCATGAAGAACAGACTAAAAATCTCATGAAACTTAATAAAATGAAGGACATTTTTGTGTAGTCAATGATTCCTAAACCCATGTCCTATGTCTATACATGTTGTGTATATCCAGAACTTACCTGCAAATCACAGGCTTCTGAATAACTTTCTTTGCCATGTAGTTGGGGTCCTCAGGCTATTATAGTTCAGTGATTCTGGCCATTAAGGCCACATAGCCCATTCCTCCAAATCTAGTTCCTGCTTACATACCAAGTTTCTATTTTAATTCGACTTCCCAGATAGTCTTATAGGGAGAGATGTGCTGGCTTAAAAACATGAAGTTTCTCATCTCTTGAGCAGGTTTATTTCTTATACAGTATCTGTTTTACACTTCAGTGTTTTGTGAGTTTAACAAGTATGAATTAGTTAATTTGATCTTTTTTTTTATTTTATTTTTAAATTTTCCATAATTGTATTAGTTTTGCCAAACATCAAAATGAATCCGCCACAGGTATACATGTGTTCCCCATGCTGAACCCTCCTCCCCCCTCCATCCCCATACCATACCTCTGGGTCGTCTCAGTGCACCAGCCCCAAGCATCCAGTATCGTGCATCGAACCTGGACTGGCAACTCGTTTCATACATGATATTTTACATGTTTCAATGCCATTCTCCCAAATCTTCCCACCTTCTCCCTCTCCCACAGAGTCCATAAGACTGTTCTATACATCAGTGTCTCTTTTGCTGTCTCGTACACAGGGTTATTGTTACCATCTTTCTAAATTCCATATATATGCATTAGTATACTGTATTGGTGTTTTTCTTTCTGGCTTACTTCACTGTATAATAGGCTCCAGTTTCATGCACCTCATTAGAACTGATTCAAATGTATTCTTTTTAATGGCTGAGTAATACTCCATTGTGTATATGTACCATAGCTTTCTTATCCATTCATCTGCTGATGGACATCTAGGTTGCTTCCATGTCCTGGCTATTATGAACAGTGCTGTGATGAACATTGGGGTACACGTGTCTCTTTCCCTTCTGGTTTCCTCAGTGTGTATGCCCAGCAGTGGGATTGCTGGATCATAAGGCAGTTCTATTTCCAGTTTTTTAAGGAATCTCCACACTGTTCTCCATAGTGGTTGTACTAGTTTGCATTCCCACCAACAGTGTAAGAGGGTTCCCTTTTCTCCACACCCTCTCCAGCATTTATTACTTGTAGACTTTTGGATCGCAGCCATTCTGACTGGTGTGAAATGGTACCTCATAGTAGTTTTGATTTGCATTTCTCTGATAATGAGTGATGTTGAGCATCTTTTCATGTGTTTGTTAGCCATCTGTATGTCTTCTTTGGAGAAATGTCTATTTAGTTCTTTGGCCCATTTTTTGATTGGGTCATTTATTTTCCTGGAGTTGAGCTGTAGGAGTTGCTTGTATATTCTCGAGATTAGTTGTTTGTCAGTTGCTTCATTTGCTATTATCTTCTCCCATTCTGAAGGCTGTCTTTTCACCTTGCTAATAGTTTTCTTTGATGTGCAGAAGCTTTTAAGGTTAATTAGGTCCCATTTGTTTATTTTTGCTTTTATTTCCAATATTCTGGGAGGTGGGTCATAGAGGATCCTGCTGTGATGTATTTCAGATAGTGTTTATAAATATATATGCACCCAACACGGGAGCACCACAGTATGTAAGACAAATGCTAACAAGTATGAAAGGAGAAATTAACAATAACGCAATAATAGTGGGAGACTTTAATACCCCACTCACACCTATGGATAGATCAACTAAACAGAAAATTAACAAGGAAACACAAACTTTAAACGATACAATAGACCAGTTAGACCTAATTGATATCTATAGGACATTTCATCCCAAAACAATCAATTTCACATTTTTCTCAAGCGCACATGGAACCTTCTCCAGGATAGATCACATCCTGGGCCATAAAGCTAGCCTTGGTAAATTCAAAAAAATAGAAATCATTCCAAGCATCTTTTCTGACCACAATGCAGTAAGATTAGATCTCAATTACAGGAGAAAAACTATTAAAAATTCCAACATATGGAGGCTGAACAACACGCTGCTGAATAACCAACAAATCACAGAAGAAATCAAAAAAGAAATCAAAATTTGGATAGAAACAAATGAAAATGAAAACACAACAACCCAAAACCTGTGGGACACGGTAAAAGCAGTCCTAAGGGGAAAGTTCATAGCAATACAGGCACACCTCAAGAAACAAGAAAAAAGTCAAATAAATAACCTAACTCTACACCTAAAGCAACTAGAAAAGGAAGAAATGAAGAACCCCAGGGTTAGTAGAAGGAAAGAAACCTTAAAACTTAGAGCAGAAATAAATGCAAAAGAAACAAAAGAGATCATAGCAAAAATCAACAGAACCAAAAGCTGGTTTTTTGAAAGGATAAATAAAATGGACAAACCATTAGCCAGACTCATCAAGAAACAAAGGGAGAAAAATCAGATCAATAAAATTAGAAATGAAAATGGAGAGATCACAACAGACAACACAGAAATACAAAGGATCATAAGAGAGTACTATCAACAATTATATGCCAATAAAATGGACAACGTGGAAGAAATGGACAAATTCTTAGAAAAGTACAACTTTCCAAAACTGGACCAGGAAGAAATAGAAAATCTTAACAGACCCATCACAAGCACGGAAATTGAAACTGTAATCAAAAATCTTCCAGCAAACAAAAGCCCAGGTCCAGACGGCTTCACAGCTGAATTCTACCAAAAATTTAGAGAAGAGCTAACACCTATCCTGCTCAAACTCTTCCAGAAAATTGCAGAGGATGGTGAACTTCCAAACTCATTCTATGAGGCCACCATCACCCTAATACCAAAACCTGACAAAGATCCCACAAAAAAAGAAAACTACAGGCCAATGTCACTGATGAACATAGATGCAAAAATCCTTAACAAAATTCTAGCAATCAGAATCCAACAACACATTAAAAAGATCATACACCATGACCAAGTGGGCTTTATCCCAGGGATGCAAGGATTCTTCAATATCCACAAATCAATCAATGTAATACACCACATTAACAAATTGAAAAATAAAAACCATATGATTATCTCAATAGATGCAGAGAAAGCCTTTGACAAAATTCAACATCCATTTATGATAAAAACTCTCCAGAAAGCAGGAATAGAAGGAACATACCTCAACATAATAAAAGTTCATTTGATCTTAACCTTCTTTGAAAAATCTGATGAAATTGAATTTTTGGAGCCTGTAACATAGAGTGTCCACCAGAGTGTCCAGAAATTTGATCTGCAGAGCAGGTCTTGTGCATTGCCCCCGTAATCATACCATGCCTGCACCCTAGCTGCTCTCAGACTTGGCCTAAGGGAATAAAACCTTACCTGACAGTCAGAGCCCACTCAGAATTCACATTCCCAACCTACACTGAGTGGGACCTTGAGGCACAAGCTGTCTAGTGCCATTTAGATGTTTTTCAGACATTATCACATGTAACTCTACTCAGCCTCTCAGAATATCCAGAGTCACACTGTAGATCATGACAACTTCACTGCCAAAGAAATTAGAACACAGATATCACCACACCCTGCTGCATGGTTCCCAAAACAACATGGAACTGGCTGTCTAATAGCTGCCTGAGTGCTGGTTACAAATATAGATTGCTGGGATACAAAATTAATATACAGAAATCTGTTGCACATCTTTATGCTACAAATGAAATATCAGAAAGAGAAAGTTTAAAAAATCCTGTTTAAAATCACATAAAAAAGAAACATAGGAATAAACTTTGCCGAGGAGGTGAGAACAGTATGCCGAGAACTGTAAAACATTGACAAAGGAGATTGAAGATGATTCAAAGAAATGGAAAGGTATCCCGTGCTCTTGGATTGGAAGAATTAATATTGCTAAAATAGCAATGTTACCAAGGCATTCTACAGATTTAATGCAATCCCTATCAAATTACCCATGACAGAAGTAGAATAAATAACCCTTAAATTTATATAGAACCACAAAAGACCCAGAATTGCCAAAGCAATCATGAGGAAGAAGAACAAAGCTGGAGCCATAACCCTCCCAAGACATCAGACAATACTGCACAGGCACAATAATCAAAACAGCATGGTACTGGCCCAAAAACAGACATATGGATCAATGGAAGAGAATAGAGAGCTCAGAGATAACCCCCCACATCTATTGTCTATTAATCTTTGTCAAAGGAGAAAAGTATATACGATGGAGAAAAGACAGTCACTTTAGCAGGTGGTGTTGGGAAAACTGGACAGTCACATGTAAATCAATGAAATTAAAACACTCCATCATACCATATGTACTGTAAATTCCAAAATGGTTTAAAGACTCGAATATAAGACACAATATAAAACTCCTAGAACATAGGAAAAACAATCTCTGACATAAATCATTGCAATATTTTCTTAGTTCAGTCTCCCAAGGCAAAAGAAACAAAAGTAAAAATAAATAAATGGGGCCTAATTAAATTTATAAGCTTTTGTACACAAAGGAAACCATAAACAAAAGGAAAAGGAAAAAAAATGAAAAGGCAACCTTAAAACTGGAAGAAAATGTTTGCAAACAATGCAACCAACAAGGGCTTAATTTCCACAATATGCAAGTAGCTCATACAGCTTAATATATTTTTTAAAAATTCAATCAAAAAATGAACAGAACTTAGACATTTCTCCCAAAAAGACATACAGATGGCCAACAGGCACATGAAGAAGATGCTCAACATCACTGATTATTAGAGAAATGCACACCAAAACTACAATGAGGTAGCTCCTCATACCTTTCAGATTGACCATGATCAAGTAGTCTACAAATAATACATGCTGGAGAGGGTTTAGAGAAAAGGGAATCCTCCTACACTGTTGATGGGAATATAAATTGGTACAGCCACTATGGAGAATAGTATGGACGTTCCTTAAAAAACTAAAAATAGAGTTATTAAATGATCCAGAAATCCCACTCCTGGGCATAAATATGAAAAATATGAAAACTCTTATTCCAAAAGATACATGCACCCGTGTTCATAGCAGCACTGTTTACAATAGCCAAGACATGGAAACAACCCAAATGTTCAAGAGGTAAATGGACAAAGAAGATGTGGTGTGGGTGTGTGTGTATGTGTATATACATATTTGAAATTGCAACATATATATATATATGAAATTCCTATACACACACACACAATGGAATATTACTTAGCCATAAAAAAGAATGAAGTATTGCCATTTAGAGCAACATGGGTGGGCCTAGAGATTATCATACTAAGTGAAGTGTTAGAGAAAGAAAAATATTATATTATATCATATATATGTGAAATCTACAAATAATACAAATGAACTTATTTACAAAATGGAAAAAGACTCACAGGCATAGAAAACAAACTTATGGTTACCAAAGGAGAAAAGTGGGGGAGCGATAAATTAGGAATATGGCATTAACAGATACATACTACTATATATAAAATATATAAAAGGATTTACTGTATAGTCAATATTTTATAATAACCTATAATGGAAAAGAATCTGAAAAACAATATATACATATATATTCATATCCATATATCCATATGGATATATATATATCTGAATCACTTTTCTGTACACCTAAAACTAACACAATATTGTAAATCAACTATAGTTCAGTTGAAAAAAAAAAAAGGAAAAAAGAATGGCAAACCAAAAAAACTGAAAATACAGTGAAAGAAAGGACATATTGCTGAGTCCTGCCTTTACAGATGGTCTTAGAGATCAGTGTTTGTTTTTCTGTTTTAAATAAATGCTCCCCATGTACTTACTTCTGATGTACATCAGTCTCAGGAATCACTGGCCTCTTGATTTAAAGGTGGAGAAACTGAGGCCAGGAGAGAGATTTGTGGATTGCACTTGGACCTGAAGAAGAGGTGCTTTTTTTCTACTTGGTGATGATACAGTGTTCAAAAGAGGTTATCTCAGGATACCAGGAATGAAGGGATGCAGAATCCTTTTTAGAGAAAGGCTCCTTTACTATCGGCAGGTGGTGGTGGGGGGGGTGCCAGATTGGAAGCTTGGCAGAATCTTCAGATATTAAATCAATCCAGTCCCCTCCTCTAACCCACCTGTTACAGGGGCCCTGTCTTCAGGAGGTGATTTCTCGGCCTCTGCTTGAACATTCTGAATAATGGTGGCAGCGCTCGTGGCCTACAGTGTTGTTGTCGGGAATCCTGAGCTGTTAGTTATTCAGGGACCTGATGTGTACACTTTTCTCCCTTCCTCCCCTGGTCCTAGGAGAAGGCAATGGCAACCCACTCCAGTACTCTTGCCTGGAAAATCCCATGGATGGAGGAGCCTGTTAGGCTGCAGTCCATGGGGTCTTGAAGAGTCGGACACGACTGAGCGACTTCACTTTCACTTTTCACTTTTCACTTTCATGCATTGGAGAAGAAAATAACCCACTCCAGTGCTCTTGCCTGGAGAATCCCAGGGATGGCAGAGCCTGGTGGGCTGCTGTCTCTGGGGTCGCACAGAGTCAGACGCAACTGAAGCGACTTAGCAGCAGCAGCAGCTCCTGGTCCTAAGCCAGCCTCCTGGGCACATCCAAAACTGACGAGCTCCCTTGCGAGAGTAACAGCCCTCAGAGCTTTTGGAAACAGTTGTCTTGTCCCCCTAGCCCAGTCCTTCTCCCTGCCCCAGCTCCACTCAGCCCTCTTTGCCTGAGACTCCTGTCTTTCCTCCCAGCTGGTGAAGTGTGCATGCTCAGTCATGTCCAACTCTTTTTGACTCCATGGACTGCCCGCCTGTATCCATGGAATTTTCTAGGCAAGAATACTGGAGCAGGGCGTCATTTCCTTCTCCAGAGGATTTTCCTAACCCAAGATTGAACCCGAGTCTCCTGCATTGGCAGGTGAGGTTCTTTACCTGCCAATGCAGGGAAGCCTCAGCTGGTGAAGAACTAGTCCTGAAGGTCATCCAGCACTTACCCAGTATGGGACCCCATGAAGGCTGGGTCTATTGCTGGCAGGGAGGCAGAACATGGAGTGGGCAGGCTGCCAGTTTACTGGGGGCCAGGAGAAGTGACTGTCTCTGATGTCACCTGCCCATCTGGGTGCTACCAAGCCATAACCAAGGAGGCATACAGGCCATAGCCTTCCAAGCTGCTCTGGCAACAGCTGGGCATGTGCTCTTAACAGGGACACATACCCTTTAACTGTTGTCTAACATCCTAGTGTCTCCAAGCAACCCTGGGTGTAGAAGGCTCCAAAGTTCAGCCACAGCTACTCAGAGTGCCCTTGCCTGCCTTTGGGGCTCTATGAGACAAGGAGACGAGGGCTGACTCTTAAGGCTGAGGCTCACCCAGGTACCTCCAGCCTGGAGGATACTGCACCACAGTGCCAGCAGGCAAGCCATGCCCAACCCCTGGCCCAGTACCCTCTTCTCTTGTGCTCCGCCCTGCTCTCCAGAGGGTCCCACAATGACTCAGGAGTTTAGACCTGGGTTGTTTTGGGGCCAGGCCCTGTCCCAGAAGTAATTTAAAGTTTGATGAGAGACTCAGAATTTAGACTTCGCCTCATAGACCCAATTAGGCAATGCTGTAAAGTCTACCCAAAGCTCCTCTCTCACTACAAGGAAATTTCAGCTTAGAATGTTCTCTGGCCAGAGTTCTCCCAGGCTTTGATTACAACAGTTGGTTCAAGAATCGGACCAATAATTGGTCCAACAATTGGCTCTGTCATTGACCCTCAGAATTGCCTAGAAGGGAAAAAGCTAAGCCTCAGTGCTTTGAATATTCCTGGGGATTTTGGACAGATTCCTGGCCACCTAGGCATCTCCTCCCCTCCACTGGGTGACTCAGAGTGCGCACGTGTGGGCTCTCTTTCTTTCTCTCTCTCTCTCCCCTACCAGCCTGCCCTCCACTCTGAACAATCTCTACACTACAAACACATCATTTGTGTCAGGCCTTGTGCCAGGTACCAGAGGGTAGGGGTGCGTGGGGGACATGATGGCCGAAAGTGGGTCTTTGCCTTCAGAGAATGTCCAGCAGAGTGGGACCAGCCAGAGACTGAGACATGTCTGAGAATGTCACAAAGCTGTCCAGGGGACTGGGCCTGGGAAGGGCAGGCAGAATCAGCCCAGGATGACAGTAACAGGGATGGAGGAGACAGTGGCCCTGGGAGATATTTAGAAGGAAGAAATTATAGAATTTAGAGATAGATCAGGGGTGGGACATGCAGGAGAGAGAAAAATGAACAATGGTTAAAATCTCAGATCTTGAGACCTGGAGGAAGTTAGAAGGAGAGGCTGTCTGGGCTGGTGGGGTTAGGGTGGCTACACGGTAGTCTCTGACATTTCCGTGTATAGTTTCTCTACTCCTCTGTGCCCAGTTCCAGGCTAGTTACTAGAAATAGAGATATGACTAAGAGATAGTTTCCGTGATTGAAACAGTTTACAGCCGGTTGATTTGTTGTATTTGAGATAATGGTGAGATATTACTAAGGGTTGCCATTAACTTACAGATGTTTTCTAAATCTTATCTAGTGCTCCCCAAACCCCATGAGGCAGGTATGAAGGATACTTGGATGTGAACAGCTGGAAGGACCCTCCTTTCCTGGGCTGTAGTAACTTGTATTCAGAATGTCTAGCATTTTTAACCTCTGCCCTCTAAGTGCCAGGAGCCTCCCCCTCCTTCACACTTGGATTTCCTCAAGGGTTAGGGGATGTTGTGGGGTTCACGGGGGCAGGGACACGGTGGCACCACTGGGCCTCATGGTTAAACAGGCACTGGCCTGTCAATCAGGGTCTGAGTGGCTCCGGCTCATCCCTGCATGGCAGAGTTCTCTGTCCCCCAACTCCTGGGGGTCACTGCCCAGAGTCTGCCATGGTGGAGACTCTGCCACTCTGGTGCAGAGCCTGGAAACAACGTAAGGAACCCCCTCAGAAGGAGAACTTGAGACTTCCTGGGACAAAGCGGTGAATCAGACAAGTACTGTTTAGATGACCCAGCGTTCAGACACGAGAGATTACACACTCGCTTCTCCACTGAGCTCATGCCGCACGAGTGGGCTCCCTCCATGAAGGAGCAGCGCTTTGGCCCCTCCCTCTACCACCCCTTCCCTTCCCTTCAGGAAAGTTCTGTCTCTCTGACCTTTAGAGCACCTGATTCCAGCCCTGGGATCATCTCAAAATGGCAGTGCTGCTTTTCCGCCTTCATAGAGACCGTGCTGTTACTCCCGATGCCTGACAGAATCTCCAAATGTCTTGAGTAGGGATCTGGTTACAGGCCTTGTGAATTTCATGGGGGTGTCATGTCCACATTTGTCCTCAGAATGCCACAATAAACAGAGATGTCTCCCCAGGGGATGCTGGGCTCGCTGGAGTTCAGACTACTCCTTCAGTCCACTTCTCTTTGGTAAACTCATTTACACACAAACACACCTGCAGAAAGGAGATTTCTGACACACAGCGCTCCCTCTTGTCCAATTAAAACCCAACATCCCCTTGGCTGGTCTGTCCAAGGCTTCCCTAGACAATGAGGAGTAATGAGGAGAAGCATTTTCAGCAATACCTCAGATCTCAATGCCCTGAGACCCCACACGCTGAGTTAGTAGGAAGTTTAGCCCCGGACTACTCAATGTGATGGCAGAGGGCAGCATCAGCATCATCTGGAAACTTGTTGATAATGCAGATTCCTGGGCGTTTCCCTGGGCCTACTTAATCTCTGGGGGTGGGTCCCAGCAACCTGCTTGTGCACACATGAGTATGTGTGTTTGTGTGTACCTGTGTGTTTCCAATCTGTGTTTTAACAGGTCCCCTAGGTGATTCTGATGCATGCTACTGCCTGAGAGCACTGGTCTATCTAGACTTCTATGACTGGGGTCCCAGTTATCCCTTTAAGGCCTCCCAGAGGAAGGAGGGTGTTTTTATGCATGGTCAGAGCAGCTGCCTGTAGTTCCTCTGCTCTGGAGTCAACTGTTCTTCCAGTCCTTGCTTGCCCCTCACTCGTGAATCTTGACCCTCGACTGTCCACACCCCTGCTGACCTCCTCTGGGCCACTGGTCTCCATGGCCTTACTCTCTCCCCTGCCAACAGGGAGTCGCTTTTCTATCCTCAGAAATCCACTTCCTCAGAAAGTTCTCATAACACAGCAGATGGGTCCCTAGTGGCCCAGAGCTCAAGGAAACTGTAGATAGTATGACCGGCACTTCAGGGGTCTGCCAACAATCTCCCATGGCAGTAAAGTTAGACTTGTACCTACAGACAGCAGGTCAGTGCCAGCAACTCTCCCTAAGTGATGGATAAGTTGATGAGTCTCGAGCTCAGACGTTTCCCCCATATTTTTCTGGAAGTTCCTCAAACATTCTATACTCCAAAATGAATCATCTTCTCCCCGCAAACCATCAGCTTGATCAATATTCTCTACCTTGGTGATGTCACCATCATCCTCCCATCATCTGAGCTAGAAACATTGATTCTATCCTCTTTCCTGTCTGTCACATCCAACCAAAATCTAATATTGTATTTTGTATCTACCAAACATTTCTTGCATCTTCTCATCTTCACCGCTTCATCACTCCCCAGTCAGTATTCTTATCTTCATTTGCCTGAAGTGTTTCTCTGTCTCTTTAGACCTTATCCTCCAGCCTGCCCCCAGTGTTCTCTCCACTTTGTGACTGGAAGGACCAACCTAAGATGCAGATTTCATCGTGTCAGACCCTTACTTAAAATCCCCAACTGCCTCCTCATCTGCTACAGGAGAAAGTCCTAGCTCCTCAGGATGTCCCCAAAGGTCAGTATGGGTCCAGCCCTGCCTTCCTCCCCATCCAGCCCCTTTGTGCTCTAGCAACACTGCCCTTCTGGCCACTCCTTATTCCAGGGGCTCCTTCTCGTTTCTGTGCCTTGATTTATGCAGCCCTTTCTGGCTGGAATGATTCCCCACTCCCCTTCATCTGGCAGATGGACACTCCTCCACACCAGTGGTGTGCTGATGAATGTTTAACAACCACATCCCCAAGTCAGAAAAAGCCCTGATCTGGAACATTTGCTGATTTCTGTGGTTTAAACACTCATAGGAGGGCCCATTTCAAGCTACCAACAGTCACTGAATGGGAGTTGGGAGATGTACACAATTGTGAGCCAGCGCCAGCACACCGCGGACCTTGGGTTACCTCCTCCAGGAGGTCTGGCCCTCGCCTCCCTCTGGGCTATCACATGAGCGTGGGCATTCTCGCTGGCCTGTGCTTCCTTCCTTGTGTGGTAGCTTTCTTTTCACTTTCCTGACCCTGGTTCTTGGCACATATCTGCCTTCTGTGTAACAGTACACACTCAATAATCATTTGCTGGATAAAGGATGGTACCCTTTTTCTGGATCCATCCCTATTCTGGGTCACATCCTATCTGGGGTCCCTATAAGGTCTGGGAGCACATGAGCAGATGATAGGATGCTGAAAGGGCAATGGCTGAGATGGATGCCAGGAGAGGATTCAGGAAGAACATGATGGGATACTTCAAGGGCCCTAATGCCACAAGTTGAAAATTCGGAAGAGAATATGTCTCTCACTCAGACCCCTATACACCACTGCATAAGCACAGACTTGTGGAGAAGGGAATGGCAACCCACCCCAGTATTCTTACCTGGAGAATCCCATGAGCAGAGAAGCCTGATGGGCTACAATCCATGGGGTTGCAAAGAGTTGGACATGACTAAGCGACTAACACAACAACATACAAGCACAGACGTGGGGTGATGGGGCTTGACTACAGCGCAGGAGAAAAGACTTGGCCTCTGAATGAGTCATGTAATCATTGACCAGCAGGCTGCTGGACTCTATTAATGGGATTATGATATTAAGACAGAAGGAAGGGAGGGAGGGAGAGAAGGAAGGAGGGAGAAAGGAAGCAGGCAGTTAACTTCCTCCTGATGTCTTCAACATAATTGGATCTTGGGGATGTTATCCCAGAAGGATACAAAGTTTCTAAATGTGTCAACTCACTTTCCAAACTTTAAATGACTTCAGGGACAAAATGGTCCCAAGGAACAGACTGGAATTTAAATTATCTTCTAAGGGTGATGGCCAGTCCTTTGGAAATTGTACCCTGAGCGCTGGAGACACAGGGCAGACGACTGGCTGGACCCTTCACCTGTCACACATTCTGAACCCTCACCCTGATACTTCCCACCTGGTATTGCTCTTTCTGATATGTGGCCTCTTCCCAACCCTTAGGAAGCAGATCCTTCTTGCTCACCATGTCTCTGATAAAGGTAAGCGCAGGATTTGGTGACACCAAAAGTTTCATCAGTGCAGTGGCATTTCTGCTATCAAACTTGACAGTAATGGAATAGGGTTGAGAAGGCGAGGTAGGGAGCCCTTCATGGATAAGGTGTTATTCTCACAGAGGCAAATAGACCCATCAAACTGCAAGAGTCTCTAAGGTCATCCAGCCTCCCCCCACTTTGTGCAGAGAAGAAAGGGTTGCCTGGGACTCCACAGCTCATAATCTTTTTCTCACACAGTTGTCCCTTCTTGATTAAAACTGGGAGGCTTTTTCTTCTTTTGTAGTTAAGAATCCAACATCCAGCAATAATAATGAGCCACGAATTTGGATCTAGTGATGATGACGTGGAGGGAATATTTTCTTCACAGAATCCAGGTTTGGGGAAAAGTCTGGAGGGCTGGCTGACATAGAGTGAAAACCCAGCCTGGTACTGATTTACTGTCTCAGCACAGATATCCAGGTGGTACTGTGTTCTGGGCAGGTGAGCCATGCTCAAGTTGGGGGCCATTCTCAGTACTGATCAGCCTATGTAGTCAGTTTCTGGATGGTAAATCTGCTCATGAGAAATATGTCTGTTTTAAGGTCCTGGGAGAAAAAGGGAGATGGACTCTTGTTTATCTTCATGCTGAAGCCAAGCTATTTCTGGACATTTGGAGGGCTGTCTGTGGAAGAGGGATTAATGTTGCAAAGAAGCAGATTTCAGCTCAATATCAAAGGGGAACTACTTCAAAGTGAAATGAGCCTCGCCAGAAAGCACAGCGCCCCACATCATTCAGGGAGCCAAAGACAGGCCAGAGGGCCACGAGGAACACAGCAAAGGGCTTTCCGCATTGGAAAGGGCACAGATTTCGAAATAAGTCCCAAGGCCTGTTGTCAATAGTGTTAGAGGCATTGTTCTGGTCGAGGATGACATAATTACTTTTGTGCGTGACTGTTTCCTCTGTTAGGTTTTGAGCCCCTTGAGGGTGTAGGCTGTGCCCTTTTTGCTGTGATCCCAGCACCTAAAATAGTACCTGCCTCAGCACAGATGCTCAATAAATATGTCAGCCTGAATTGAATTACTGTGGTGCTGGCTTGGTCACAGCTACAGTGCTGGGCACCACCAGAGAAGTGTCTCAGAGCTCCCCAGGCAGGAAGGTTCCGTTATAGTCGAGGCAGGGGCTGGATGACTGAGAACACTTGAAGAGGTGGAGATATGGGAATTCATGAATATTTTAGATACAGAGCAAATAAAGGCAAATGCCCAACGTCCTCAGTGTTACCTACCTTTTTTTCCCCACTGGTCCAGAATAAATCCTAGTTTGGAGAGCTCTTAGAAGTCTGAGGGGAGATTCAAGCTTCCCAGGAAGAAGGGCTGACAGAGCAGGACTCAGAACTGTGGAAACAGTCTCAGGGAGAAGCCAGCGCCTCTAGTGAGGCAGATGGAGAAAGAAGAAAAGAAGAGACAGTCCATCAGACTCTCCTTCAGCTGGCCACAGTGCACGAAAGGGTCACTTGTGCCCCAGGTGTACCAAAGTGTCACCAAGAGGTGAAGGCCTTGGCACTGTGTCTGGGTTAATTCTCTCAATAGGCAACACCAGGACAGAGCAGCTGTAGTCTCTCACCTTCCCCTAAGACAGGAGGCTTGGTTTTCTGTTTTTTCCTGTTGTCAGTTTTCATTTATGTTGTCTTGTCTCCTGTGTGACTTACTCTTTTTCAATGTGTGCCAGGCGTTGTATTTGCAGAATTATTTGTGGACCTGATTTAGAGGTAGTGATGATGTTGCCTTCCTTCAAGGTAGATTTGTGTTTGCTTCTGGTAGGTATTTGGGGGCATCAAAAATTGGGGACCACCTCAGTCCAATTTCAGAGCTCGAGAAGATTTGAAGCTGAGCTGCAGCACCTGTAAACACCTGTTTCTTTCTGATTAACTCTTATTCCTATGGTGTTGCCCTTTGGTTTGTTTCCAAAGGGAGGAGGCTTAGTTAGGGGTCCTTCACAGTGGGCCTTGCACTTCAGACCTGTTTCTACCTCCAAGAGGCTGTGAGTAACACTTCTTGGTCTCTCAGAGGCCACCTCCAGAAGGTGCAAATGCCCCAGCTGACACATAGCCTCAAAAGCCGGATATACTTCTCCGAATTCCTTTCTTCCTCCTGAATCCTGACTCTGTGATTCCTTGTCATCTTATCTGTCTTGCCAAGTACTTTACACAAAAGTTTTAAATCATTTGCCCAATTTTTAAAATGTTTCATCTGCAGATGAGTTAGTCCAAATTAACTCTTCATTCTTGCTGAAAAGAGAATACCGATCTCTATCATAATTTTTCTAGAGCCCCTTAGACATGACCAGATTGTCAGAGCTCTTCTCCAGTTGCTCAACAGGGCAGAGATTTTTGCCCTTATGCCCAGGCACTTTTGGAGTCAGAGAGTGCTGAGGTTGACTGCAGAGAGTTCCTGCAGGTGACAGAGCAGAGGCACTATGGACAGGTCCAATCAGACCTCCCCCCTGGTGGAGTTCATTCTCCTGGGCCTCTCAGCCCACCCAACGCTGGAGAAAACACTCTTTGTGCTCATCCTGCTCATGTACCTGGTGATCCTGCTGGGTAATGGGGTCCTCATCCTGGTGACCATCCTTGACTCCCGCCTGCACAAACCCATGTACTTCTTCCTGGGGAACCTCTCCTTCCTGGACATTTGCTACACAACCTCCTCAGTCCCCCTCATCCTTGACAGCTTCCTGACCCCCAGGAAAACCATCTCTTTCTCAGCCTGTTTTGGGCAGATGTTCCTCTCCTTTGCCATGGGAGCTACGGAGTGTGTGCTTCTGGGCATGATGGCGTTTGATCGCTATGTGGCCATCTGCAACCCTCTGAGGTACCCTGTAGTCATGAACAAGGTTGCCTGCGGGCCTATGGCTATTGGCTCCTGGGTAGCTGGTATCACCAATTCTGTAGTTCAGACATCCCAGGCTGTGAGACTGCCATTCTGTGGGGACAATGTCATCAACCACTTCACCTGTGAGATCCTGGCTGTCCTGAAGTTGGCCTGTGCTGACATCTCCATCAATGTGGTCAGTATGGTCATGGCCAATGTGATCTTCCTGGGAATCCCAGTTCTGTTCATTTTTGTCTCCTATGTGTTCATCATTGCTACCATCCTGAGGATCCCCTCCGGAGAAGGGAGGAAAAAGGCCTTCTCCACATGCTCTGCCCACCTCACAGTTGTGGTCATCTTCTACGGGACCATCCTCTTCATGTACGGGAAGCCCAAATCCAAGGACCCTCTGGCGGCAGACAAACAGGACCTTGCAGACAAGCTTACCTCCCTCTTCTATGGGGTGGTGACCCCCATGCTCAACCCCATCATCTACAGCCTCAGGAACAAGGATGTGAAGGCTGCTGTGAGGAACCTGGCGAGTCAGAAACACCTAACTGAGTGACCATCACAGATTCCCAGGCTGCCAGAGTACAAATTCCCCCAAATTCCTCATTGTCTTCATGGGGAAATGGTAACCCAGGGATGTCCTTAGGTTGTCAGTGGAAAGAGCCTTTTCATTTCTGGTGCTGCTGGTCAGCTTCTTGGCTTCACCCAGAAACATACTGTATCATATCACAGCTGTATTTTGCTGCCTAAGTCTGAAATCCTCTGATACCAGAATTTGGTAAATATCCATTAAAAAGTTATAAATATAGTCAAAAGAGACAAATGGAAATTTTAGTGGTACTGAGTCTTTCAAGTATTTTGTTTTTTTCTGTGTAGAACTGTTAACCAAAAGTGAGGTCTGGCTGCTTGCCACTCAAAAGCCAATAAAAGGGCAAGTTGGGTAGGAAGGAAAGATTGCTTTATTTTGAAGTTCGGCAACTGAGGTAGGGGATGGCAGACTCCTGTCAAAGGTCAATTTCCACCCTACTCCCCCAACTGAAAATCAGTGGGCAAGAAATTTTACAGGTGGGGAAAGGAACTACATGCAAAAACAGCACTGTCAACTCTTGACAATTGTCTTGAAATTGATAATGGGGTGGTCTAATCGACATCACCTTGATTAAGTACAGTTAGTCTTCAGCTCCAGGGTCCATTCGTTCTTATTTCTTTAAGGCCAGTTCTTGGAGTTGTGGCAGCTTATGTCATGGCTACAGTCCGGTCACCAAGTTAACTTCTTCCACCTGGTAGGGGTTTTAGTGTCTATAAAACAGCTCAAAGGATATGGCTCAGAATATTATCTATAGCCCTTGAGGAGTAACTAAAAGCCCTTGACTTTTTTTTTAATGATGAAACTATCATTTTTTTGTCCTGTTTGTTTTCCTTGTATCAGTTTTCTCTTCCTGTGTAGCAAATCACCACAATATAGCAGCTTAAATCAATGCTCATTTATTAGTTCACAGTTCAGAAATCCAGCATGACATGACTTGGTTCTTTTCTCAGGGTATCAAATGGCTAAAATCACAAAGTGTCAGCTGCATTAAGTTTTCATCTGGAGGCTCTGAGGAAAAATCCACTTTCAAGCATATTTATGTTGCAGAATTCAATTTTGTGCAGCCATAGGATTGAATTCCCCATTTCCTTTTTGCATGGCCCCTCCATCTTCATGTCAGTAATGGTACATCAAATTCTTCTAGTGCTTTGAATCTTTGGTTTCTCTTTCTGCTACTAGCCAGAGAAAAACTCTCTGCCTTTATAGGATTCATGGTTAGGTCAGGCCCACCTGGATAATCTCTATGTTAAGGCCAATTATGTCATCATTTTTTACAGTCCTGGGGATTATACAGAGTGTGTACACCAGGGAGGGAAAATCTTAGGGACATCTTAGAATCCTGCCTCTCACATGTGTAACCCCTGTCCTTCTGGGCTATGTACAGTGGATTTCCATAGAATTGGAGAAGGTCTGGGGCAGAGAAGCAGAAAGATGGATGGTGTTTGAAGTGGGATACTGTTAGCTCAAGGTGAATCTAACTTGCACAAACTGTCAGCTGTGGCTGAAATCATAGTGGGACTGAAAGATTGGTAAGCGAGGTACTGTAGCATTTGCTAATTATGGATAGATGGATGGAGTCAAACTCATATCACATCATTAAGATGCCATAGAGCTTCCTCTATCCACATTGCTTCCAAAGGGATCTATCCCATCCTCAACTCAGTGACACTTTCAGTTTTCCTGTAGCCATAGTTCACAGGACCGGAGCAACTGTGACCCCAGATGAGGTAATCTATAGATCTGAGGGTAATATATCCGACGGAGGGCTTCCCAGGTTGTGCTGGTGGTAAAGAACCTGCCTGCCAATCCAGGAGACATAAGAGAAGTGGGTTCGATCCCCGGGTTAGGAAGATCCCCGGAGGAGGGCATGGCAACCCACTCCAATATTCTTGCCTGGAGAATCCCATGGACAGAGGAGCCTGGCAGGCTGCAGTCCACAGGGTCACAAAGAGTCAGACATGACTGAAGTGACTAAGCATGCATGCACTCACATATCGACTGAAGCGAAAGGGTGAATTGGGCTAGTTAGTGTGATCTTTGGGGAACTTGGAATTGAGAAACAGGGAAACAAAATCAGTTTGCTGCTGCTGCTGTTGCTAAGTAATTTCAGGCATGTCCGACTCTGTGTGACCCCATAGACGGCAGCCCACCAGCCTCCCCCATCCCGGGATTCTCCAGGCAAAAACACTGGAGTGGGTTGCCATTTCCTTCTCCAATGCATGAAAGGAAAAGTGAAAGTAAAGTCACTCAGTCATGTCTGACTCTTAGCGACCCCATGGACTACAGCCTACCAGGCTCCTTCATCCATGGGATTTTCCAGGCAAGAGTACTGGAGTGGGTTGCCATTGCCTTCTCCCAAAATCAGTTTAATGAGACCCAAATTAGAAAGGACCCACCAAAGATTCCATGAGGTAGGGTTGATATTATGGTGGTAGGGTGGGAAGCAAAAGCTATCAGTCAGCAGATGAAGCCCATTAGAAAAAAGAAAAGAAAAACAAAAAGAAAAAAATATATAGAAAGTGTCTGTCTCATTAGTAGAGGAGATTCAAAACGTGAACCCATGAATTCTGTTTCTGGGTTTCCTGGAGCTTCTTACTATCAAGAACATTCTTGAACTTCCCTGGTGGCGCAATGGATAAAAATCTGCCTGCCAATGCAGGGGACATGGATTTGATTCTTGGTCTGGGGAGATTCCACATGACATGGAGCAACTAAGCCTGTGCACCACAACTACTGAGTCCACGTTCTAGAGCCTCCAAGCCGCAACTGCTGAGTCCACAAGCCACTGCTACTGAAGCCCAGGTGACCTAGATCCTGTTTGCTGCAACAGGAGAAGCTACCATGATGAGAAGCCTCTGGACCATATTGAAGAGTAGCCCCTGCTTATCTCTGCTAGAGAAAGCCTGTGAAAAGCAACAAAGTCTCAGTGCAGCCAAAAATAAATACATAAAATTTTTAAAAAGAACATTCTCCATTTCTCAATCCTTTCACTTTACCCTGTTAAGAATCTTGTTCTTTGATTTATATAAGATTCCATAATTGCCCCCAAATGCATCTTTACTTAGAACCACCACAACAATAGAACTTTCCCTGAGATAGCCTGAGTGGATCTTTGTTTCTTATAACCAAAAGAGCAAAACTTGGTCAGGATGAGAGTTATTAAGAACCAGCTGCTCACAACCAATCCTGGCTCCCAATAGGGATACTCAGGCTGATCTGCTTGGTTGCAGTTAATGCTGGTTCAGTGTTCCCTTGAGAATTAACTTAGAGGACCCTGAATATTATGAGGAGGAGACTCTAAGTATTACAAGGAAGAGGAGAAGAGAATGGGAGGTCCATTAACCATCCCCAAGTAAATTACTACAACAGCTACTTCTATCCCCCACCCCCCTCAAATTGGCAGGTGGCTGTTCAGGAAGGTAGACATGAGATAGGTTTGGTGTCTATCAGACAACAGAAGCCATCATAGACCAGATTGATTCACTTGCCCTTCTTTGTTCCAGTAGAGGAAGTCATATCCCAGACTATACAAACAAGAGCACCAGTGCCTTTTAGTTCTGCCTCTAGCATAATATACTTGCCTCATGAATGTATTGCTAAGATTTATGTCAGAGGTTGTTCTGTTTGTGTTTTCTTCTAAGACTTTTATGGTTTCAGTATTACATTTAGGTTTTTAATCCATTTTGAGTTTATTTTTGTATATAGTGTGAGAAAATGTTCTACTTTTGTTATTTTACATGTAGCTGTCCAGTTTTCCCAGCACCACTATTAAAGAGACTATCTTTTCTCCATTGGATATTCTTGCCTCCTTTGTCATAGATTGACCAAAAGTGCATGGGTTTATTTCTAGGCTCTCTATTCTGTTCCATTAATCTATGTATCTGTTTTTGTTCCAGTACCATACTATTTTGATTACTGTAGCTTTGTAGTATAGTCTGAGTCAAGGATTGTGATACTTCCAATTCTGTTCTTTCACAAGATTGTTTTGGCTCTTCAGGGTCTTTTGTACTTCAATAAAAATTTTTAAATTATTTATTTTTTATCTGTGAAGAATGCCATGTGCATCTTTTTAAAAGATTGCTTTAAATCTGTAGATTCAATTCAAAACATTTCTTCTGGTATCAGGAACAAGACAAGGGTTCTCACTCTTGCCATTTTTATTCACTACAGTATTGGAAAACCTAGTCATGGCAACCAGACAGGAAGAAGAAATAAAAGAAATCCAAATTGGAAGGGAAGAATACAGCTGTCACTGTTTGCAGATGACATGATATTATACATAAAAACATAAAGACACTACCAAAAAACTACAAGAGCTTATCAATGAATCCAGTAAAGTTACATAATACAAAATTACTGTACAGAAATCTGTTGCATTTCTACACACTAACAATGAACTATCAGAAAGAAAAATTAAGGAAACAGTCCACTTATAATCACATCAAAAAGAATAAAATACCTGGGAATAGGCTTGCCTAAGGAGGTAAAAGACTTGTATAGTCAGAAAACTATAAGACATTGTTGAAAGAAATTGAAGATGACATTAAACAGATGGGAAGATATACGGTATTCCTTGATTGGAAGAATTGATTTTGTTAAAATAACCATACTACTGATATTATCCTCCTAAAAGAAACTCTGTGTTGATCATTTTTTTTCCCTTTATGGGAGTAAACTCATGACAGATTGACATGAAAAAAATCTGAGGAAATAAATACTACTACCTGAGACAAATCTACAATTCAATAAATTGCCCTTAAAAAAAAAAAAGTACATTTGTACATCCCTTGGCTGAGTAATCTGAGAGCATTTTAATCCAGCTCCAATTTGCCAAAGATTAAAATAAGGCTTCTATTATGAGCACATCGGTTTTAGCTGTCAGAATAAGATGTCTCTGATGAGAGGCCATTGTCGTCACCCTTTGTTCTCACCCCGCCAACGCCAACCTCCTTCCACTTACATAAACATTGTTATAAAAAGGCCAACAGTCATACTCCATCCTTCATTATGGATTTGTAATCAGTTTGCACTCACAATCCCAGATATATCTTTTCTTTGGCTCTACTTCATAGTGATGAATGTGATTCCTGTACCTGGGTTCTACATTCAATGAAGAATCTGCACAGTTCACATCACAGTCATGAGTTCATCCATATTTTCCTTTGGTCTTTCCCATCCTGTAAGTTCTCCTCTTGTACTACTTTGTCTAAATTTATCACTTATATCATGAAGTTTTATTTTTTTATATATATTTTTTATTTTATTTTTTAACTTTACAATATTGTATTGGTTTTGCCATATATCAACATGAATCTGCCACAGGCGTACATGTGTTCCCCATCCTGAACCCTCCTCCCTCCTCCTTCCCCGTACCATCCCTCTGGGTCGTCCCAGTGCACCAGCCCCAAACATCCAGTATCGTGCATCAAACCTGGACTGGCGACTCATTTCATATATGATATTATACATGTTTCAATGCCATTCTCCCAAATCATCCCACCCTCTCCCTCTCCCACAGAGTCCAAAAGACTGTTCTATACATCAGTGTCTCTTTTGCTGTCTTGTATACAGGGTTATTGTTACCATCTTTCTAAATTCCATATATATGCCTTAGTATACTGTATTGGTGTTTTTCTTTCTGGCTTACTTCACTGTATAATAGGCTCCAGTTTCATGCACCTCATTAGAACTGATTCAAATGCATTCTTTTTAATGGCTGAGTAATACTCCATTGTGTATATGTACCATAGCTTTCTTATCCATTCATCTGCTGATGGACATCTAGGTTGCTTCCATGTCCTGGCTATTATGAACAGTGCTGTGATGAACATTGGGGTACACGTGTCTCTTTCCCTTCTGGTTTCCTCAGTGTGTATGCCTAGCAGTGGGATTGCTGAGTCATAAGGCAGTTCTATTTCCAGTTTTTTAAGGAATCTCCACACTGTTCTCCATAGTGGCTGTACTAGTTTGCATTCCCACCAACAGTGTAAGAGGGTTCCCTTTTCTCCATACCCTCTCCAGCATTTATTGCTTGTAGACTTTTGGATCGCAGCCATTCTGACTGGCGTGTAATGATACCTCATAGTGGTTTTGATTTGCATTTCTCTGATAATGAGTGATGTTGAGCATCTTTTCATGTGTTTGTTAGCCATCTGTATGTCTTCTTTGGAGAAATGTCTATTTAGTTCTTTGGCCCATTTTTTGATTGGGTCATTTATTTTCCTGGGGTTGAGCCATAGGTGTTGCTTGTGTATTTTTGAGATTAGTTGTTTATCTGTTGCTTCATTTGCTATTATTTTCTCCCATTCTGAAGGCTGTCTTTTCACCTTGCTTATAGTTTCCTTTGATGTGCAGAAGCTTTTAAGTTTAATTAGGTCCCATTTGTTTATTTTTGCTTTTATTTCCAATATTCTGGGAGGTGGGTCATAGAGGATCCTGCTGTAATGTATGTCGGAGAGTGTTTTGCCTATGTTCTCCTCTAGGAGTTTTATAGTTTCTGGTCTTACGTTTAGATCTTTAATCCATTTTGAGTTTATTTTTGTGTATGGTGTTAGAAAGTGTTCTAGTTTCATGAAGTATTAGAAGTATGTGCTGGAAAAAGCATTCAAGTTCCTTATGCTATTCTTGAGTTAACTGAAATACTTGGTTCTAGTGTCTTTGGAGAAGGAAATGGCAACCCACTCCAGTGTTCTTGCCTGGAGAATCTCAGGGATGGGGGAGCCTGGTGGGCTTCTGTCTATGGGGTTGCACAGAGTCAGAGACGACTGAAGCGACTTAGCAGCAGCAGCAGTGTCATTGGAGATCAGTTGTTGCCCAATACAACCAGTATTTTCCCACATCCCTTGGTACTGTTTTTGTTGCACTCTATAAGTTTTGGCATATTGTGTTTTATTTTTGTTTGTCTTGAGATATTTTCTAATTTCCTTTTTTTATTTCTTTTTTGACCCAATGGTTGCTTACGAGTGTGTTGTTTAATTTCCACACATTTGAATTTTCCAGTTTTACTTCTGCTATTGATTTTAGTTTCATTTGATTGTGATCAGAAAAGATACTTGGCATAATTTCATTGTTAAGTTCGTTAAGACTTGTGACCTGTTTTGTGACCTAAGATATGATCTATCCTGGAGAAAGTTCCAGTTATACCTGAAAAAAAAACATATATTTTGCTACTTTTAGGTAGAAGTATTGTATTGATAAAAGATATCGAGTCTGAGAAGTCCCATGGTCTGCCATCTGCATGCTTGAGCACCAGAAAAACCAAGGTATGATTCAATGAGAATCTGAAGACCCAAGAATCAGGAGCTCCAATGTCTGAGGGAAGAAGATGACATTCCAGTTCAAGAAGAGCCATAATTAACTTTTAACTCATTTTTCTCAATACAGAGGGTGAATGCCCTGAAGACTGAGCCAGTGTGTTACTCCTCTACATGTGGCTGCCTCCCACTCCACCTTGAATAACAGTGTCCATAGTGATGGTCTCTCATGGAGCCTCAGGGCTCTGTATCCATGCCTGGCCTGTGTTGTACTGCCAGTGACTCAGATGAAGAATTGAGGATGCACAGAGGAAGGAAGCTGAAGGATCCAGAAAGAACACAGCATGATGCTTCCTGGAGCCTAACCACTCTGGGGATGAGTAGTTATCCTAAAATCAAACTCTAATTCTCCTTCCAAAACTGCTGCAAGTCCAGGCTGAGGGTGACAGAATTGCTTCTGCAACTGAGGGGAAAGGACCTGAGGGCTGAGTGAGCTGCAGAATGATTTGCCATCAGGCTCCAGGCTAAGGCTGATGTCGTTATAGGAATATGTTGACCAAAGAAAGGAGAAGAGGACATGAAAAGGAGGGAGGGAGGCAGCAAGCAAAAAACCTTCTTCAGGGCCTTCAGTATAACTGGATCTTTGGGGTTTTATCCCAGAAGAATACAAAGTTTCTAAATTGAGTACAACTCACTTTCCAAACTGTAAATGACTTTCGGGACTAAACTGGTCCCCAAAAGGAAACTGAGACTCAATTTTCTTTCTATAGGCAATGGCCAGTTCTTTGGAGATTGTTCCTGGAGCACCAAGGCAGGAGGAGTGGGGAGGCCTGGACCTTCACCAATTGCGGGGCCTGACACATTCCCACTCTTCCTGCACTGGGTGCCTTAGATCCAGTGTGGCTATTTCTGACAACTGGCCTGTCCCCAACCCTTAGGAGAGTGATCACGCTTTCACACCATGTTTCTGATAAAGGGAAGTGAAGGTTTTGATAAAAGGACTCAGATCTCATTAGCACAAGCTCATTTCTAAGAATAGATTGTTTTTAAAAAACCTTTTTGGATTGTTTTTTCTCCTTGTACCTTTAAAAAATATTTTATGTATTTTTTTTTCCTATGCTGGGTCTTCGTTGCTGCGTGGGCTTTTCTCTAGTTGCAGCAAGTAGGGGCTACTCTCTAGTCGAAGTGCATAGATTTCTCATTGTTGTGGCTTCTCTTGTTGCAAAGCATGGGCTCTAGGGAGAGTGAGCTTAAGTAACTGCAGCATGTAGGAGGCTCAGTAGCTGTGGCTCCCAAGCCCTAGATTACAGGCTCAATAGTTGTGGAGCATGAGATTAGTTGCTTTGTGGCATGTGGGATCTTCCCAGATCAACCTGTGTGTCCTGCATTGGCAGGATTCTTTACCACTGAGCCACTAGGGAAGCCCTAAGAATAGATTTGATTGTTCAGTGGAATAGGTCTCAAAATGGGGGGAAAGAGATGATTTCAGTGGTATGGCAAGTGCTGGATGCAGCACAATCCAACCTGGTGGGACATAATATTCAGAAAGATATCTCAAAATTATTCAGGAACTGTGGACAATTCCTCTAAACTCTATGACATTTTTTTGGATGCTGTAAGAGTAACAAGGTTGGTTCTATATCATCTTACTGCCAAAACCAACCTATTTCTAAATATTTGGAGGGCATGGGGAAAGAATCAACTTTGTCTGAAGGCTGCAAAGGGTAGAGCCAGATGGAATTTGTAGGGAGGCAGAACTGTCTGTCTATGGGAACTACTTTAAAATGAAATAAACCTCAGCAAGCAGAGAGCCTGCTTCACTCAAGTATTCCAGCTGAGGCCAGAACACCATAATCAAACAAGTAGTGGACCTGCATTCTTTGAGAGTGGGATGGGGAGGTTGGTTTATTTAGACCCTTAGGACCCTGCCACAACTGTGTCTACAGTTGTCTGTCAGAATAATGAAAGCCAGAATTGAAGGATGGCCAGTATGGTGTGTTTTAGGAAGCCCTGAATAAGCAGGTAGCTTCCACCCCATAACTGTTTCTACAACTATTTTTGTGCATCTATTTAAAAGACGTTTACTCCTTGGAAGAAAAGTTATGGCCAACCAAAGTTATGACATTACTTTTCCAACAAAGGTCCATCTAGTCAAAGCTATGGTTTTTCCAGTAGTCATGTATGGATTTGAGAGTTGGACTATAAAGAAAGCAGAGCACCAAAGAATTGATGCTTTTGAACTGTGGTGTTGGAGAAGATTCCTGTAAGTTCCTTGGAGTGCAAGGAGATCAAATCAGTCCATCCTAAAGGAAATCAGCCCTGAATATTCATTGGAAGGACTGATGTTAAAGCTAAAACTTCAATGCTTTGGCCACCTGATGCGAAGAACTGACTCATTTGAGAAGACCCTGATGCTGGGAAAGATTGAAAGCAGGAGGAGAAGGGAATGACAGAGGATGAGATGGTTGGATGGCATCACCGACTCAAAGGACGTGAATTTGAGTAAACTCTGGGAATTGGTGATGGACAGGGAGGCCTGGCATGCTGCAGCCCATGGGGTAACAAAGAGTCAGACATGACTGAGCGACTGAACTGAACTGCACTGGAAGAAAGTATTTTGGAAAATCTTTTCAAACATGAATTACTTCCAAATCAAATTTATTGGGCTTAAGTGATGCCAAAGGGAAACATTCCTCATCTTTATTCTTATGACAGGAAGGAGGAGGTTGAAACCATGCTTCCACTCATGAATAAGCCATATGTCTTCCTTCCTCCAGTGGAAGAGGAGCTGTTCAAGGGGATTCATAACATCCAGCCCCTGGGTCAGAGAGGGACTCTGACCTCGGAGGTACAGGGCCCCTGACAGAGTTCCTGCAGACCCCACCTGTGTGGGGAAGAGGTCAGGGGAGACAGGCAGTCAGTCATTTATGTCATTTAAGTCATTCTGACCTTTGCATTTAGGGGCAGAGGGTATAATGTGACTGGTAATAGGGCCTCAGAAAAGCCCAAGAAAGGTGAAGATGGCTTGTCTTCAAAACCTATCACTGACTATTGCTTATTCCAGGAAAGTCTTTTGATCAAGCAAATGTCCGGCAAGAAATCACAAAAGTCTCTAAAGACTTTGATTTGTTTGTCTGTTGGTGTCTGTTTTTTAAAAATCCTAAGGGCAGAAAGGAATACCTGGGATACAAAGTTAGGATCGTGTTCTCAACTTTGGCGGAAGATTGAAGTCATCTGGGGAGTTTTAACAAGACCTGATGCCTGGATTCTATCATAGACATTTGGATTTGCCTGGTGCAGGGTATGACCCAGGAAAAGAGGAAAATTAAGAGAATCATCTTTATCTTTAGATCTCTGATGAGCTATTATGGGGCAGAAAGGGGTGACATGCTGTATGTGTCCCCAGAGAGCAGAACTAGAATTAGAATTAGGAAGATATTAAGAGATTTGACCCAAGAGACAAAATTTTCAGATGATACAAGATTTATAAAGCTTGAATGGGCTTACTAAAAAGGTAATGAGATCTTCATTGGTGGACAGGAATATTGCTTAATAATCCTGTTGGATTATTGGATGTAGCTTGGATGTACAAAGAAAAAATCAGTGAGACTAGATGTTTAGAATTCTCTTTTCTAAGGTTGAGGTCTTCAGAGTCAGGGATGAGGCATTAGCCTGACTTCAGTGGCAATGGAATGAGAAATCAATCAGGGAACTGGGGCTCTCCAGAGGCTGAGATGGTGGCTGTTAAATGCAGCCTGGTTTCCTGGAGCATCAGTTCAAACTGGCCAGGATGGCACTGCAGCCAGGGGGATGATTAACACCTTAGAATGCATCCATACTCCACAACACAGCTGCCCAAGTCCAGCCCTCACCCTCCTTACCTTCCCCAGGTGACCTTTCTGTCCAGCCTGCCCTTTCAAAGCGACCCATCAGTACCCTCTCCCTGGAACTGCTGTCTCTTTTGGAGCCAGTGTATCATTCCTGAAGGGCTGTGGGGTTTCAGAGTCATGTGTGAGTGAGTCATGTTGGCTGATGAATGGAGAGAGGAAGACAGGATAGGGTGAAGGGACAGATGAGAGGATGGCCTGGGGCCTGGTTGTCTATTACAGGAGGAAAGGGGAAGGTCAAAAGATATTTCTATGAGGATACCATGAAGCAAAGAAAGCCTGCCAAGAGCCGAGGCTTCAGGGCTGATCATTTCACCAGCCTTGGACACCAAGGGAGAAAAGCATGAAGTGAACCTGGTCTCACTTTTCTGACGAAGATTTTTTTTTTAATTTATTTATTTTTAACTGGAGAATAATTGCTTTACAATGTTGTGTTGGTTTCTGCCATACATCAACATGAATCAGCCATAGGTATACATATATCCCCTCCCTCTTGAAACTCCCTTCCAACTCCCACCTGCCGCCCCATCTTACCTCTCTAGGTTGTCACAGAGCACCAGATTGAGCTCCCTGCATCATACAGCAGATTCCCACTGGCTGTATATTTTACATGTGGTAATGTACTCGTGGAAGCAAACTGTGGAAAGCTCTTAAAGAGATGGAAATACAGACCATCTTACCTGTCTCCTGAGAAACGTGTATGTGGGTCAAGAAGCAACAGTTAGAACCCTGTATGGAACAACTGATTGGTTCGGGATTGAGAAAGGAGTATGGCAGGGCTGTCTGTTGTCACCCTGTTTATTTAACCTATATGCTGAGCATATCATGAGAAATGCCAGCCTGGATGAGTTAAAAGCTGGAATCAAGATAGGTGGGAGAAACATCCACAACCTCAGATATGTGGATGATACCACCTTAATGGCAGAAAGCAAAGAGCAACTAAAGAACCTCTTGATGAGAGTGAACGAGGAGAGTGAAAAAGCCAGCTTAAAACTAAATATTAAAAAAAAAAACTAAGATCATGGCATCCGGCCCCATTACTTAATAGCAAATAGAAGGGGAAGAGGTGTAAGTAGTGACAGATTTCCTCTTCTTGGGCTCTAAAATCACTTCAGATGATGACTGCAGCCATGAAGTCAGAAGACGATTGCTTCTTGGCAGGAAAGCTATGACAAACCTAGACAGTGTGTTGAAAAGCAGAGACATCACTCTGCCAACAAAGGTCCATAGAGTCAAGGCTATGGTCTTCCCAGTGGTCACGTATGGTTGTGAGAGTTAGTAGAGCACCAAAGAATTGATGCCCCTTTGAACTGTGGTGCTGGAGAAGACTCTTGAGGGTTCCTTGGACAGCAAGGAGATCAAGCCAGTCAATCTTTAGGGAAATCAACCCTGAATACTCATTGGAAGGACTGATGCTGAAACTGAAGCTCCAGTATTTTGGTCTCCTAATGTGAACAGATGACTCATTGCAAAAGTCCCTGATTCTGGGAATGATAGAGGGCAGAAGGAGAAGAAGGTATAAGAGCATGAGACGGCTGGAAGGCATCACCAGTACAATGAACACGAACTTGAGCAAACTTCAGGAGATGGTGAGGGATAGGGAGGCCTAGCACACTACAGTTCATGGGGTCACAAAGAGTTAGACTCAACTGGGTGACTGAACAACAGTTTATGTTTCAATGCTACTCTCTCTGACCAAGATTTAACAAGAGAAGTCCACCATCTAGGATATTTCAGTAGAAATGAGTATGTCTGATCAGGTAAGTTAAATCACCACAGGGGCATCTCAGATGTCTCTTGCACAGAGGGTGGCTTAAGATGACAAACTAGATTCTTTTCTAGTCCCCAGAATCTTACTGAGAACCGCAGAGAAACCATCATTGTTAAAGTTGTTTTCCTCTTGCTCAGCAGAGAGGGCATTCCTCACTAGCAAGCCAGCACTTCAGTCAGAGAGTGCTGAGGTTGAGCTTCTGAGTTCCTGCAGGCGACAGAGCAGAGGCGCTGTGGACGGGTCCGATCAGACCTCCCCCCTGGTGGAGTTCATTTGCCTGGGCCTGTAAGCCCACCCAAAGCTGGAGAAAGCTCTTTGTGCTCATCCTACTCTTGTACCTGGTGATCCTGCTGGGCAATGAGGTCCTCATCCTGGTGACCATCCTTGACTCCCGCCTGCACACACCCATGTACTTCTTCCTGGGGAACCTCTCCTTCCTGGGCATCCACTATAAACCTCCTCAGTCCCGCTCATCCTTGACAGCTTCCTGACTCCCAGGAAAACCATCCCATTCTCAGCCTGTGCCATGCAGATGTTCCTCTCCTTCACCATGGTGGGAACAGAGTATGTGCTCCTGAGCATGATGGCACTTTACCACTATGTAGCCATCTGCAACTCCCTAAGGTACTCCGTCGTCATGAGCAAGGCTGCCTACGTGCCCATGGCTGTTGGCTCCTGAGCAGCTGGTATCACCAGCTCTGTAGTTCAGACATCCCAGGCTGTGAGGCTGCCCTTCCGTGGGGACAACGTCATCAACCACTTCACCTGTGAGATACTGGCTGTCCTGAAGTGCCATGGCTTGTGCTAACATCGCCATCAATGTGATCAGCATGGGGATAACAACTGTTATTTTCATGGGCATCTCAGTTCTGTTCATCTTTTTCTACCATGTGTTCATCATTGCTACCATCCTGAGGATCCCTTCAGCAGTAGGGAAGAAAAAGGTCTCCACCTGCTCTGCCCACCTCACAGTTGTGGTCATCTTTTACGGGACCATCCTCTTCATGTATGGGAAGCACCAAAGCAAGGACCCCCTGGGGGCAGACAAACAGGACCTTACAGACAAGCTCACCTCCCTCTTCTATGGGGTGGTGACCCCCATGCTCAACCCCATCATCTACAGCCTCAGGAACAAGGATGTGAAGGCTGCTGTGAGGAACCTGGTGAGTCAGAAACACCTAACTGAGTGACTGTCATAGATTTTCAGACTCCAGAACACATGGTCTCCAAACCCCCCATTGTCCTGGTAGAGAAGTGAGAACCCAGCAAACAGAAGGGAGTCTCCCAAGGTTCACATTGTGGACCATGTGACTAAAACTAAAAAATAGACTGACCATCATGCCTTTGTTTCATAGGCAATGGAAGCTCCTATCTAAGAACCTAGAAGGAAAGAGCTTTGAATTTCTAGAAGTGCTGGCTAGAAATTGTTGACTTTGTGCATAACCACGGTGATATCACATCATAGCTGCTTTATGCCAATGAACTTGGGTGGCCGGTGGTGTCTCTGGATACCTGTGCCTGCTGCAAACCTGCCATCTGGTGGACATTTCTGCAAGCTCCTGAGGTCAGTACTTGTGAAACCTTGAAAAGGTTCCTGAGTCACCTGGGGAGGTTGTGAAAATACTGATTCAGATTCATTGAGTCGGAGGTGAGGCTGGAGATTCTGGATCTCTGCACAGTTCCTAGGTGACGCTGCACCTCTGAGTAGTAGGCCCTGCAAGACTGGGGACTAGGCACAAGGGACTGAGGAGAGAGGCAAAGAAGCAACTCTTGCAGGTACCAAGTCCTCCAGCATCAGCAACCCAGGCTGCTCTCTCCAATGTGGGGGTAGCAATTTGCCCTGTGACCTCATTTCTCTTACAGGTCTAAGAAGAATTGTTGGTTTGTCAATAAGTCTGTTCAGATTTTTGCTTGTTAGTACAGTATGGCATCTCCCAAGCTTCTTCCATGCTAGACCAGAAACCAGCCATTCCCATTTCAAATAGCACTAAAGTGCAGTCAAGTGCTGCTGCTGCTGCTAAGTCACTTCAGTCGTGTCTGAGTGCAGATAGATATAAAAATGTTGTCAAGTACAAAATAAGAGGCATTAACATAGCAGAGGAAGAAACAGATGTCAATTTCTACAGAAAACATAATGATTGTATTTCTAAGTATTAACTAGAAAAATATTATCAGTACTAAGAGTTCAGGAAAGTTAAGGATATAGAAATAACTTCTCAAATGTCAATTGTATTCCATCAATATAGAGCAAAAATAAAAACAGAAATAATATCTTATTTACACTAGTAAAAGTACCAAATAATTGGGAACAAAAATAATTCTAGACATGACAGACTGTGTCAAGGAAAAAATGATGAGTGTTTTGGGAGTATAAAGGAAGGCAGAGTGATGGACCAGGGGCTTGAGAGTATAAATATAAGACAATAACCTTAATTTTTAAGTTGGAAGCTCTCAAATTGTAACAGATGGAAGAACTTCTTTAATATTCACATTCCTGGTCTCTGCTGCTGCTGCTGCTGCTGCTGCTAAGTTGCTTCAGTTGTGTTCGACTCTGTGCGACCCCATAAATGGCAGTCCACCAGGCTCCACCTTCCCTGGGATTCTCCAGGTAAGAACACTGGAGTGGGTTGCCATTTCCTTCTCCAATGCATGAAAGTGAAAAGTGAAAGTGAAGTCGCTCAGTCATGTCTGACTCCTAGCGACCCCATGGACTGCAGCCTACCAGGCTCCTCCATACATGGGATTTGCCAGGCTGGAGTGGGTTGCCATTGCCTTCTCCATCTCCTAGTCTCTACCCTACAACAATTCAAATTTCACTGTTTCTGTGGTAAGACCAATAGGAAAACTGGGCTTAGAAACAAAGTTGTTTAGTATTTTTAATTCCCCAGAAGATTCTACTGAGCTTATAAAGTATAATTGAACAAGGATCTTTTGAAGGTAATGATGTTGGAGTCTTCCTGCCAGATTTGAACTTACTAAAATGTAACAATTACTGAACAATAGACCACTGGCTTTTTTTTTAAAGTGTTGATATTTTTTTGTGTGTAAAATCAGTGGTTACGAGATACCAGAAAACTAATTCCAACTACAAGAATTTAATACATATACACATCAGGTCAAAATTAATAGCATGAAGAGGAACCAGTTTTTAATAAACAGTGGGACAACAGCGACATTCAACTGAATGAAGGTTTTTCCTTTGATCCATACATCACACCACATGCTGCCAGAAACAGGATGGATTAGAATTAAACGTAAACACCATCATGATTATACAAAGCAAAAAAAAGACAACCGAATGACATATTTATTCCAGCTGTGGAAGGGAGCATGATTCATTATTTTGGAAGAGAAAGAGGGTATCAGAATTAAAACAGACATGTTCCAATATACAAAACTCTTGTACAAAACTCTTGAATAATATAGTCTAACCAAGCAAGAATCAAGCTGTTCCCAAATGGAAGTTTGTTGGGCTCTACAAATATTTGATTTGAGCTTCTTTAATGTATAAACTAAATAACTAAATAACTTTTAAGTAAGACCACGGACACACACAAACTTGCATTTTGATTTCTGACACACAAGAAACCACTATCACAATAGTATGTGTGTTGTTGAGTTGATTCCTTTACACAGACCTCAGAATAAATCTTTTCCTACCGTCTCTGCATATTTCTTTTATCTTCTTTGGATGTGTCCTTGATTAGAAAAAGTGTAAATCTGCACTGATCATTTCTCAAATCCAAGCCTACGCTCAACTGCTTACGTACAATAGTACCAAGGAATACAAATGTGCACTGTTTCCAATTAAGCATTGGTCAAAGCTCAGAATCATCTGCCTGGTGCATGTTCTCATCATAGTGTCATAGCCAATTGCACAATGACAAAGGAACATGTACACGGTCACACAGTAATAATGTCACGTTATATATAGTATTGGAGTTAACCAGACATTTGGGGGTGTTACTTCTCTGACTACATTTATGATAAGGAATTTGAGCAATTATCCAAACTTTATTAGTGAATCAATATTTTTTAATTTTTAATGTCGAACTGGCATTTTAAAAATCAATACAGTTTGTTTTTCAGAGCAATTTTAGCTTCACAGCAAAACTGGGCAGGAAGTACTCAGAGTTCCCATATGCCAGGTCCCCCTCGGCCCACATCCTCTCGGACTGTCAACATCCACCAGCAGAATGGTATCTTTGTTACAATGGTATCAATGAATCTATATTGACACATCATCACCCAGAGTTCATAGTTTAGAGTTCACTCCTGGTGTGTGGGTTTGGACAAATGTATAATAACATGTATCCAGGATTATAGTTTTAAACAGAGCACTTTAACTGACCTGAAAATCCTCTGTGCTCTGCCTCTTCACCCTGCCCTCCCGCTTTAGCCCCTGACAATCCCTAATCTTTTTGTTGTCTCCATAATTTTGCCTTTTCCAGAATGTTATCGAGTTGGAATCTGAAGGTATGTAACCTTTTCAGATTGGCTTCTTTCACTCAGAAATATGCCTTTTTAAGTTTCATCCCTGTCTTTTTGTGGGGTGTTTTTTGCTGTTGGTATTGGTTTTCTTTTTTTTTTTTTTAATTTCTAACATGGTGATTATTATTCTGTTCTGTTCAGTTGCTAAGTTGTGCCTGACTTTTTGTGACCCCATGGACTGCAGCATGCCAAGCTTCACTGTCCTTCACTGTCTCCCAGAGTTTGCTCAGACTCATGTCCATTGAGTTGGTGATGCTGTCTAACCATCTCATCCTTGGCTGCCACCGTCCCCTTTTAAAAATAGTGGTTAGACGCCACAAAGTAGGTATCAATGCCTTAACCATCTGTGTGTTGTCAGGCCCAAGGGCCTCTTCCATCCTTGTCAAGGTGGGTGCTAACCTTCTCTCCTTCCATACAACACACTGTGGTTTGACTAGCTCATTTCTTTTTATTGCTCAACAATCTTCCATTGTATGGAGGTATCACAGTTAATTTAACAACTTACCTACTAAAAAACATCTTGGTTGCTTCCAAGTTTTAGCAGTTATGAACAAAGCTGCTACAAATATCCATGTGCAGATTTTGGTATGGACATAAGTGTTCCTGAATCATATTGAAATAAAAATCTCTCAATATTTCTTTTTCAAGGTACCATGTTAATTTGAACAAAGAGTAGTCAGAGAATGCAAGGTGGGCTAATTCAAAAACCAAGACCCTTTGCAAACTACTCATCTGTATGAAGCAGGATTTTCTCTACAACAGGCAACCAAAACAAAGTACAGAAATGGAAGCCAAAACTGGTATGACTACAATTATCATGTTGTGCTGTGCTTAGTCATTCAGTCGTGTCCAATTCTTTGGGACCCCATGGACTATAATATAGCCTGCCAGGCTCCTCTGTCCATGGGGATTCTCCAGGCAAGAATACTGGAGTGGGTTGCCATGCCCTCCTCCAGGGGATCTTCCCAACCCAGAGATCGAACCCAGGCGTCCCATATTGCAGGCGGATTCTTTACAATTTGAGCCACCAGGGAAGCCCAAGGATACTGGAGTGGGTGGCCTATTCCTTCTCCAGGGAATCTTCCTGAGCCAGGAATTGAACTGGGGTCTCCTGCATTGCAGGCAGATTCTTTACCAGCTGAGCTACCAGGGAAGCCCACAATTATCATATATAATTCCCAATTGCAAGTTTTTGTGTTCATCAAAATTTTATTTATTATCTGAATTCTCATTTATTGTCTTTGAACCAATTATTATTAATTATATATTTGAACTGAGAAAATAAATGTAGCACTGAAATGTAGCTTTTTTAATTCTATTTTATATGGTAGAATTCTGTAAGATTTTGTTGGGAAAAGGGTTCCATTGCTAAAAAATAAAAATAATATTTTTTAAGTTTGAAAATTGCTGAAGTAAGCAAGCAAGGAAAGTAGAGAATGGGGACAATTTCATACTCACAGGCTCATATGTTTAGAGGGCTTACTGGATGCTGGCAAGATATTGTACCAACATCACAGACTGAGGTCACAATGTTAAGTTTTATAATGTGTTCTTATTGAATGACTTGGTGTTAGGGCTTCTCTCTGTTCTGTAAGATCTCAATATAGGGGCAATGGGACTGTCAAATACACCGATTCTGCTCCGAGGCATGGGATCCTTTGTTCTCCAAGGTTATAGTCACAGGCAGTAAACGAACAGAGAACATGATAGCACTCAGAAAATGTTTGCTCTGGCTGGGCAGTTGCTTCTAAGCCACAGTTTCTAGCAGGGCTGCACAAATCTTTGATCAACAGCTACTTGTCTCTGCAAGTCCCCTTCCTGCCGAACAACTGAAACTTAATCTCAGTCAATTCAGTAGGATCTCAGCTGAGTCAAGGCCTCTCCCCAACCCCCTCCATAGTTTTGAGAGGAAAATACACAGAGTCAAACCCACCAGCTGGGACTGGGGAAGAAGGCAGGACATCTGGTCCTCAGTTGTCATAATCAATCCCCATTGATACCTGCATTCTCATCTGGCATCCAGTTGTATAGACCATGCAGATACCAGTTACAGCCTCCTTGTTCTGATCTGGAGGCCTCTTTGGGGTCTCAGCTCTCTCAGCTCCTGTGTTAGTCACTCAGTCATGTCCAGCTCTTCACAACCATATGGACTATAGCCCGCCAGGCTCCTCTGTCCATGGAATTCTCCAGACAAGAATACTCGTTGCCGTTCTCTTCTCCAGAGGATCTTCCTGACACAGGTATCGAACGTGAGTCTCCTACATTGTTGGGCAGATTTTTTTACCATCTGAGCCACCAGAGACAGAAAACATTTAAATCCTCTTCTGTGTCATTCTCGGTGGGGAGCGAGGAACAGGACACATTTGCAGCCAAAGGGCAGGGGAACATTATGAGGTGTCTCTCTTCTCTGAGCTCCATGAGACAAGGCTCAGATACCCTCTTATCTCATATTTTCAAGCCCCTCTGGGGTTCTGTGTCCCAGCCCACTACAGCCTCCCTTTTCCAGGGGCTTGCCTCCTTCCCCATCCCAGTGAGTCAAGTTGCTGGGGACTGATGGGAGTGGAGGGACTGTCTCTGATTGATAAGAAAATGTGTTTAAGCTAAATAAACCGAGAAAAATCATTTCCATTAAAAATTAACTTCAGAAACATATTAATAGTATGCATAAACCCCCAAAACCAATGTATGGGGTCCTAGTTAATTAAAATCAGCAAAATCTGCCATGTTCTTAATCAAAATATTTATCTTCCTCTAGATACCAAAGAGAAATCTGGAGTTACATAAAGAAATGAAGAGCATCAGAAATGCTTGACATATGGGTAAACATAAAACCCAGTTTTTCATTTTATAATCTCTTAAATAATTGACTATTTAAAGCAAAATAATAACAGAGCGTGGAAGCAAAATGTATAACGTTAGCACGAAAGATGGGAGGAGAAAGTGGAAGTATATTGGTGTCACATCTTACATTTGACATGAAGTGATAATTATTACTTGAAGGTGGACTGTAATAAGTTAAACTGTATACTAAACTCTAGTGCACCTACTGAAAAATAAAACAAAGAAGTAGAGCTGATAAGCCAATAGAAGAGATATAATGAAATAATAAAAACAACACTCCAAACACTTTATTATTCTGAGAGAAGGTAGAAAAAGTAGGAAAAAGGAAAAAAGAACAACTGGAGTAAATAGAAAACAAATTGCAAGATAGATTTAAACTCAACCATATATCAATAATTACATTAAATACAAACACTCGCATTAAGAGGCAAATATTATCATATTAAATTTTTTTTTAAAAAGCAACCAACTATATGATTTCTGCAGGAAGCTTACTTGAAATACTTTATAAAGAAACAAAAGTAAAATGATGGGGAAATCATAGTACACAAAGATGAATCAAAAGATTTGATGGGTTTTATTTATCTGAAATATAGAAAGATGTTGTGAGCTCAGGACAAAATCACTGATGAGTAACATTTTTTTAAAGTGCCACTTTAAAGATGCTCTCTGAGCATTAACCTTTGTTTAGAATGAAAAGTAATTACACCAGCACTGTACAATAGAACTATATGAACCCCAAAGTGAACCATATACATGATTTTAAGTTTTCTAATAGTCACATTAAAAAAAGTAAAAAGAATAATGGTGGCTACATGTCATTATACAGTTGTCAAAACCCACAGAATGTGTAAAGCCAAGAATGAACTCTAAGGTAAACTGGGGCCTTCGGGTGATAATGATGTGTCAGTGCAGCTTCATCAGTTGTAACAAATGCACCACTGAGGTGTGGGATGTTGATAGTGGAGGGGTCTGTGAGTATATCGTATGTTGAAGCATGGGGTTTATGAGAAATCTCTGTAACTTCTGCTTAGTTTTTCTGTGAGCCAAAAACCACTCTAAAAAAGTCATTTTAAAACAAAAACAAGTTTTTGAAAAAAGGTGAAATTAGTTTTAATAACATTTTCAGTTCAGTCACTCAGTCGTGTCCGACTCTTTGCGACCCCATGGACTGCAGCACACCAGGCTTCCCTGTCCATCACCAACTCCCAGAGCTTGCTCAAACTCATGTCCATCAAGTTGGTGATGCCATCCAACCATCTCATCCTCTGTCATCCCCTTCTCCTCCTGCCTTCAATCTTTTCCAGCATCAGGGTCTTTTCCAGTGAGTCAGTTCTTCACATCAGGTGGCCAAAGTGTTGGAGTTTCAGCATCAGCATCAGTCCTTCCAATGAATATTCAGGACTGATTTCCTTTAGGATTGACTGGTTGGATCTTCTTGCTGTCCAAGGGACTCTCGAGAGTCTTGGTCAACACCACAGCTCAAAAGCATCAATTCTTCGGTGCTCAGCTTTCTTTACGGTCCAACTCTCATATCCATACGTTACTACTAGAAAAACCATAGCTTTGACTAGATGGACCTTTGTTGGTAAAGTAATGTCTCTGCTTTTTAATATGCTAGGTTTGTCATAGCTTTTCTTCCAAGGAGCAAGCATCTTTTAATTTCATTGCTGCAGTCACTGTCTGCAGTGATTTTGGAGCCCAAGAAAATAGTCTGTCACTGTTTCCATTGTTTCCCCATCTATTTGCCATGAAGTGATGGGACCAGATGCCATGATCTTTGTTTTTTGAATGTTGAGTTTTAAGTCAGCTTTTTCACTCTTTTTCACTTTCATCAAGAGGCTTTTTAGTTCCTCTTCACTTTCTGCCATAAGGGTGGTGTCATCTGCATATCTGAGGTTATTGATATTTCTCCCTGCAATCTTGATTCCAGATTGTGCTTTGTACAGTCCAACATTTCGCATGATGTACTCTGCATATAAGGTAAATAAGCAAGGTTCTTGTTTTCATACTAAGTCTTCCAAATCTGGTTCCATCATATCTCAGTTTGGAATTGCTATGTTTCAAGTATTCAACAGCCACATGTGGCTAGTGGCTACTGTATCAGCACAACTCTAGGTTTTTTGACTCTTCTCTCCTAGAGAGGAGTGGGATGTAAGGCGAGATGAAACTGGTAAAGGTGATTGGGTCTAAATGCTGAGAGCCTCTGATATCATGGTGAATAACTGTACATCATTCCATCCTGTAAATAAAGAGGTGGTCTCTCAGAGAAGCAAGAGGGTTGTTGCCAGAGCAAACGTTTTAGAAAGATTATTGTAACTTATTCACATTTTCCTAAAGGAGAGAATAGATAGAGACCTAAAGGACATACAAACTAACTCCTATACATGGACTTTGGTTGGAACTTGAAAACTGTAAAAGGAAATTATGAGACAATAAGGAAAATGTAAACACTGGATATTTAATGATATTCCATATTTAAAAATGTAACTGTGGTTATGTTTGCTTTTTGCTTTTTTAAGGAAGAGGAAAGGAAAAAATGTATTACATAATTGACAAAAGGAATGGAGAGGGAGAGAAGGAGGGACACAGGAACGGGGTGGGGGTTGGAGAACGCTTTGATAATAAGCGGACCCACCTCCAAATTGTCTCTTAAAGTCTAAACCCAGCCTGGCCTTCGAGGCTCTCCATATTTAGATACACAAGCATTCTCCTTTCCACATTCTCCTGATGGCAACATCAGGTGTCCTTAGAACATCAAAGATACAGTGAGGCTACACGTGCAGAAGAGGTTTGGTGGCGAATTCTTGCCTCGGGCTCTTGTCAGGAGATTGTCAGAGGCAGAGCCCCTCCGATTTCAGGGGAGGCGGAGTTGTCCCGGATGACACGCCCTCCTGGGGTGTGGGGCAGCGTCCGGCAGAAAGGATATTAAGATCATCGAAGTACGTGAAAGGGACAAGTCCCTTTGGTTCAGCCTTGGCCTGTGCCCCAGTTCTCAGGAGAACTTGCGGTGTGACCTTGGGCTGACGGTCTCTTCGCTGAGCCTCAGTGACCGCATCTGCAAACCTCGGGAGGTCGAGGCGTTCTTAGGACCCTCCCAACCCTGACATCCTCTGACTCGCCTCTTGGAGAACGCCGGCTGCCCGATTCCGCCGCAGAAGCGGACAGATAGCTAGCTGGGCCTTAACAAAGAGCGGGGTCTCGGGCAGGTTCCCGCCCCCAGCAGGTTTTGGAAAATCCTTGCGGCCGACGGGCGGAGTTTCGCGCCGCAGCCAATCACCAAGGGTCCGGGCCACCGGGGCGGGGCCTCCGCGAGTTGCCGCGGCGGGCAGGCTGGGTCCGAGCATCAAGCTGCCCTGGAGCCCCAGGCCTGGACATGGCGACTGTCCGGGCCTCCCCGCGAGGCGCGCTGCTGCTTCTCCTGACGGTGGCTGGGGTCGCGGAGGTGGCAGGGGGCCTGGCCCCGGGCAGTGCGGGTGAGTAACTTCTGGAGCAGCGGTTCGGGGAGGTCCAGAGCGGTCGCCTCAGCGCTCCAAGATGGCGCGGAGCAGGGGGCGGGGGTGCCGGCGACCCCCAGACCCAGTCCAAGTCTGATGACCCGGGGTCGGGAGGTCCCAGCAGGCGGCAGGGGGGACTGAGGCTGGACGAGCAGGACCCCTCTCCACCCTCTCTCTTTCCGCCCAGATCCCCTGAACTGGGGAGCCGTGACCTGGGTTCGAGGCCTTCCTCTGTCACCCACCGAGCAGGAGCCCTCAGCTCCTCATCCGGCTCGGGTCTCTGTCCGAAGAGCGCGAAATGCCTTCGTCCAGGACCGTCGCGAGGGTGGGACGGGATTTTGGAGGGGCCGCCGCCTTACCGCCACCCTGGCCAGTTACTGTTGCTTGTTACTTGACCCTCGGTTCTGAAAGGCCGACCTCGGACAGCGAGCACTTATGTGCTCTACAGCTTGACTGACTTCTGAAGTCTCAGGCAGAGACTAGGTCCAAGTCTCCCAAATCCGATTCTGCTGCTCTTCGCTGTGGGTATGCAGTATGTCCAAGACAGCGCTGGGCTTTGCCAGGAGAGAGATTAGAAATCAGGGAACCCTCTCTGTGGGGGCTGACTTGAGGAGAGTTTTGTTCTTGCTCTGGAGAAATTAGACCACGAGTGGATAGGAAGCTGTTCAGTGCTTACTGAGTGTCTCCCACGTGCTGGGTTTTAGGAGTTGTTGCCAACTCCTGCCCTCCACCAGCTTTAGCTAGAGGGTGGGGTGCCACAAGACAGGAGCGGCTCCAATTCGAGGCAGAAGTATCCACATGAAGCGATGAGGGCTGTGAGTGCACACAGGGAGAGAGATGATGATGTCCACTCAGGTTGGGAAGGTATAATTGAGTGATGCCCCAGCTTCGCTAGATATTGAAAGATGGCTGGGATTTATACATGCGAAAGTGGAGGAGAAGTGCATTGCTCACAGGGAGACACACCTAGAAAGAGCAAAATCAGCCTCAACAGGTTTCAAGGTAGCTTACAGAGTTAAAGGATTTTGTTTAAGTCAAGAGTATTTAAAGAAGGGAGAGAATTGTCAGGAGCCTGGGGTTATATAGTTAATTATAATCGAGTTCTAACAAAGCTGTCAATTAGACAAATCAAAGGAGAAAGAAAGAATGCTGTATATTTGGGGCTAAATCAGCTTACTTTCCTGGACCCTATTTTTCTCAAGTTAAAGAAATTGAATTAAAGCACTTTCAAAGTTTTGATTCATTAGAAAACTGCTACTGCTACCGCTAAGTCACTTCAGTCGTGTCCAACTCTGTGCGACCCCATAGACAGCAGCCCACCAGGCTCGCCTGTCCCTGGGATTCTCCAGGCAAGAACACTGAAGTGGGTTGCCATTTCCTTCTCCAGTGCATAAAAGTGAAAAGTGAAAGTGAAGTCGCTCAGTCGTGTCCGACTCTTCGTGACCCCATGGATTGCAGCGCACCAGGCTCCTCTGTCCATGGGATTTTCCAGGCAAGAGTACTGGAGTGGGGTGCCATTGCCTTCTCCGCATTAGAAAACTAGTTGCCTATTATCCCACAGCTGATTAGTTCTGTGGGAAATAGTAGAGTAGAATATAGTTAAGAATATTTGAACAAATTTAGTTAGCTTTATTCTTTGTGCTTTAATATCCACATTTATTGTATATAAAAATTCTCATAGATTTTTATTGTGATAATTGAGGTAATACATGCATATTAGCTATTAAATAAGTTTGGGAAACACTGTACACTGTACCCCTCTCTTATAAATTCACAAACAGGTTAGGTTCACAATAATTTGCAAAGATTCCTGTGATTAAGAAACTTGTTGCTGGGAGAATGGAGAAATGGGGAAATGACTGCTGATGAATATGAGGTTTCTTTTCAGGATGATGAAAATGTTTAAAACTGAAAAATAGCACAATTCTGTGAATATACTAAAACAACTGAATGGTACACTTTAAAAGGATGAATTTTATAATGTGTTACTGTTAAAAGATAGATGGGGTCATATTAAAATTGCAAGTTTATTTGAGCAAAAATTGATTTGAATTTGGACAGTGTCAAATGGGAAGTAACAGGAGCTCAGGAAGGACTTTTATAGAAAAGGTGGAGATGAAGCAAGGAAATATTTGATTGGCTATAGTTTGAGCAAGTGTCTTATTTGGGAAAGCCCAGGTGATTGTTGCTGATTGATTGTCCTTAGGATTCTGATCTCTTAACCTTGGGGCATTATAGGCTTAAGTTTTGGTTTACTTAGGTAGGCTACTAAGGAACTGACGCCAACTCAGTCTAGTGGTCTCCTTGTTTTATTAATTTAACGTGACTTTTATTTCAGTAAAATTGTTATGCAAAGAAAGAAACTTTTTTGCTTAAAGAACTGTTTTTTTCTTCATAGCACCTCAATCCCAATTTAGGAAATTCTGGGCTAGCAGATTTCTAAAGGCCCTACCAGTTCAAAACGTCCATGACAACACAGAACTTGCATTGTTTGGTAAAAAAGGAAAACCCCCAAGTTTGATGTAAAAGTGAGAATTGTCTCTTGTACTAAATTCTTAGGTATATATTGCCTGCTTCCTTACATAAAGGACATTGAGTAATATAATGAACAAAGGCTTCCACTGTGGATTTGTATAAAGTGTGGAAAATGTTCCTCAATCCTAGACAAAATTAAGAAAACAATATTAAATGTGTTTCAGTGAAGGCCTGACTTGTATTCCTGCTCAGTCTTCATTCTCATCTCCTTACCCCATCCAAGGTTGGGTCATCCTGTCTCCTCTGGTATAAAGCATTTTACAAGTCTTATTTGTTCTGACTTGGAGATTTCATTCCTGTTGAAGGAGAAGGAAGGAGTGATTCGACTTGCTAGTTACTATCTCTTGTGAAGTTTGGCCACACCCTGTACACTGGAGTAACGCCACACTTCCACAGTGTACTTTCTGGTCTCCTTGACCCCCAGCTCTGCTCCCCAGCACCTCTAGTGTTTCCTCTGAAGGATGGGCTGGAATCCTGTGCTACAGTCTGAGAATCTGTGTGTCATGGCACCTGATACTAGCTCTGTTTCCATCTAAGATATTTTCTAATTGTATTAAAGAGAGAAAGATGTAACATTAAGGTCTAGGTTTCAATAAGTTGACATTTAAGGAATTATGTAATAGCCTAGGATCCTGAAAAAGAATGTAATGAATTTTAAGTTAGAAAAAGTGACCGCCTATCTGGAGGAATGTAATAAGAAACAGATTCTCTTTCCTTTCAAACAGAACTATCTTGGCCCACACTGTAAAAGGAGTGAGAAACCAGATATAACAGTTTATTCTGGTATGCTACTAAAAGTTCCTGTCTTACAGTCATAGATTTAAACAGTCTTTCATTAATCATACCTTTCATCCTTTGCCACTTTTTGAAGAAAGTAGAATGATGTCAAACAGGTGGTTTTTATATATTATAAATGTGGTTTTTTTTAAAGAGCAAAATAGATACTGCAAGAGTTTATTCCAAAAAATTTGCATGCTTACTATATGTCAGGCACTGTTTTAGGTTCAGGGTTACTGCTTTCAAGGGGCTTAGATTTCTAGTAGAGGGGGAATAGACTGTTGTTCAGTAACTAAGTCATGTCCAACTCTTTGCAACCCCATGGACTGGAGCTTCCCTGTCTTTCACCATCTCCTGGAGATTGCTCAGATTCATGTTGATTGAGTCGGTGATAGACAATAAACAGATAAATAAAATGATTTCTAGTAGTGATAAATATGCTGTGAAGGAAACTAGAGGGTAGCATAAAGAATTATGTGAGTAGTGAGGACTGGTTCTTTCCATAATGATGTCAAGAAAAGCTTCTTTGAGAGGGTAAAGTTCGGAACTGAAATGTGAAGACCAAGGGTGCTGTCCTTAGGAAAGATCAGGGTGGGGACCAGAAAGTGCACAGGCCCTGAAGCAAGAAGAAACTGAAGGTCAGTATGGTTCCAACATCGTGAGCAGGTGAATTAGCCAGGGCTAGGAGAGTCAGAAAGCAATAGAATGGGAAAGACTAGAAATCTTGTCAAGAAAATTAGAGATACCAAGGGAACATTTCATGTAAAGATGGGCACAATAAAGGACAGAAATGGTATGGACCTAATAGAAGCAGAAGATATTAAGAAGAGGTAGCAAGAATACACAGAACTATACAGAAAGATTTTCATGACCCAGATAACCACAGTGGTGTGATCACTGGACTAGAGCCACATCCTGGAATGTGAAGTCAAGTGGGCCTTAGGAAACATCACTTCAAAAAAAACGAATAGAGGTGACAGAATTCCAGTTGAGCTATTTCAAATCCTAAAAGATGATGCTGTGAAAGTGCTACACTCAATATGCCAGTGAATTTGGGAAACTCAATAGTGGCCACAGGACTGGAAAAGGTCAGTTTTCATTCCAATCCCAAAGAAAGGCAATGCCAAAGAATGCTCAAACTACCACACAATTGAACTCATCTCACACGCTCGCAAAGTAATGTTCAAAATTCTCCAAGCCAGCCTTCAATAGTACAAGAACAATGAACTTTTAGATATTCAAGCTGGTTTTAGAAAAGGTAGAGGAACCAGAGATCAAATTGCCAATATCTATTGGATCATTGAAAAAGTGAGAGAGTTCCAGAAAAACATTTACTTCTGCTTTATTGACTATGCCAAAGCCTTTGACTGTGTGGATCACAACAAACTGTGGAAAATTCTTAAAGAGATGGGAATACCAGACCAACTGACCTGCCTCCTGAGAAATCTGTATGCAGGTCAAGAAGCAACAGTTAGAACTGGACACAGAACGACCGACTGGTTCCAAATCAGGAAAGGAGTACGTCAAGGCTGTATACTGTCACCTTGCTTATTTAACTTATATGCAGAGTACATCATGTGAAATACCAAGGCTGGATGAAGTACAAGTACAAGATTGCTGGGAGAAATATCAATAATCTTAGATACTCAGACGACACCACCCTTATGGCAGAAAGTGAATAAGAACAAAAGAGCCTCTTGTTGAAAGTGAAAGAGAGTGTAGTAGTTGGCTTAAAACTCAACATTCAGAAAACTAAGATCATGGCATCTGATCGCATCAATTCATGGTAAATAGATGGGGAAACAATGGAAACAGTGACAGACTTTGTTTTGGGGGGCTCCAAAATCACTGCAGATGGTGACCGCAGCCATGAAATTAAAAGATGCTTGCTCCTTGAAAGAAAAGCTATGACCAACCTAGACAGCACATTAAAAAGCAGAGATGTTACTTTGCTGATAAAGGTCCGTCTAGTCAAAGCTATGGTTTTTTCCTTGGTCATGTATGGATTTGAGAGTTGAACTATAAAGAATTCTGAGTGCTGAAGAATTGATGCTTTTGAACTGTGGTGTTGGAGAAGACTCTTGAGAGTCCCTTGGACAGCAAGGAAATCCAACCAGTCAATCCTAAAGGAAATCAGTCCTGAATGTTCATTGGAAGGACCGATGCTGAAGCTCCAATACTTTAGCCAGCTGATGCGAAGAACTGACTCATTGGAAAAGACCCTGATGCTGGAAAAGATTGAAGGCAGGAGGGGAAGGGGACGACAGAAGATGAGATGGTTAGATGGCATCACCAACTTGATGGACACAAGTCTGAGCAAGCTCCAGGAGTTGGTGATGGACAGGGAGGCCTGGCATGCTGCAGTCCATGGGGTCTCAAAGAGTCTGACACAACTGAGCAGCAACTGAACTAAACTGAACTCAGGAGAGTTGGACACAGCTGAAGCAATTTAGCACACACGCATGCAGATAGTACTGAGCTGTGCAAAAAGCCACGTAAGGATTGTGGATATTATTGTATGTGCAAATAGAAACCAATGGACCTTTAAGAGATGTATGCTTTCATTTCTGATTTAGATCACACTGACTGCTGAATTTAAAAAAGTTATTGTAAGAGGGTAGGAATAAAAGCAGAGCTATTAGGCCACTGTAGTAGTCAAAGTAGGAGATAATTCTTAGAGTGATGATGGAGATTAAAGAGGACAAATTCAGAATATATTACTAATGGATTGGATGTGGAAAGTGAGGGAAGCAAGAATTAGAGATTATTTCTAGATTTTGAGCAACTTAGTGGAAAATATTGCTATTTACTGAGGTCAGGATGATGGGGAGAAGTAAGTTGGAGGTTTGGCAGGTGAGTCAGGAAGAGAATCAAATTTTCTGTTTTCATATATGTTTAAGGTAGATATTAGGAATAACTCCCCTTGGTCCATTGCTTACTAAATTAAATGTCATACCTGTAAGTATTCCATTCAGCAAATATTCATTGAGGGGTTAATAGTGCCAGACACTGTGACAAGCATTAGGTACATAATGTGGTAAACAAAAACAGACTTGGTCTCTGCTTTCATGGGGTTTATGGTTTAGTGAGAATGCAAGATATTAAATATCACCAAAAAATGTGTATATCTGCATTTCTAGTATTATGTAGTTATATTTGTACATATCCATTTATATTCTAAATCTGAATATATTTGAGGAAAAATCATACGATTTAGTCAAATATGTAGTACATAATGTAGAGCACATAACTTACATGAAGAAAACTTCAAGAAAAGTGTAATAAGTATTAAGAGAAACATTTTCACCATGGAATATATCATTGGGAGCCAGACACAAATACTTTGAGATCCCTCATCTGATAGATGGGAATAGATGGCATAGAATGGAGAAGGGAATTATCCGAGAATACTGGCTATTAGCGTCTATGGGGTGGGGGCGGATCTGAGGAGTCATTTGCTTAGTTGTTTCATAATAATGTATGATAATGTGTTTAGGGTCTTTGGACCCCCCAAAGAACAGAAACCAAGGTAGCTCAGGAGTAGGGAGCTAGCTAGATAGCATCTAACAAGGAACATGGAAATCCAAGGATAGGAAATTGAGCACCACCTCAGGGACTGCTGTGGGAACTGGAAAGCTGCCAGGAACCAAGATTACTTTTTTTTTTTTTAATTTTAGTTTTTTTTTTTACTTACTTTACAATATTGTATTGGTTCTGCCACACATCAACATGAATCCGCCATGAGTGTACACGTGTTCCCCATCCTGAACCCCCCTCCCACCTCCCTCCCCATACCATCCCTCTGGGTCATCCCAGTGCACCAGCCCCGAGCATCCTGTATCCTGCATCGAACCTGGACTGGCGATTCATTTCACATGTGATATTATACATGTTTCAATGCCATTCTCCCAAATCATCCCACCCTCTCCTTCTCCCACAGAGTCCAAAAGATTGTTCTCTACATCTGTGTCTCTTTTACTGTCTCGCATACAGGGTTATCGTTACCATCTTTCTAAATTCCATATATATGCATTAGTATACTGTATTGGTGTTTTTCTTTCTGGCTTACTTCACTCTATATGATAGGCTCCAGTTTCATCCACCTCATTAGAACTGATTCAAATGTATTCTTTTTAATAGCTGAGTAATATTCCATTGTGTATATGTGCCACAGCTTTCTTATCCATTCGTCTGCTGATGGACATCTAGGTTGCTTCCATGTCCTTGCTATTATAAACAGTGCTGTGATGAACATTGGGGTACACGTGTCTCTTTCAATTCGGGTTTCCTCAGTGTGTATGCCCAGCAGTGGGATTGTTGGGTTGTATGGCAGTTCTATTTCCAGTTTTTTAAGGGATCTCCACACTGTTCTCCATAGTGGCTGTACTAGTTTGCATTCCTACCAACAATGTAAGAGGGTTCCCTTTTCTCCACACCCTTTCCAGCATTTATTGCTTGTAGACTTTTGGATAGCAGCCATTCTGACTGGCCAAGACTACTTTTAGAGACAGTCTCCCTCTGTCTCTCATAGCTTGTCTCTGTACATCTCTTGCCTTTCCCATTCTCCACCACTAGCTTCCTCTTCTTACTCATGGTTTCTCTACACCATAAAACTTCCTCAGCTCCAGCTCATCTTGACCTGATAGCTGTAGAGCCCACCACCCTCTGGGTACGTACCTCTGTGCCTGTGCATATGATTGGGTCCAGCCTGTCTTTTGACGATGTTTGCTAAATTATGGCTTGGTCACCATGGGAAATGTGGTATGACAGTGGTATGTGGGAGAAATAAACTTCTCATACATTTTTTTCTGATTAAAAATACATTGCATAAGTAGGAAATTATTACTTATTAACCAGTGAATAAGAAAATTTTTTGAGCTGAGCACTGTGCTAAATTGTGTACGAGAAGTTCCCATTTAGTCTGGAAATACCATTAGTACACACATGAAATTATTAGAGTTAAGTGATAAAGTTTTCAGTTCTGACTGGAATAGTAGGACATTAACCAAAAAAACAACATGGCCTGGAGTTGTTGGAGAATAAAGGCTTACTTAGAGTTGAGATGGGGCTTAATTTTAAGCCTTGAAAGATGTTTGGGATTTATGTCAGCTGGAAAGAGGGCACTAAGCATGATAGGCAGAGGCTGTGTTCAAGGTATTATTATATAAATACAGGCTTTCCTTGTTAAAAATAATAGAGGATCAGGGAGGGGGAGGTAAGAAGAAGACTTAAGAAAATTTAGAACTGAAATAGCAGGAAGCCATTGTGGACCCTTGATTAAAAGAGTGACATCATGAAAAGTAATTTAAAAAGTTAACCTGGCAGTCATATTGATAACAGAATAGAATGAACCTAATTGGCAGTTGTAGCATTACAGTTTGAGGCAAGCAGTGGAGGATATCTGTAACTTGTAAATGAGTCAAGAAAAAGGTGCAGTGTTGAATCCAGGTAGTAGGAATATAAATAATCATTTTACTCTTCGGCTCTTTTTTGGCTGTGATATATTTTATCTATATACATAGGCACATATCCATCTTCCAAGGGATAAATGTGACAATTGTAAGAATGCATTTATAAGTTAAAGTTGCAGTTGTCATTTAAATGTTTTTAAGGGATGGTCAATTTCCAGGCTGTTTTGGAAATAAAAATTTGAAAATAAGATTTGTTAAATTAACATACCTTTTTTATTTGGAATGATCTTTTTGCAGTATCAGCTCAGATTTAGTTTATTCCCTTTCAGTAGTGCAGGATATATATAGTCTGTTTTAGTAATTCTCTAAAAATACATTAATTAGAAAGAATCTTTATTTTCTTTAGAAAAGAAAACAATACTGGCTTTTCATTAACCAAATTGAGGTTTGGGGAGGCTTCTGTAGCAAATTCTCTTTTAACTTCAAATATCCTATAATTCTATGAATATTTTAGTTTTAGATTAGGGTGTGTAATTGTTTTTTTAAATGCTAGTTAGTCTCAGAAGTTGCATTTTTCCCTTGTGGCTGGAGCATGTGCTTCTCGCTTACTTGCCTGTCTTTAGTAGGCACGTGGCCCAACCAGCAGCCAACCCTTGATGTTTCTAATTACTGGGTAATTCTGCTCAAATATTTCTAGGTTGCACTAATACCCTCTTAAACCCAATATACGTGGCTTTTAGTAATCAGTTTTGGGTTTTTATTAATTTTATATTTTCAGAGTTTAGAAATAAGAATGCAAAATATTACACTCATCCTTATGTCTTTAATAAGGATGATATCTGTGCTATTTATTTTCATCCTGTCAATATCAAGTGTTATTTTGAACTAATTTACCTTTATCTGTTCAATTCCATTTTATGAAAATAACCAGAGTTTTAAACTATTCTTGAAGAACCAGCAATTAGGTTAGAATCAAATTATAAAAACAAAGCATTTCTAGAATTCACTGTCTTCTTTTGTATAAAACATTAGGCCTTGGAGAGTTTTTTTGTACTCTAATAGTTGAATGACCCAATTAATCCATTTTAAAAGCTCTGAAAAGACAAAGACCTTTAATTGCCACATTAATTGCATTTGAATCCTTTGCCCTCATTCTTAATGAAGGCATATGACTTAATGTCTATTTGTAGACATTTCTCTAAAAGTATGCAGTGTTTAAGAGTCTAGTAAGTTTTTGTTGTTTCAAAGAAGTAAAAATGTATACAAATATAATGATGACTAAGGTTAAAAATGAAGTTTGGAAAACGTGCTATAGTATAGGTCCCCTAGCCTGTTCTAGGAGGGTGGCAGTTCCTCTCAAGAAAGGAAATGTATTATTACAGAGGAATGCTTGGTTAGGAGGGGGAAGGGCATTACTACTAGAAGACTTCAGGCTGCTCTCTAATCCCATTTTGTCAGAAATTTCAGAAGACTTTTGGAAAGACTAGAAAGAAATATGTCAAAAATGTCAGTACATGTTCTGACAGGACAGTGGGAATATTAGATCATTTTTCTTCTTTTCCAGGTTTTGGGATTTCTTAATGAAAAAGTGAATCATTTAAAAAATTTAACTTTGGGGGTCACCCCACTATAAATTTGACCTTCACCATTTAATAGGAAAAAAATAAATCTTTATATTTTTAACAAATCTTTCATTGTTATTGGAGTTTTAATTGTGACATATTTCATGTTTCTGTTCTAAATAGACCTTTGCTCCAAGAAACTTTTTCCAAAAATTCCTAGGCCCAAGTCAGACTTTTGCCTGCCTATTTACTTTTTGCTAAGCCTGTGCTTATGGGGATCATGTATTATCCTGAGTTATCTTTGCTTTCCATCAGCTGGATTTTCTGCTCTCCTGTGACCTTTGTGTTAGAAGATAGTAGAAAGTGGCAACAACTTGAGCACTTCAAAAGATCACATCGATGTCACACAGAAGATCCCCGGCCCCACCTTTCTTTTCTTGCCTGTCTTCTTCATTCTAATGAGGCTGAGAACATAACAGGATCTTAAAAGGGCAGGGGTTCGGTGTGGCATGGCAGAGAAGAGAGGGGTGTTGTGAGGAACACTCATTAGTGATTGGGCCCATCCTTGAATACAACGCTTCTAAGAAGGTAGCTATAGCCTATAAACAAGGAATTTTTTCATTTCTGAAACATAATGGAATTTCTACATACTGAAAATGGCAACTCACTCCAGTATTCTTGCCTGGAAAATCCCATGGATGGAGGAGCCTGACAGGCTACAGTCCATAGGGTTGCAAAGAGTCAGATAGGACTGAGCAACTTCACTTTCACTTTTTCAGAATTTTTAAGTCAAATGTTAAAAGCTTAAGACACCTTTTTCCATATAGCATTAGAAAGCCTGCCCCATGATAGTTTTATGAAACTAAACTGTAGCAATATGTTAGTAATATCATATGCCCTGTTATTATTTTATGGAGTAACAATATCAGTTTTGAGCTTAAAAGGATGTTGGTAAGAGCTAAAAATAACCTTTTTTATTCATTCATTTCTTCCCAATACCAATCTTACCTTCAATCAAAAAAGCTCTGCTGTCATCTATTTTATATACTGAGATTATATAGATTTCATTTAAAGAGATTGATACACATATGTAGGCATTGTATTGGATCTAGCTGCCTGAAATGAGATATTTTCATCTCCTTGTCACTTTTGATTTAGCACTCTATAAACAGCCCCTGACCAATTCAGCTTTATCTTTTTTCCCAGTTAGCTTCATTCTAGAATAATGACATACCCCTGCTGATTATCTATATCACTGATTTATTAATTTTTCTGGGCCCATAATGCTGCTTGGCGACATTTTTCCTTTTCTGTGATGTTTCTCAAATTGGCATGCTGAGATGTAAAATAAGTGGCATGAGAAAAATATCTTGTGCTCTGAGAAATCTGTCTACTTAGATCCTTTTTAGGAGATTAATGAGCATATTAATATATTAAAGGTTTCATAAAGTCCAGTAAAGAATGCTCTTTAAAGGGAACCCTTTTGCTATTATTGGTGGGAATGTAAGTTGGTACAGCCACTATGGAGAACAGTATGGGAGTTCCTTAAAAAACTAAGCTAGAGCTATCATATCACTCTGCAATCCCACTCAGGGATATATATCGAGAGAAAAACATGGCCTGAAAAGATACATGCACCCCAGTGTTCAAGGCAGCACTGTTTACAATAGCCAAGGCATGGAAAGAATTTAAATATTGACAGAGAACTGGATAAAGAAGATGTGGTGTATATATGTATATATCTATATACACACACGCACACATGCATATATGTATACATTGGAATATTACTCGGCCATTGAAAAGAATGAAATAAGGCCATTTGCAGCAACATGGGTGGACCCAGAGACTGTCATAAGTCAGAGAAGGAAAAATATATGACATCCCTTATATGTGGAATCTAAAAAGAAATGATACAAATGAATTTACTTACAAAACAGAGACTCACAGACTTAGAAAATGAACTTATAGTTGGGGGTTGTGTGAAGGGATAATTAAGGACTTTGGGAAGTTATGTACACCCTACTATATTTAAAATGGATGACCAACAAAAATCAATTGCATAGCACGTGGAACTCTGCCCAGTGTTATGTGCCATCCTGGATGGGAACAGGGTTTGGGAGAGAATGGATACATGTATGTATGACTGAGTCCCTTCACTGTTTACCTGAAACTGTCACAACATTATTGATTGGCTATTCAGTTCAGTTCAGTTGCTCAGTCATGTCTGACTCTTTGTGACTCCATGGACTGTAGCATGCCAGGCTTCCCTGTCCATCACCAACTCCCAGAGCTTACTCAGACTCATGTCCATTGAGTCAGTGATGCCATCCAACCATCTCATCCTCTGTTGTCCCTTTCTCCTCCTGCCTTCAGTCTTTCCCAGCATCAGGGTCTTTTCCAATTAGTCAGTTCTTTGCATCAGGTGGCCAAAGTATTGGAGTTTCAGCTTCAGCATTAGTCCTTCCAATGAATATTCAGGGTTGATTTCTTTTAGAATTGACTGGTTTAATCTCCTTGCAGTCCAAGGGACTCTCGGTCTTCTCCAACACCACAGTTCAAAAGCATGAATTCTTCAGTGCTCAGCTCTCTTTATAGTCCAACTCTCAAATCCATACATGACTACTGGAAAAACCATAGCTTTGACTAGACGGACTTTTGTTGGCAAAGTAACGTCTCTGCTTTTTAATGTGCTGCCTAGGTTGGTCATAGCTTTTCTTCCAAGGAGTAAGTGTCTTTTAATTTCATGGCTTCAGTCACCATCTGCAGTGATTTTGGAACCCCCAAAAATAAAGTCTATCACTGTTTCCATTGTCCCCATCTATTTGCCATGAATTGATGGGACTGGATGCCATGATCTTAGTTTTCTGAATGTTGAGTTTTAAGCCAACTTTTTCACTCTCCACTTTCACTTTCATCAAGAGGCTATTTAGTTCTTCTTTGCTTTCCGCCATAAGGGTGGTGTCATCTGCATATCTAAGATTATTGATATTTCTCCCAGCAATCTTGATTCCAGCTTGTGCTTCATCCAGCTCAGCATTTTGCATGATGTACTCTGCATGTAAGTTAAATAAGCAGGGCGACAGTATACAGCCTTGACATACTCCTTTCTCAATTTGGAACCAGTCTGTTGTTCCATGTTCAGTTCTAACTGTTGCTTCTTGACCTGCATACCGATTTCTTAGGAGTCAGGTCAGGTATTCCCATCTCTTTAAGAATTTTCTCAGATTTGAGAAAGAAATTTCTCAAATTCTTAAGAATTTAAGATCGGCTATACCCCAATGCAAAATGTTTATGGTGTTAAAAAAATAAATTAAAAATGGCATTAAAGTGTAGTCACTCAGTCCTTTCTGACTCTTTGCGACCCCATAGACTAGCCCTGCCAGGCTCCTCTGTCCGTGGAATTCTCCAGACAAGAATACTGGAGTGGGTTGCCATTCCCTTCTCCAGGGGATAAAAATAAAATAATTTAAAAAAAAATTCTCTTTAACTTTTTAATCCTTTGTTTCCTAATTTATTTGAACATGAAACATTTTCTCTTGAGGAATAGATATTAACACATCATGAAACAGTGTTTCATAGAAAAAAGTTTGAGAAACATTTATAGGCTTCCTTTGTTCTCCACAGTGACTATTCAGAGACATATACAACCTCACCTCAAGCCCTCAACTCTTTTTGTTTTCAAACCTAATCTCTATTTATTTCACTGAGATAATGGAAACTTACATTTAACATGTCCAAAACAAAATTCATTATCTTTTAATCATTTAACCTTCCTTTATAGGAATAATAATAGAATATAGTCCATAGGATAATTGTTGAGGATTGAATGAGATGATCTTAAAACAAGTAGTAAAATTCTGACACATAAAAAGTACACAGTACACAGTAGCAATTATTATTAAATGACAGTCTCCCCTGTTAGATTGCAAGCTTCTTAAAGGCAAAAATTGTGTCCTCAAATAGCACCATCTTTGACTTGAAATAGGTACACAACAAAGGTTTGTTGAGTTAAAATGGATAATAATAGTAATAATCTGTCGATAAGTGGTTTGTGTAACCATCTGACTTAGCTTAATCATTGTGTTTTAACAGTAGGCAATATTAGGTGTTTGTTTTTTCTCCCTAGGTGCTCTGTGTTGTAATCATTCAAAGGATAACCAGATGTGCCGTGATGTTTGTGAACAGGTAAGCTTGCATGATAATTATAGAGGATATTATTTAGTGTAATTGTTTCAGAGAAATCTGTTGGACAGCACTTAAATGGTCAGTTCACATCGGCAGTAATGGAACAAGTTAACATGAATCTGCAAACATGGTGGAGCACAGTATCTGACATGGGATTCCTACCCAAAATACATAACCTGAATCCTGAGGAAACAATATGGCAAACCCAGATTGAGGGATATTCCTCAAAACAACCGCCTGTACCCTTCAGAGATATCAGTGTTATAAAAACAAAGGTCAAGAAATGTCCCAGGAATTCCTAGGTAGTGCTAGTGGTAAAGAACCCGCCTGCTAATACAGGAGACACAAGAGAGACGGATTTGATTCCTGGATTGGGAAGATCCCCTGGAGTAGGAAAAGGCAGTGCACTGCAGTGTTCTTGGCCGGAAGATGCCGTGGACGGAGCAGCCTGGCAGGCTGCAGTTCCTGAGGCTTCAAAGAACACACAAGAAACTACCAGATTAAAGGAAACTAAAGAGATAAGACAACTAAATGCAGTGTATAATTCTGTATTGGGTCCTGGAATTAAAAAAAAAAAAAAGACTGCTATAGAGGATGTGATTGAGATAAATTGGTGAAATTTAAATATGAGCTATAATGATATTATACCTACCAGTGCTGTGAACTGAATCTGATGATTGTACTGTGGTTAGTTAGGATGGTGTCCTTATTCTTAGAAGATACATGCTGGAATTTAGGAATGAATGATCATGTCTGTAATGAATTCTAAATGTTTCATCAAAGTAATAAAAATAACGTGCATATGTAGAGAAAGTTAAAGCAAATGTTAATAATAGGTGAATTTAGATGAAGGCTTATGTGGGTGTTCATTGTACTCAGTTAAGTTCAGTCGCTCAGTCCAGTCGCTCAGTCATGTCCGACTCTTTGGGAGCCCATGGACTGCAGCACACCAGGCCTCCCTGTCCATCACCAACTCCCGGAGTTTACTCAAACTCACGTCCATTGAGTCGGTGATGCCATCCAACCATCTCATCCTCTGTTGTCCCCTTCTCCTCCTGCCATCAGTCTTTTCCAGCATCAGGGTCTTTTCAATGAGTCAGTTCTTTGCCTCAGGTGGCCAAAGTATTGGAGTTTCAGCTTCAGCATCAGTCCTTCCAATGAATATTCAGGACTGATTTCCTACCTTTGAAACTTTTCTGTAGTTCTGCTTGAACCTTTCTAAGGCAAGTTCCACTGAGACAATAGCTGTTCATAATGTCTTACCTTTCTTTCATCATCTTGATAGTGTAGTTGTAGCCTTACCAGTTGAGAATTAATGACCTCAATCATCTTTTGAGGAGTTTTCAAGTAATAACCTGGATTTTATTACTTCCTAAAAATGAGAGCACTACCTAACATAGATTAAAAAGATTTTTCAAGATACTCTAAGTATAACAAGATGTCTTACCTAAATAGCTGCTAGAGAATTCATGTCAAAACACTATAGCAGATTAAGTTTTCTGCAAATTTACTGCCAGAACAATAGCTTTTTAAAAGCAAAAATGGCCTCTTGATGGTGTCAGCATAAGAGCTTTTAAAGTAACTCTCCTACTTTTGGAAGCACTCCTTTCCTGACTTTTTGCCTTGTTTCCTCTTGTTTTTTCCACTAATGTTCCATAGGGTAAATTATTTTTATGAGGTACTTGCAACAGGCAAGGACTAATTTCTTAAAATCTAAAGTGTTTGAAATTCTATAATATAGCAAAGTAAGTGAATACTATAGTCATCCTAATAAAAAAAATTCTTCCCTGACCAAGTTCTTCCCTGACCAAATTACTTTATTTCTGGTTACACAAACGCTGAATGTAGATAGCATTTATCTCCAGGTATGCACTAAACTCCAGATAGACTACTTACTTGCAGAGGAATAGAGGTAAGAATTGGATTCACTTTCCCTGGTCAGACTCAACAATCAGGTAAGTCAGTCATCCCAATCACCAGAAGAGTGAGAGGCTAGGATGCTAAAACTGGCAGAGCTCACTGACAGAAGAATTGCCAGGAATAAGGAATCTTTAATCTTCAACCAGCAAGGAATAGAGAAAGGGTATTCTACTGATATTTAGGTTTTGATTTGGAGTGAATACTAATGCACTTGATGGCTGTAGAAAGTTAGGAAGATGATAGTGGGGTAAGTTGCTGAATTATCAGTGAAAACCACTGTGTGAAGGCAGTTAGAGATTTGGAATTAAAACTTTTACAATTTGAATTTATATAAGAAGTCAGGACTGATGTTTTACAATAAAGCACATTTATGAAGGGAAATTGGAAAATATTCTAGACAACTGATAAACCTAGAGGATAAAAAAATTTACCTCTTCCATTTTCTTATTGAAAAAATGCCATAAAACTTTTTTTTTGTCAAGTAGATATTTTCCTCAAAAAGTGAATCGCGACTAAAACATCTGTTGCAGCGAGCCCCAGATTATTGCCCTGAAACAATGGTAGGTATTGTTCCACTTAACTATGGAAGTTTTTGTCTAATGAAGCACTCTCTTGAGTTACTTTTGCTTTAACAAATTTTTCAGTGTGATTGGGGTTTGTGGTCAAAGTAAAATGTTAGATTTAACTGGATACTTTAAAAAGATCTTCATACAAATTGCTGGATGGAATATTGTCTTTCATCTTTTGTTATTTATGATGTAGGTATAAAAACAGTATTATATAAAAATATGTTCTAGTCTTTAAATTTCATAATAATAGTTTCTCTGAAATTGAGAATTTTACTTATTATTTTGACAATTTTATGAAAACTATAACTAAATCTTATATTTATATTAATTTTTAAAAAGTCAGATTTAGGGTAAGGGAAAATGTGTAATTTCTCATTACTTCTGTCTTCTCATTTTCTGGTATACTAAAAATACATTGCATGCCTGTCTGAATCATGTAACTTAAAATGTCTCTAATGCATGGACCATCCCGTGTTTGGGATGCTCATGGCCAAGCTAAAAAAGTCTGAACTGGCATGAGAAAGCCTGTTTAGATAAGGTAGGTTGGGTTAAATGGGAAAGTTGATGATCAAACAGTTCTGACTGACATATTTTACTTCAGTCACTCAACAGGCACTTTTATCTCTGTGCTTGGAAACAGTTATTCCAGTAAACATCCTGAGTAACCATACTTGTCCTTCGTATCCCAGATGGGAAGTTGAGAAAACAACAAGCAGTATTTTTACATCTCATTTCTATTTTTTCTTCCCCAAATAGCTGGTTGATGCTTCTACATCATTGATTGTATACAGACACACATAATCAAATTAGCTATACGTAATTTCTGTAGAAATTGTATTTTGAAACTGGTTTTCTACGTTAAAATCTTTTGATGATTACAATTTTAGGTTGACATTTGGAGTTGTATGAATTCATCTTTGCCAGGTAAGCAATAGTATAACATTAAAACTTATTTTGTGATTGTAAAATTTGTGTCATAGTCCTGTAACCTAATATATACCCTTGGATTTCTATCCTCTCCTTCTTGGAGGCATCCAAATTTTCAAATGTATAATTTATTCTCATTCACTCAATCCTTTATGGTACTCTTGTTTCCACTTCAGCTGCTGTTCTGTTGAAACTGGGCTTTGAAAGATCACCAGGATCTCTTGGTTCCTAGATCTTACAGCTTTTTCTCAGTACTTGCTCTTTTTGACTTCCATGTAATAGTTGATACATTGACCACTAACTCCTTGTGACTTCACCTTGACCTTGTGACTTTGTCCTCTCTTATCCCCACGCATCACCCCCACCTCCACACACACACACCATCACCCCTGTAACTACCATGGCTATTCCTGTGTGTGGTCCTCTTCCCTTCTTTCTCTACACTCACCCTGGTACCATATTCCTTCCCAGAACTCTTATCTAATCAGCTCTGAGAAGATAATTTTCAAATACAAGTTATTATTCATGACTTCGAGTCTTCTCTACTTGGATCTCTGCATCCAGGTAGCATGACTCAAAACCAAACTCATCTTATAATTGCTTTTTGTTATGAATGACACTAGACTGGAAACCCTCAAGTCATTATCTCTGAATGTTTTTTCTTTTTAGCTTCATTCACCCTCTTGTAAAATCTTGCATCCATCCTTGCTATTCCTAGTTCAAGCCTTTATTATTACACTTTTGGGGTAGATTTTTGCAGTAACTTCATAACTCATGCTTCAACACACCATAGCTGTCTTCCCCACCCTCTTCAAAAAAACTCCCTCAGGGGCTATCCACTTCAGTCGGAATAAAGCCCAAACTCCCTGTCTGGCATTCCCAATCTCCTAGGATTAGAGCTCGTTTTCCAGTCCTGGTTAAAGCCAGTGCCTTGAAAAAAGGGAGTATAGCTTACATTTCTCTGAATTCTAAAGGTTTTCACACTGTTGAAAGTTTTCATTTCAAACAAATTGAACTATTTCCGTCTTGGAATTGCTCACATCCTTGCTTGTTTTCCTAATTATCCCTCTACCTAGTGTCTATAATTATATATGTGTGTGTATTGTTCCTACCAAACTGTAATCTCCATAAAGGGATAAATCATATATTTTTATCTATTTGTTAGCCTACAAAATACCTGATAAAGGGCTTTGTATATAGTAAGGGTTCACTGAATGTAGTTGCTTGTTGAATAATTTAATATTTTCTAAGAGGTAAGAGCTCCTTTTGTGGCTCAGATGGTAAAGAATCTGCCTGCAATATGGAAGACCCAGGTTCGATCTCTGGATTGGGAAGCTCCCCTCGAGAAGGGAATGGCAACCCACTCCAGTACTCATGCCTGGAGAATTCCATGGACAGAGGAGCCTGGAGGGCTTCAGTCCATGGAGTTGCAAAGAGTCAGACATAACTAAGCAACTAACACACAAAAGGTACTGGATATGTGAAAATAGCAGTATACTGAATGGTATAAAAGCTCACCGAGTTTATGACCTACATTGGTTCCATTCAAAATTCTTTATAAAATATGTGCAATTCTGAGTAGCAAGCAGCAAAGATCAAGAGGAAACTATGCTGGGCAGTGGGACTAGATGGGAGTCTGCTGCCCTTTAATACCATTTAAACATATAGGGATATAGAATCTTATGATATGCGGTATTCTTAGCCAGTTTGAACAGTTGGGATGGTTTATGATTATATTTTGAGAGCTTTGTCTGTCCATGGGCCATTTGTTTGCTTTTGTTTGTTTTTTTAGTGGAATGCTTCTGTTTTTTATATTAGGTCTTAGTTTCGTATAGAGTACCATGTTACCTATTGCCTTGAATCCCTGACATTTTTTTCAAATGGAAATAATTTAATGTACATGTGAATTTGCAGATCTGTGTATTACATGGAAGCAGCATAAAGCATTTCTTAAAAGAGATAAGGAATTTACAGCATTCCTACAAGTAAATTTTTTCTTTTATCATAATCATTGTTTATATCTCCTAATTTCATCTAGGAGTTATTCATTGACATTTATAACTGCAAAAAGGGATCTTAAAATTGCATTAGAACTCTTTATAATTTTACCACCTTTTGGTATCACTGTGATTTGGTTGGAGAAATAGCTACTGTGCATAAATTGCATCAGTATAGTCATTTTGCCCCACAGTAAAGTGTACCTATCAAATTCAGTCATGGCTCACAGGAGATGTTCCTGTTTGTTTACTAAGTATCAGTTGTTAAACAGCATCATGGGTTTTATGCTATTCTAGGTATTTTGAATATAATAATACTCATGTCCTATTTTGTTTGCTTGCTTATTAAGTTATTAATGGGAGTCCTGCCTCTGGTTCACAGTCCAGAGGTGAAAGAAGTCATTGCTTTCCTTAACCCGTATGTCCTCTGGAGATTCTGTCCACCTTAGAGTGAGAATGAGCTAAAGAGAATTTAAGGTGAGCAGGGAGAAGAGACCCTGAGAAGACTAGATAGCATTGAGAGTCAGGGTGGGAGGAGGGGCTTCATACTTTTGAGACCCTGCTATCTAAGCTAGTTTTCTTACGGAAACTTGCTTTGACTTGAGTGGTATCCTTGAACCAGTTTGTTTTGTCACTTCTTATGACCAAAACATTTGAACATTTTGTTTTTAAGGTGTGTTTAAGAAGTCTGATGGCTGGGTTGGCTTAGGCTGCTGTGAACTGGCTATTACCTTGGAATGTCGACAGGCATGCAAGCAGGTAACACTTAGCAATGAGGCTCTTAAGCAGAGTGCAGTGTAGTTTGCGTTTTAGCTGTGTCCTGGATCTTGCCTATTTCTGGAGAGGTGACCCATAGCAGCTGCAAATTTAGCATTCCTTGCATAGACTATTTCCTTTTAGACATGCTGCTTTTTCAGTTATGTCTGCTGCATGTAAGACACTCAGCCTTCTCTTGTGCTTTAACTTCTCTCTGCCACACAAAGAAAAAATGTTATTGAAATCAAGGACTTTTGTACTCTGCCTATGGTCATGCTTAATCAGTGCTAAACAACTCCAAATAGTGGTATAAATTTCAGGTGTGCTTGGATGAAAGCAGTTGACACAGTTGGCTTATTTAGCTTTTATCTTCCCTCTGTCTTTCATCATGGATTTACTCTCTGTTCTTTATTCCTTCTCTGCTCCTCAGGTGAGCATGACTCCTACAGTGAATTATGACTCCTCTCTGATTTGATGTATCTCAGATCTGAATCAAGTTAGACCCCTGAACTCTTCCTCACTATATGCTCATGGTGATTCGTCAGAGTGCTGTGGTAAAACTGGTCTCCAGGCTCCTCTAACTCCAAGTGGTGGGAGCACTCTTAACTGGGAAACTTAAGTGGCCCTGAAACTGCAGCTGCAAAGCCTTGTCTTATTTTCTTCTTCTAGTGACTGGTCTTTGAACAGGAGTATGTGAAACACCTTCACTTTCATACAGACTACTGAACCACACTCTTTGGGCAGCACACAGCCTAACTATCTGCTGTTCTCCTGCAGGCATTGAGGTGAAACTGAGTTGTACAGGATTTGAACTGTAGTGTATCTCGTGAGACACAGAATAGTTGCCAGTCCATTCTGCTGCTTGCTTTCCCTGTCCTCGTCAGCTGATCTATTAAGAACTGCGTGAGCCTAGGTGATAGATGTGGAGGAAATAGAAAAAGGAACCAGAGCCCATGGCTCTGGGACTGTATTTCTAAGTGGGGACTGTTATCATGTGGAAGAACAGCCACCCCTCAGCAGATGTGTTTTGGCTTGTTTTTTATGGAAAGTATATACTTCAGTAAATCATGTTGTTTCTCTGTGTGTCCGTTTCCTCATCTGTAGAAGGGTTAATTTCTTCTTCATAAACTTGTTAAGAAAATTACATAAAAATAACTTTTATTAATTAATTGCCTGGCATTGCCTTTCCTTCTTTAGTTGTCTCCTCTGTTAGGTATGGATTTTTTCTGAGGATATGGGTTCATATGGGAACTTAGAATATGAAGGGTTAAAGAAAAAGCAAACTATAAATGCCCTGGCAGAACTTCATAAGAAAATTCACTGCAGCAGAGCTTCACAAGAAAATTTGTTACAGAATGGAATTTAGACTTTTTAAAAAAAGTCCTCTGATTTACATTTCCTTCAAACTTATCTAGTTTCTGAAATAACAAAAGGACTATGTCATTATGTGAGATTAAAGCCATAGAAGAATGAAATTCTAGCATATCTGGAGCTAATGCTTGTTTAAAAAATTATATGAGATTTGTTTGGATAATATTTGAGCATGAGGTTTTCCTTGATGAAGTAAAGACTGCTGTGCCAGCAATTACATATACTTATGTTTGTATTCTTTTTGGTTTCATACTGAAGAGCATGTGTAATAAATTAATTGATGAATTTGTTATCTTTTAGGCATCGTCAAAAAATGATATTTCCAGAGTTTGCAGAAAAGAATATGAGGTATGCATTTTCACAAATGTGGATAAACAAATCAGATGTTATCAGAATTGATAGAATCAAGTTTTAAAAATGAATTCATTGTTAAATAAATTACCTTTTACTTGATAGAAAAGATAATCTTCAGGAAAATGTCATTTACTTTGTTTAGAAATGTTATGACTTTAACTTGTTGCAGTTAAGCATTAATTTGAAAGAAATGCCTAAATCACACATACAGAAGCTTTAACCTGTGTTTTCATAATATAGCTACTGGTTGTATCCTAGGTTGTAAAATAGTTTTCCTTAGGTTCCATATCTTCTTTTGCCCCTTTTCCTATACCTTGATTCATCCAGGTATCCACCTTTATGAACTACTTCTAATTGGAAGAAACAATCACATTGCTAGCGTGAGTAACTTCATACTTTCCTAGCATCGTACATTGGAGGGGAGAGGTATATACTAAATTTCAAAGGCTGTTTAAATCTCGAGGGACTCTTCCTAGCAGTGGTATTTCAAGCACTGTAGTACTTATTGATAGATTGAGTGGGGCATGGGGACACAGGTTGAGGAGGGGCAGAGGTATAGGAAGTATTTCACATCATGTAAGTATGTGCAAAAGATTGTCCCTGATGTGAAATAAAATCTCCTCACTGATACTAAAATTTGGTCAGTTTCTAGAACTTCATTGTTAAATGTGACAATATGTTTTTTCATAGTATAAAGCTGTATACTCATTCATCATTTTTATATATAAACATTGGGATTCCTATTGCTTTTAATAGTCTGTATTCTCCTGGAGAAGAAAAATAGAACAGCCTCTTCACTGCTTCTAAATTATAGTTCTGATTTTTTTTTCTTTTCTCAAAGCCTATAAATAATCTCTCAATATTTTTTAATCGAAAAAAAAGTCTTATTTATCTTTTGTTCCTTTATACTATTGCTAGGTTTTATCTGTTTCTCTGAAGACAAATTTCCAAATTAACTGCAGTTCTTCTCTGTTCTTATTGAAAAGAGACTTTCTACAAAGAAGTAGAAAGATCTTTCTTTTTTTCTTTTCTCTCTACCACTGAAGTAACTGTTTTAGTTTCTCTTAAACAAAGTGACTAACTGTGACGATTCCTTCTTTTCTCCCACATGATGTCCATGACACTGACACTGTCCATCTCCTGTAGCCTGTCCTCCACTATTTTAGTGTGCTTCCTTCTCTTGTCTGGATTTCTGCATTGACCTAGGAAGTCTGCCAGTATGTGTTGATGAAGGACGGGACAGGAAAGGTAAGAGAGATAATCACTGTCCTATGAGAGAAATACTAAGAGTAGTTTCTCTTTTTCAGTCTCTCCTTATTTGGCCTAGAATTAAGCAACTATTAATATCTTCCAAAAATGTACATGTCAAGATGGTTTTTTCACATATATATAAAAATAAAATCTATATGTAATATATATATATGTAAAATATATATATGTTATATATATATTATGTTTACATATGTAAAACACTGACTGTACACATTATCAAGATAATTTGAGATTCTATTTTATATTTTATATGTTATTTACAAATAAAAAGAGAGCAAGAGCACTTAAACATGGAAAGAAGGTTCTGCATTATAAACCCCAAATAACAGTCACTCTCATTAGATTGTTAAACTCTAGTGTAGACGTAATGGCCATTTGTTATAAAGTGAAGTGGGTAACTTTGGTGTAGTGCAACCTATTTTAACTGGATCAGTTGTTTATCAACATGAGAATAGTTTATAAAACATAAAACTAGGTTTTTAGTACCTTTTCCTTAACACTGGAGTGGCCCCTGGAAGTGAACTTCCAAATATGTAAGCTATTACTTTAGGTTTACAATTTTAGGGGTTAACATTTACTCTAAAGGATGGAGTTGCGTAATTTGACTAGAGAGTCAGAGAATGAATGGTCATTTTCAAAGGAGCTGATGTTTATCTTCACTGATAAACTGCTGCAGAATCCCCTTTGAGGAGATTTCCTGAGAAATTTATTTAAATGAATAAAGTTTAAAAATTGTAATGCCATTTAAGATTACTTTGTTCCAGCTAAGCTAAGATAAACTAGTTAAATGTAAAGCATTTTCATATATGATTTTGCAACATCTGGTTTCTTTTTTACACAAGTCAACAAATATTTATTGAATAGTGAAAGGCAATTTTATTTTATTAGAAAGCAAACTTTTGGGAATTCCCTGGCCATCCAGTGATTAGGACTCCATGCTTCCCCTGCAGGGACCATGGGTTTCATCCCTGGTTGGGGAACTAAGATCCCACATAGCCACATGGCTTGGCCAAAAATAAGTAAAATTATATAAAAACTTTGGATCAGATCTAGGTTAGAATTATGGTTAAGCTACATATAGCTCAACTTCAAATACTAAAGAATTATATCTAATTGAGTCAAGATAATTAAAATATGTACTGAACACACAAGGGCTCAAGCAAATGAGAAAGCGGACTGAGCATACTGGGAGTTATCAGGAGAAACTGCAAAAGAGAGGCCTGAAAGGATTTATATAATTTGGGTTAGGAGACTGTATCAAAAGCATGTTAGCAAACGTGCACATGGCTTGTACAGGGGGGTAAAAAGAAGGTAGGCCTATTTAGGGCTGAGAATTCTGCTTGGATAGGTAAAGTGGGACCAGATCCTGGAAAAATTATATTTTGGGGGTCAGTCATTATTAAGTAGAAGGAGATAATAAAGATTCTGTGATAAGAGATCAGCAAAACAAATAAGTCAATATTTTAGAAAGCTTTAAGTCTTAGGTGCAAGCTAAGTTTTAGATCCCCCAAATTTCTCTAACTTAGCTAAAAACAAATATGGCCCACAACTAGGATGATAGCAATAGAGTCAAATATTTGGGAATAAATCAGAGATTTGAAGATAAGAGTCCATCATTCAGGATTTGTTATGATGAACTGAGTATAGGAGATGATGTTCAGGGAAGTATAAGAAACAATTAATGAATTGGAAGATAGGACTAAAGAAGCTATGTGAAAAAGCAGCTCAGTGGGATAGGCTGAAAGAGACTTAAGGGACATAGAGGATATGAGTGTTCTAATTGGAATACTAGAGGAAGGAGAAAAAACACAGGCCCAAGAAGGATCTGGCAGGATTTTTTTTTTTTAATCCATACATTGCAGACATACTTCATAGCCAAAGATCTTAAAAACAGTCAGGAAAAAAAAAAAAAAAAAGACATTGTCTTCAAAGGAGTTCAACAGCTGACTTTTCAAAGCAACAGAGGAAGCCAGGGACAGTAGAATGATACCTAAAATGTTCTGAGAGAAAATAACTATCATATCCAGCAAAAATATTTTTCAAGAAAGAAGGCAAAATTAAGGTGTTTCTAGACAACAAAGACAAAGAATTGCTGTTACTGCACCGTTTCTAAAAGTCCTTCTCTAAAGGAAGTTCTAAAATACCTATAATTATTTGAGATGCAAAGGAAAATGAGAACAATAAAAATACAAAGGGACTAAATTAAAACATACAAGTTATATGAAAACAATAATAATATTGAATTTTTAAAAAAGAAAATACACAGCAAAGATAGCATGGGAAGGGATTTTAAAGAAATAGAAGTATATTGAGTGTTAGGTCTTTTTTAAATGTAAAAATCGCATATCTCAGAGGTTAAGTTGGACTTCCCAGGTGGCTCAGTGGTGAAGAATCTGCCAATAATGCAAGAGATGTGGGTTAGCTCCCTGAGTCGGAAAGATTCCCTGGAGAAAGAAATGGCAACCCATTCCAGTATTCTTGCCTGGGAAATTCCATGAACAGAGGAGCCTGGTGGATTGCAGTCCATAGGGTCTCAAAGAGTTGGACACAGCTTAGTGACTGAGCACTCACACACACAGAGGTAGTTAGGAATACCAGACTAAAAATGAGAGATCATGCCCAAAGTCAACCATAAAGTAACTCTTGAATCTCAAGAGTGAAGGAAAGCTCTGTGAAAGAGGAAGTGTAGAAAAAAGGGAGAGCTGATTTTGAAAATTGCATTTTTAGGGAATGGAAAGAGGAGAAGCCAATCCTCCTACTGACATTCCAGTAGGAGGATCCTTTCTATGTTCATTGAAAATAGTGGATTGAGATATTCCAAGAAAAAGAGAAATTCTTATTACTGCAAGTGTTCAAGCAAAGATTTACTGGATAAACACACTGTGGAGGAGATTTCTGCAATGGGACAGGAGACTAGAGAGTCTGCAGAGACTTGTCTCTGCAGTTCTTTTATTCTGAGTAATACCTGAGAAAGAATACTTCCTTCAGTATTTGAGAGTACTTCTTTCAGAATCACACACATTTGGCTAGAGTTGCCGGGATTAACCACTAGCTTGATAACTCTGTCATGGACATGTTCAAGTGTCACCGGCATGCTCAGTTCTAGGTTCACCATATGTTTTCACAAACTTGGTCTTAACCCTAGAAGTATTGATCAGGCCACGTCTATTCATGTGTGATATTAGACCAGGGATGACATTTAAAATATTCAACAACTAGAATGAAAGCACTAATAATCAGAACAGATGGTGGATATAAAGTAGAGCCATACTAGTTTAGCCACCCTAGGGCAAATTGGCTGATTAGAACTAAAGTAAAAACGTAGTCATATATTCCACAAGGTGTGAAACTTTATGCATAGTCTTTGTCTACAGGATAGCTGAAAACATTTTCTTCTAGCCACCAAGATGGTGGTTAAAAACAAAAATTGGCTGTTGGTAGTTATTTTCTTGAATGTCAGAATAAACATCAAGATGATGTGAGGCTGGTATATTTCCAGAGACCTGGCAATGTCTCTAACATGATGAGACAAATTTTAGTTTTAGCTTCTTAAACCTGTGTCATGCCTTTATGTCAGACCTTACCTGCCATTCTCTTAACATAATGGCCATAAATACATATACCTTTCCATTTGCTGCATGAACCACTGAAATAGAGTGTTGCAAATTTATCATCAGACTTTTACTTGTTTATTCCTTCTTTCACAGATCCTTCTCTATGCTTTTCTTTATATCCTTATCAAAAATACAATTTTCAGTTCTCTATTTTCTTCCTAGCTTCCTTCACTCGTTATTTGCTGTTATTTCATTAAGGAAGGTGAGAAACTAGGAAGGAAAGCCAGAAGAAGATATTTTTGTGAGGATTTTTTTTTAAGTTAAGCCATTTAAAGTTTTAAACTAAATTGTTGCTGAAGAAAACTAAAATAATGCTATGTCCTGGGACTCTGGTTCTCAGTGGGAATACTGAGGTAAAGTTAAGACTCTGAGGATGTTAAAAAGAGGCTCTCAGAACCACAAGAACAAAGATGGTCAGCCTTGTGAGTTCCAAGCTCAGTTCTGTCAGCAATGTCATATGAACACACAGCTAAATGCATAAGAGAAGAGTGCAGGTATGTGTTAAATTTCATTTTTTTTTTTTAGTATTCACATGTTCAGAATTCAAAACCATATACAATAAAGTCTCTTTCCTATCTCTTATACCACAGCCACCCAGTTCCTAAAGTCACCAGAGAGACTTTATGCACATGAAAGTAAATATGTACACGTTCTTTTCCACCCTTCTGTGCACAGGTGGTAGCTTACCACACACTTCATGGTACCCCAGATGCCACTGTTTGGTGCATTTTTATGTGTGTCTGTATGGTATGTAGTGTATCATCAGGAAATGTCACAATAAATATTCTGCTTTAAAGATTTCTATTTTAATTTTATTTTGTTCCTTTTCTCTCAAATTAACTTTGATTCTAGATTTACTACCAGAAGCATAAAGGAAAAGGGATGAAAAAATAGCTCCCAAAATTTAGAGCTGGGAGGGCAGGGATCAGCAGTATTCTCAGCTCGAGGCCTGTGCCTCGGTGTGATTGGATCTGTGCTGCAGTAGTTCCAAGAATACAGTAGGCCTTCTCCTTGAATGGCAGATAACAGCCTAGGCTGTGGACAGTTGACTTTGGGGAATTTTAACAATAAGAGTCATGTGATTACTTTGCCTCAGCAGAGCCTTTAGCACCTAAATGTAAAGCTTCTTTTAGTTAGTACCAAGGAAACGCCAAGGATTGTCAGAATATAATAAATAGAAGATGGTGAATGGGAGGCTTTGTAATGGTAAAATGCTCTACAGGTATGCTGTATGGGACTACATCTGAGCCGTTACCTGCAGCTGATGAGCTCCAAAAAGAGCGAAACCTATTAGGTCCTGCAGTACTGGCTTAAGATAGTATAAAATCTTGATTATTCTCCATTTGTATGCTCTTTGGTTTTGTCATATTTTGTATTGGGGAAGCTAATGGAATTAAATGGAATAGAAGCTAAATGGAATAGCTCCCATTTAGTCTGATGAACTTATGTATTTCCTCATTAGTCCATTCTTCTCAGAAGTGAACTGAATAAGATCATCCCCAAAGGGAAATCTGATCAAGTCTGATTAGATTATGACCCCATCTAATCCAAATGGCCAGGTTTTTCTATCTAGGCAGTCTCATCTACTGCTGTAAAAGTGCTGCACTCAATATGCCAGCAAATTTGGAAAACTCAGCAATGGCCACAGGGCTGGAAAAAAGTCACTTTTCATTCCAATCTCAAAGAAAGGCAGTGCCAAAGAATGCTCAAACTACTGCACAGTTACATTCATCTCACACGCTAGTAAAGTAATGCTCAAAATTCTCCAAGCCAGGCTTCAACAGTACATGAACCGTGGACTTCCAGGTGTTCAAGCTGGATTTAGAAAAGGCAGAGGAACCAGAGATCAAATTGCCAACATCTGCTGGATTATCGAAAGAGCAAGAGAGTTCCAGAAAAACATATGTTTCTGCTTTATTGACTATGCCAAAGCCTTTGACTTTGTGGATCACCACAAACTCTGGAAAATTCTTAAAGAGATGGGAATACCAGACCACCTTACCTGCATCTTGAGAAATCTATATGCAGGTCAAGAAGCAACAATTAGAACTGGACATGGAACAACAGACTGGTTCCAGATCGGGAAAGGGGTACGTCAAGGCTGTATACTGTCACCCTCCGTATTTAACTTATATGCAGAGTACATCATGAGAAACCCTGGGCTGGATGAAGCACAAGCTGGAATCAACATTGCCAGGAGAAATATCAGTAACCTCAGATATGCAGATGACACCACCCTTATGGCAAAAAGCAAAGAACTAAAGAGCCTCTTGAAAGAGGAAAGTGAAAAAGCTGGCTTAAAACTCAACATTCAGAAAACTAAGATCATGGCATCTGGTCCCATCACTTCATGGCAAATAGGTGGGGAAACAGTGCAAACTTTATTTTTGGGGGCTCCAAAATCACTGCAGATGGTGACTGCAGCCATGAAATTAAAAGACACTCCTTGGGAGAAAAGTTATGACCAATCTACACAGCGTATTAAAAAGCAGAGACATTACTTTGCCAACAAAGGTCTGTCTAGGCAAGGCTATGGTTTTTCCAGTAGTCATGTATGGATTTGAGAGTTGGACTATAAAGAAAACTGAGTGCTGAAGAATTGATCCTTTTGAACCGTGGTATTGGAGAAGACTCTTAAGAGTCCTTTGGACTGCAAGGAGATCCAACCAGTCCATCTTAAAGGAAGTCAGTCCTGAATATTCTTTGGAAGCACTAATGTTGAAGCTGAAACTTCAATATTTTGGCCACCTGATATGAAGAACTGACTCAATGGAAAAGACCCTGATGCTGGGAAAGATTGAAAGCAGGAGGAGAAGGGGACGACAGGATGAGATGGTTGGATGGAATCACCAACTCAATGAACATGAGTTTGAGTCAACTCCAGGAGTTGGTGATGGACAGGGAGGCCTGGCGTGCTGCAGTCCATGGTGTTGCAAAGAGTTGGACACAACTGAGCAACTGAACTGAACTGAATCTCATCTACCCTGATTGCTTTGATTGCCCCAATAAATCAGCCAAACTAACTTATCTTCCCTACCTCTCCTTCCCTCCACGCTACTGCTACACACGCCACACATACACTCATCTTCAGAGAAAAACTTACCATCTTTCTTATATTCCTCACTTGGTTGTTCAAGTACAGTCCTCCCAGATACACAAACTAAAAACCTAAAAGGTATTGTCTACTATTTCTTCTTTCTCACCACCTCCCACAAAAACAAAGAACAACTAGCCATAAAACCCTAAAGATTTGCCTGTGGAATATGTCTTAAATGGGCCTCCTTTCCAGACCCTCAGTTATAGCCTGTTTCAGGCCTTTATACCATTTTGGGGAACTACTACAATAGCTGCCCAGGTAGCTTCCCTGTCTCTACTTTCTCCTCTTTTTTTTTTTTACTATCTCCACTTCTTCTAGGGTGACCTCTTTAAATATCAGATATGATCACAACACTCCCTTCCTTGAAACTCTTCAGTGGCTCACCCATAAGATATAGTTCATGTTCCTCAGCCTAGTGTACTTAAGCTTTTCTTGGTCCTAACTCTTCCCTCCTTGACAGTTCTGCAGGTTAGTGCTTTTACTTCCCAGATTGGCTGTGTGTTTTGTTAGTTGTGGCTGTACCACCCATTGTCCTCCTGGAATTCCTGCTCCCTAAATCCATCCTATCGTTCCCATCCAGTAGTAGGCTAGAGCCAACTCCTACCTGCTAGGGAGAACTGGTCAGTTGTTAAATATTCAGGAATTTTGCAAGCCAGTTTTTAACTTGAAAAGCAGCCATGTTGGGGGTATTTATGCCATACATATCAGCAAATATTACAAATCAGAACTCCCTTTTACCCGCACACCTGTGAAATCCCACCCCACCACAGAATACCAAAACCCCTATCCAAATTCTGGCTTAGATGGTACCTCTTTAAAATCTTGTCTGCTTAGCCCTCTTCCCTCCACACTCAAAAATATTAGTTGCTACATATAAACACTTTGCATACTTTATTGTGGCATTTTGTCACCTTACAGTGTAACTCTTCCTTTGCCTATCACTTTTTAATGCTAATCGTTTGAGTTCCTACTGGCAGAGTCCATGTCTCACTTTTCTTTGCATCTGTCGTTCATTCATTCCTTCAATGTTCATTGAGTTGATACATTTAATATGTACCAGGCACTGTTCTCAGAGTACAAAGATAGAAGGATCTTTGTACTCTGAGAACAGTAAGAAGTGCATAGCCTAGTCCATGGGAGGAGGGAAATTCAAATAGTCCATTATAATACAAATCCAAGTACATTGCTAGAAGTCTGTGTAAGACACCTTGAAGCCTGGAGGAAAAAAACCCTGCCCAGGGTAATGAGGAAGTCTTCACAGAGCAGGTAAGACTTAAAGGATGAACAGAAATCTGTTGCCTGTAAATAGGTGCTACAGTTAGTATTTTTATAGATAGAATTTTTAATAGAAAATTTTCCCACTCTGGACAGTACACAAGGTTCTTTGTTTCAGAGTAAATAGCAGTTTTATGTGAAAACCCTGTGTAAATGTCTATGAATTAGTCATTCTTTGAATGAGCAGAGAAAGCACTGAATACTGTATCTGTGAAGGCAATGGCACCCCACTCCAGTACTGTTGCCTGGAAAATCCCATGGATGGAGGAGCCTGGTGGGCTGCAGTCCATGGGGTTGCTAAGAGTCAGACACGACTGAGCGACTTCACTTTCACCTTCCACTTTCATGCATTGGAGAAGGAAATGGCAACCCACTCCAGTGTTCTTGCCTGGAGAATCCCATGGACAGAGAAGCCTGGTGGGCTGCAGTCCATGGGGTCGCACAGAGTTGGACACGACTGAAGCGACGCAGCAGCAGCAGCAGCAGCAATCACAGTAATGTTGTGTAGCAAGCCATCCCTAAACCCCATAGCCGAGAACCATAACAATTTATTATTTCTCATGCATGTAGGCAGTTTTGATTTGAGTAAGCTGGGCCGACTTACGCATCTGCCATTGCTTGGCAAATCAGCCAGGGCCTGGCTGGTTTAGGATGCCTTCGGCTAAGTCAGCTCAGCTCTATTCCATGAGTCTCTCCCAGCGCTCTCACAGCCTGGGTCAGACAAGTTCCCATGGTGGTGGCCCAAGCCCAAGAGAGGAAGTGAAACCTGCAAGTATTGATACATGTGCAGGCCTCTACTTTCCTCACACTTAGTGCTGTCCCCTTAACTAAAGCAAATCACATGATTACGTCCAGAGTTAGTGTGAGAGAAATAGACACAGAGAAGTGTGAAAAATTGAAACCATTGCTGCAGTCAGTCTGCCACAGACACATACTCTATGTAAGCTCTGTTCTAGACCTTGTGTTACTCTGCAGGTGTTATAGTACTTGCCAGTGAATTTGCTTCCAGTTGGTTGGATACTCTGTGGTAATCATGAACAAACTTCTCTGAGTAGTCTAGACCCGTTAATCTTAGTTTAGGGTCTCATTTTTGTCCCACTATTGAAATGATATTATTTGAAATGCTGAAGAAATTGAAGAATCACTTGTTTAGTGATGTCCATGTCGCATTAAGGGGCTTTCCTGGTGGCTCAGCAGTAAAGAATCCACCTGCCAATGCAGGAGAGACAGGTCCAATCCCTGGGTTAGCAAAATCCCCTGCAGGGGGAAATGGCAACCCACTCCAGTATTCTTGCCTGGGAAATCCCATGGACAGAGGAGCCTGGTGGGTTACAGTCCATAAGGTCACAAAAGCATCAGCCATGACTTAGTGACTAAACAGCAGCAATGTCATATTAAACTCCTTTACATGTTCTAGTCACTTAGATTTTTTTTTTCACTAAAAAGCCATGGTGTCCACAACAAGGAGAAAACATCTTGTAGAGGTTTAAAAAAACATGTTTTAAGTTCCATTGTTGGGGAATTCCCTGCGACCTGGAGGTTAGGACTCAGTGCTTTCACTGCTGTGGCCCAGGTTCAATCCCTGGTCAGAGAACTAAGATCCCACAAGCTGTGTGGTGCGACCCAAAAAAAAGGTCAAGTATTTAATCTCTGATTTAACATTTAATAAGCTAGATTTTTCATGCAAACCTTCAAACTGGGAGAAATTTCAGTCCATCTGTGCAAAGCAAACTGATTTTATTTATTGAGGCCTTCAGAACAAAACAGTCCCTTTTACTTTTAACTAGTAGCCTTGGGAATAGGAAACATTAATATTTCTTAGAATGTGTTCTTTTGGGTCTTTCTCCAGAAGTGACTAAAACATCAAAGATTCAAGCTTGATTTTGTTTGTTTTTAATAAGATTCATACGATCCTTGGTTTTTTTTCATCATCATCATTGGTGAGAATGGGAAAGGGAGCTAGAGGGACCAGTTATAGTAGAAAGGCAGTGGGACAGAGACAGGATTGAGACAAGTGGACAAGTGGAGAAATGTTAGAAGGGGTCACTGAAGTGGAAAAGCAGGTGACCAGGTCAAAAATAAATCTACAGAGCTAACTTATGAACAAGAAGTTGGAGCTGCAGAATGTGCCTCCTACTTGGACCCCAAAAGGAAGGTCGATGTGACATGAAAGATCACATAGGGTTCTTGTTGATTTCACTCTGTATCTTAGTTTTTCTACTAGATTTGCCCACAGGTTACCTGCTCCCAGTACTAGGTGGAAGGGCTTATTGCAGTTCTCAAAAACCATCGAAGGTAGGGCAGGGAACTAGTTAATGAAAGCAGCTGCCTGAAGAAAGACTTCATGTTCAAAATTTTTTAAAGGATATAATAACCAAGAAAATTATTTTTTTTACAATTTAAGATGTTGATTTTAAAAACAGGAGACTGTTAAGATAGATCACTCTATGGACATAAATTCAGCTTTGCATTGGCTAATTTCAAAATAATAATCCAAAGTCTTCTCACAGGATAGTGTCATAGGAGAGCACAAGCAGAGCACTCTGAGTTCTAGTCCCACCCAGCTCTGCCCTTTGCTTACTATGTATATCTGTCTCTCCAGCTATATCGTGAAGGCTTTGGGACTTAAAGATCTTTGGGGACTCCCACATGCTGGCTTGTTCTTTGGGTCTCTGAGGTTGTGGTAGGTTCTCACCTCAGTTACCCTGTAATTTTGATCTCTTCTAGAGTAAAATGAGCGGGTGGGGAAGGTGTTTATATGGGTATAGTATTGGTGGCAGGAGGTCAAAAGAGGCTCCATATAAACCCAAGTTCATGGGAAATAGATGGGGAAACAGTGGAAACAGTGTCAGACTTTATTTTTCTGGGCTCCAAAATCACTGCAGATGGTGACTGCAGCCATGAAATTAAAAGACGCTGACTCCTTGGAAGGAAAGTTATGACCAACCTAGATAGCATATTCAAAAGCAGAGACATTACTTTGCCAACAAAGGTCTGTCTAGTCAAGGCTATGGTTTTTCCTGTGGTCATGTATGGATGTGAGAGTTGGACTGTGAAGAAGGCTGAGCACCGAAGAATTGATGCTTTTGAACTGTGGTGTTGGAAAAGACTCTTGAGAGTCCCTTGGACTGCAAGGAGATCCATCCAGTCCATTCTGAAGGAGATCAGCTCTGGGATTTCTTTGGAAAGAATGATGCTAAAGCTGAAACTCTAGTACTTTGGCTACCTCATGCGAAGAGTTGACTCATTGGAAAAGACTCTGATGCTGGGAGGGATTGGGGGCAGGAGGAGAAGGGGACGACAGAGGATGAGATGGCTGGATGGCATCACTGACTCGATGGACGTGAGTCTGGGTGAACTCCAGGAGTTGGTGATGGACAGGGAGGCCTGGCGTGCTGCGATTCATGGGGTCGCAAAGAGTCGGAGATGACTTGAGCGACTGATCTGATCTGATAAACCCAAGTATAAACCCTCAGTTACTGCCTGCTTTTGCCACTAGATGGCGATCAGATATTTGATCCGATCACCAGACTTAAGACTTGACTTTAGCCAAGACTCCCAAGATTGACCGTTTAAAGAAAGGAAGAAACTAAGCCAGTGCTGCAACTCATGTGTGTCCTGAGCCCTGTCAACTAACCAGCAGTAGTTTAAGCAGTGAAGGGCTTCCCTGGTAGCTCAGCAGTAAAGAATCAACCTGCTACTGCTGGAGGCCTGGATTCAATCCCTGGGTTGGGAAGATCCCCTGGAGAAGGAACTGGCAACCCACTTCAGTATTCTTGCCTGGGAAATCTCATGGACAAAGAAGCCTGGCAGGCTACAGTCCATGGGGTTCCAAAGAGTCAGACACAACTTAGCAACTAAACAACAATAAGCGGTAAAAAGGCAGAGTTACTGAACTTCTCTGGCAGTCCAGTGGTTAAGACTCTATGCTTATAATGCAGGAAACACAGATATGATCCCGGACCAAGGAACTAAGATCCCACATGCTGTGTGGCCCCCCCACCAAAAAAAGTTACTTATAATTTATACTTTAGGTGTAGTTACATACGGTTAGGAATCTTATCAAAGAGAAGGATATGATAAAATCATGATGCATATAAAGTAAGCAACAGAGAATTGGTGAATTTATCAAATACCAGTATACTTGAGTGAAGGACCATTCTTTTATTTTTTAATGTAAGTTTTAAATTTAATTTTATATTTTTATTGAAGTATAGTTGAATTACAGTGTTGTGTTACTGTTATACAGCAAAAGTGACTCAGTTATACATGTATATACATTCTTTTTCCCACTATGGCTTATCACTGAATATTGAATATAGTTTCCTGTGCTATACAGTAGGGCCTTGTTTATCAGTTCTGTATATACCAATTTGCATCTGCTAATCTCAAACTCCCAATCCAGCCCTCTCCCACACTCTCCCTCCTGGCAGCCACCAGTCTATTCTCTGCAAGGACCATTCTTTAAAACCTTAAAATTGATAAAGAGAGGTAAACATGTTACTAACACAAGAGGTGCTGCCTTGCAGAAATATGAAAGTTCATATTTCTTTAGTTCAGTAAGTTAGAGTAACCGTATGCCTGAAGGGTCTATCAGTGAACATTAAGAGAAATGAGAAATGCTTAGGGAATATCTCTGAGCTCTGGATGTGACATCAAGAGAGACATCTGAGTCCTTCTATGTCAGGGGTTAGCAAACTTTTTGTGAAGAGTCAGATAGCAAATATTTTAGGCATATAGACCATTTTAGGCTCACTGTCCATTCAACTCTGCCATTATTGTGTGAGGTAGCCATATACAATATGTAAATGATGGGTGTGGCTGTGTTCTAATAAAACTATTTACAAAAACAGGCAGTGATCAAGATTTGGCCCATGTGCCATAGTTTGCTGACCCATTTGTGGATGAAAGCTAGGGTTCAGACTTTCTAGACTTCAGTCGTTGGCTTCTGTCAAATAAGGAATTGGATTAGATGATCTCTGTTGTTTTTCAGATTTTATGTCCTTTAGTACCTCTTGCTGAAGCTAAATGATCCACAAGAGTGACCCAGAGTGGTATTTCTTTTATTTTTAAGATCGAGGTTTTTAAAAATCAAGCTTGAAAAAGTTTGTAAGTTTCTAGAGCAGGATTTCTCAACCTTCACACAGTTGACATCTGGGGCTGGATAGTCCTTTGTTGTTGGGGAGCTGCCCTGCACATTGTTGGGTGTTTCACAGCATCTCTAGACTCCTCTACCTACTAGATGTCACTTCAGTAGCGCACCCCAACCCCATGAGTTATGACAACCAAAAATGTCTCTAGACATTGTCAGATGTTCCCTGGGAAACACAATTACCTCCACTTCAGAACTACAGCTCTAGAGAATTTAAGAATAACTGGAAGAAGAACAAAAATGGAAATCAGGCCGTGCAACCTAGGGTGGCCACCAAGATAATAACCATACTTCCTTAGGAACAGGACCAAAAAAGCTAAAACCTAAAGGAGCAACCAGCATATTAGAAGGAGAAAGACAATGAGAATTTTATTGATTTTATTTTAACCCAGTCAAGAGAGGCTGGAAAGTTGGTAACAGATGACTTTTTAATATTGATTTAGGTCATTTTATTGAAAGTGTTCCTAAAACCATTGAAACAAAATTGAGGGCTACCTATAATAGGTAGCTAAAAAGTTAAACTAAAATACAGAAACATGGATGAAGAGAAATATAAAAAAGACCACTACTAAAGAATACCAAGAATACTTACTTTTCACTATTTTATGTTGTTTGATGAGGTCTCTAGCAGAAAGAAGTCATACTGAGTGAATTATTGACCCTTATCTATGGGTCCTAGTATTTTGTTTTGCTTTGGATAAGTCAAAGTGTGGTTTATTCCTACAGTAGAATATTATTTAGTAGAGAAAATGCATCACAGCTTCATACAACTACATAGATGGATCCTTGAAGCTAAGTTTTAAATGTCAGTAAAGCTGGTCCCTTAATAAGTCCAGATCACATAGCCAGCTTGGAAGTTAGTTACAATTAAAAGCCAAAATCATCTGTATTCATTAATAAGGGTACCCTTGATTTCTATCTACCTACTATTTATACCTATATGCTTTCGAACTGTGGTGCTGGAAAAGACTCTTAAGAGTCCCTTGGACAGCAAAGAGATCAAACCAGTCAATCCTAAAGAAGATCAACCCTGAATATTCATTGGAAGGACTGATACAGAAGCTCCAATAGTTGGGCCACCTGATGCAAAGAGCCAAATCATTGGAAAAGATCCTGATTCTAGGAAGGATTGAAGGCAGGAGAAGCGGCAATAGAGGATGAGATGGTTGAATGGCATCACCAACTTGGCGCACATGGGTCTGAGCAAACTTCAGGAGATAGAGAAGGACAGGGAATCCTGGCGTGCTGCAGTCCATGGGATCACAAAGAGTCAAGACATGACTTAGGGACTGAACAACAACAACATATTTTTTTAAGAATTCATCCTCTTTCAAATGTGAGTGATACTAATCTTAGCCAACAAACCCTGATCATCCGCCTCACTTTGTACAAGAAATTTTTTTGTCTTGTTTCTTATTTTCCTTACAATGATTTTAAGCCAGGGTGATGTTTTCTAAACAGTGATCTAAGAGATTTAGAAACGTTAATTGTAGTCTCAGGTTCTAGTTTTGACTTGCTCTGTGACTTGGGGCTGTCTCTTCCTTGCTGAGGAAATGTTTTATTTATCTGTAAAGTAGTAGAGAGATCCCCCAACTCTGGTCCTTAGGATGGCTATAGAGGAATCATCTTCGAGGGCTTGTTTAAAATTTAGATTTCTGTGCTTCGTTCCTGATTTCAATTCTGTAGTCTAGGGTAAAGCCTAGGAAGCCCAGGTGAGTCTAGTGTATGGCCATGTTTGAGTATAATTAGAAGTGATCTCTAAGGTCCTTTCAACTCTTAAAATACTGTGGTTATATGAAATATATTAATGTATTTCCCTAAATATCCTTTATTATTTTCTAAAAGCTTTTTTATATTCTTAATGTATTTGAAGATGGTTTCTCTTTTCACCAGGATGCTATATCATAGTTTCTTTGTTTTCAATCTTGGATTTAGAGAAAGATTAAGTAGTTTGATATCCAGATTTCTGTATAACTATAAAGTGGAATAAAATTAGAAATTCTGTGTGGTTGTTAATTTTTTTATTTGTTTTTCTTTAATTTACAGAATGCTCTTTTCAGTTGCATTAGCAGAAATGAAAGTAAGTATATTATCAGCAATACCAGCAATCCAAAGAGCAAAACACAGCTTACAGAATATGATTTAGCTATTATAAATATTGCCAACACTTTGCTGTTATAACGGACTGTTGCTAAACCATCTGAAGGAATGTGCACAGCAGGATTCTGATAGGCTGCTTCCTCTGGAGCGTCGAGCCATTCATGAATTCTAACAATTCCCATGTCTTAGTTGGAGATTTACAAAGCAAATAATAGTGCTGGGTGTTTTAGAGGAAGATCATGCCCCACTTGGATAACTTTCAGAAGTTGAGCACACATAATATGATGTAAAATAATGCAGCAGTTGCTGAGGGCTACCTCTCAGTTGCTTCCAGATATTCACTGACTGCTTGCCCTGCTTTGTGCAGGGCAGATACTCATCTTGGAGGGCATAATCTGTACACAAAGAACCCTGGGACGTGGTAGGTATGGGCTTGAGTTACTGAGAACATGCTGTGGGAATTCAGAGGAAGGAGAGATCACCTCCTGCAGGGTGCTTAGAAGTAACTTTGTGGAGTTGGTACCTGAGCTGGGCCTAGAAGGACAGACATGATGTGAACAGTAGAGATCGGAGGAAGGACATTCTAGGTGAAGGAAACAATGAGAGCAGTTGGAGATGGGGAAACGCAATCAAGGAACAAAAAGTTGTTTAGATGAGCTTGGTAGTGGCTGTATTAAAATATCAGAAACCAGGGTACTTTATTTGCTACCCTTTTTTTATTGGGATTTAGTTCAAGATTTCCCAGATAGTCTTTGACACATAATTTTATGTCCTCCCACACTGCAGGGAAGCCAGCCTCATGGGGAAATCCTTCTCCCATTCTCTCTTGTCTCTTTGTCCTCAGCATCCATCACCTCTACCCTCAGTTTTAGCCTCATTGAGGTTGACAGTGATAAATGTAGCTGTGAATGAAAACAGGCTTGTCTTGCTGTTAGTTTAGTACTAGTTTAGTTCATTTGTATATAATTTTATCATTATTATTATTTCTGGAAGCCACCTGAATTCCCTGTTCTATAGAAGTCACTGAAACCTGAGTCTGGTTCCTCCATAACCATCCCTAATAATTATCAGAGATTTCCCATCTGCCTTTTTCTTAACCTTTTATGGCCATCCCTCTACCTTTTTGGCTCCCTTTGGCCTCCCACAGACCCCTTAGCCTTTCCTGGGAGGGCCTCTTGCTCCTCTTCATTATAAATCCCACATCTTCACCCCTAGCCACTCATCCTGCTCTTCCCAGATAAATTAAACAGTCTACTTTGATTTTTAAAAATATGTAAATCCAGAATCACTTATTTCAAATGTGGGTTTTACTTTTCAGTATTGAAGCAGGTCGTATCAGTTATGAGTTGAGAACTTTCAGTTTAGTCCTAATCTTGGAGATGTTTAAACAGCATAGAACTTTGGGGATTTTATTTCAAGATAGACACATACAATTTGCAAATTTGTGAAATGATCCTGATATCTCTTAGTTTTTATCAGTCCTATTTTATAAAGGAGCTATTTGGAGCTTTGTTGTTTTGGTATGTTCAATTTTTTTTTTTTTTTTTTTTTTTTTTTTGCTTTGCTTTGCTTTGTTTATGAATCTCTACTAATCTGACATGGAAAGAAACTGTCTGGTGGTTCTCACCATGGGTGCTATTAGCTTTTAGGAGACAGTTTGATTGTATGAGACTGTCCTGTACATTGCAGAGCATTTAACAGCCCAGACCCCCATGTATTAAATGCCAGCAGATATCCTCAAGTTATTATGAAAACCAGAACTACTTCCACATACATTCAAGTTCTCCCATGGGCTGGTACTGCTCCTGCTGAGGACCACTGCATTGTAGACTATAAGTTGACAAAAAATGACTTTCTCAGACCAGTGACCACCTGAATGTCCCCATGGCAATGCTTACAGTAGTTCTGACTTTAAGTACATGTCTTCCATGGCATGGTTTTATTTCTCAAATTCAAAAAGACACAAATTGTTTCATCATTATTATGATGATTGAATGTTAGCGAATGGCTGATTTCATTTCACTGTCATCTTTTTTTTCCTCTAGTGGGATCAGTTTGTTGCAGTTATGCAGGCCATCACACAAACTGCCGAGAATACTGTCAAGCCATTTTTCGAACAGATTCTTCTCCTGGTCCTTCTCAGATCAAAGCAGTGGAAAATTATTGTGCCTCTATTAGTCCACGATTAATACACTGTGTGAACAATTACACCCAATCTTATCCAATGAGGAACCCAACAGATAGTAAGTAAAAGCCATATGTATTCCTTTCATTTCAATCTTTGGTAAAATAATTTGTAAAAAGGAAATAAATTCTTAAAGATATCTATAGTCTGGGTCATTTGGGAAACCCAGACCTCCTTTGGTCTTTAGATTTGGCAGATTGGTCATTTTTGTCTTAGCTAAAAGTTGCCAAGAAAGACAGAGCTGTTGAGGGTATGAAGGAACAGGCCCTTTCTATCCTGAAGGGGGAGAATTCATTGGTATGGGTGTTTTGGGGAGGGGGGGGCAGAATTTGGGCTATGACCATGAGCATTTCAGATAACCATACCTTTTAATCTAGTAATTCCATTTCTCAGAATTTGTCCTTTAAGAAAACTTACAAATTTGTAAAAACACATCTATTCATATAAAGGATATTTACTACAACATTGCTATTAACAGAGAAAAACTAGAAATAACCTAAACATCCACCAATAGGGTGTTGATTAAAATTGATTAAATAAACTACATATCTCTATAATAACAACATTATACAACCTGCAAAAAGGGAGATGTATGTTATGTAAATACATAAAGTTAGAATACTGCCTCCCACCATACACAAAAATAAACTCAAAATGGTTTAAAGATTTAATTATAAGACATCATGACATAAAACTAAAAGAGAATATAGGCAAAAATATTCTTTGACATAAATCATAACAACGTTTTCTTAGATAAGTTTCCGAAGGCAAAAGAAATAAAAGCAAAATAAACAAATGGGACCTAATGAAACTTATAAGCTTTTGCAAGAAAACCATAAACAAAATAAAAAGACAACTTACAGACTGGGAGAAAAACATTTGAAAAAGAATGTGACCAACAAGGGTTTAATTTCTAAAATATATAGACAGCTCATACAACTCAATATCAAAAAATATAAACTAATCAAAAAATATACAGAAGGCCTAAACAGACATTTTTCTAAAGAAAACATACAGATGGTCAACAGGCACATGCAAAGATGCTCAACATTGCTAATTATTAGAGAAAAACAAATCAGAACTATAATGAGAGAAAAAAAAACCTACAGTGAGGTATCACTTCACACCAGTCAGAATGGCCATTATCAAAAAGTCTGCAAATTATATAATACATGCTGAAGAGGGTGTGAAAAAAAGGGAACCCACCTATACTGTTGGTGGGAATTTAAATTGGTACAGCCACTATGCAGAACAGTATGGAGGTTCCTTAAAAAACTAAAAATATGAACAGCAATTCCACTCCCGGATATATATGTGGAAAAGATGAAAGCTCTAATTTGAAAAGAAACATACTAGCACTTGTGTTTCATTTGTAGACAAAGACTTATATAGACAGGTGCAAAAATAAATCCTCTTTTGCAACCCAGTACTCATTGTTCTGTATGAGATTTGTTACAGATAAGAAGCATCATGATACACAAAACAGATATAATGGGTGTCTATTGGTGAATGTAAAGATTTTTTCCAGGGCTATAGAGCTGATACTTTGCTCTCATATATTAAGGTTTTAAATTATTAGCTGTATTGATCTAGTTGTTAGTTTTAATGTTGACATAAAACAAGAAAAGAAAAGAAACATGCATGCCAGTGTCCAAAGCAGCATTATCTAGAATAACCAAGACATGGAAAAAACCCAGGTGTTCATCAACAGATGAATGGATAAAGAAAATGTGATAACATAAAATGTAATATTAGCCATAAGAGAGAATGAAATAATGCCATTTTCAGCAACATACATGGAGCTAGAGATTTTCATACTAACTGAAGTAAAAGAGAAATAGTATATTACTTTTATCTGGAAGCTAATAAAAAATAATACAAATCAACATTTTATAAAACAGACTCACAGACCGATAACAAAATTGTGGTTATCAAAGGAAAAGGTTGTGTGGGGAAGGATAAATTAGGAGTATGAGATTAACAGATATATACTACCATATATGAAATAGATAAGCAACAAAGATTTACTATATAGCACAGGGAGCTATATTGAATATCTTGTACTAACATGGAAGAGAATTTCAAAATATATGTATAACCAAATCACTCTGCTGTACACCTGGACCTAACACAATTCTGTAAATCTACTACAATACCAAAAAAAATGTATATTTATTATACAAGTCCAAGATGTAATAAGCAAGGAAAGGAAGTTGCAGAACTAAATGTATACAGTAAGATTCATTTTTAGTTAATACCTATTTGTTCCACATTGTTTGGATGTGTAATATTTGAATTTTATCAATGACATTTGTTACTTTTATAATAAAAATGTCAATATAAATGAGATTCTCGTACTTTTCAAAAGTCAGGGCCTCCTGATGAACTTGCACCTTATGGGATCTTCAGAATCTCAGCTTTGTAAAGCCTATAAATCATTTTCTTCATTTAGAGGTGATCAGACTTAAAGTAACTAATTAAGCAAAACTGGCAAAAGGCTTGTAAGCCAGATGCCAGGGTTTTCACTTACACTGGGATATTCAAAGACTTGTTTTTGTAAACTCAAAAGCAGTGCTATGCCTTGTTTGGCCAGATTCTAACTAAGGCTTATGACATTTTGTGATTGTGTGAGGAAAATCAGAGGGTGAAGCACTTGCTGCAAATAACATTCATTTATTCTAAAGAGAGATCTGTCTTCACTGACATTTAGGCTACGGAGAGGTGCTGCTGAAGCAAATTTGATAGATAGCAGGTTAAAAAAAAAAAAGGCAGAAAATGTTTTAAGGGTAAAAGAACAACCATCTCAAATGTCTGTGCTAATGTATAGGAAAACTGGAAAAGAAAGCTACAAACAGATATGCCTGAATAGGCTTAAGAAATCAAACTCCTAAGAAAACTACTTCAAAGAAGCCCTTTGAATTTTATAGTCTGGTTGAAAGTGTTCACTTGCTTTCTAGTTTTTTACAGAAAAGTATAACAAACTGATACCTTGTCAGAGTTTGTTATTGTATTATTTAAATTACTACTTAGATTAATTTGTACAGATTTATAAATCTTTTTATCCCAGAATGTGATGATATACAGTATTTGTGATTATTGCTATTAAAATTAGTCATCTTTCTCATTATGTCAAGAACATGATCCTTTTAGGTTGTTGTTTCTAGCATGAAATAATTCCGATTTGACCTACTGTATCCTTTCCAGGAACATAAAACACCTTGCATGTAAGGACCTCTTCGGTGTAAGAGGATCTTTCATTTATCTAGGAATGATGCTGGAGAACCCATGAATGAGCACAGTGGAGAATCTGATAATAGATACCTAGTCCACCTTTAGCTTTTCACTTGTTTGCTACACTGCAAAGCAATGGAAAGAGAATTTGGTAGGCTCAATATCCTGGAGATATTGACATGACTCAGAGTAGTAATGGATTCCAGTATACTACTTGATTCTTCTGCCTGAGCAGTGCATGCTATAAAACCAGCTAATTAATCCACTTCTATTCCGAAACTGTAGGTTTGTATTGCTGTGACAGAGCTGAAGATCATGCTTGCCAAAGTGCCTGCAAGAGAATTCTGATGTCTAAGAAAACAGAAATGGAGATTGTCGACGGCCTCATCGAGGGTTGTAAGACCCAGCCTTTGCCTCAGGATCCACTTTGGCAGTGTTTTCTTGAAAGCTCACAGTCTGTTCACCCTGGAGTCACTCTGCATCCTCCTCCCTCTACAGGCCTTGATGGTGCTAAACTGCATTGTTGTTCTAAAGCAAACACTTCAACATGTAGGTCAGTATCTCATTTTCCTTTATTAAAACCAGTAGAAAATAGCATTTTAATTAATGAATTTAAGGAAATGTGTGTTATATTCTTGCACTGTGTAAAGAGTTCAGAAGATATAAAATCCCTCATTCTTTCATCCAGCAGGTGTTTATTGAGCATCATGTATATATAGAACACTGTTTTTGTACATTGAGCTAAAAGCACTGTGTTTTGGAGTGAGAGGAATAGCATTGGCAGGGCATTAAATATTTAAAGATGATGCAATATGAATTCTACCCTCGAGGTTATCATCAAGTTAAACTATTATCCTCAAGTTAAACTATTCTTTTGTTAAACTATGAAACTTTGAACTTAATCAACTCTTTGTGTATATTGGTGAGTAACCTGAGTTGACACTTGTATCCAGAGTTAGACAGCAGTGTATTGGCATTTATTTAGGTGATACACTTAGGGATAAAAAACTAACAATACTATTTGTGTAGGCTTGAGGAAACACAATCTAGAGACAAGAAAAAATGGAGATAAAGTAATGGTAGAACACAGATGAAACAGAAGTTTGCTTTATTAGAGATATTTTGGGTGAAAATGTACCACATGTTACTATAATATCCTGAAATAAATATGACATAACAAACAGTGAAGTAGTCTTTTGCCGGGGGTAGGGGGTGATGGGGGGGTGGGGGCCGCGGGGAGGGGGCCTGGTGTTTGTTTTGGCCGCACCAAAACAGCTTGAGAGATCTTCGTTCCTGAGCATAGATCGAACCCAGGCCCCCTCCAGTGAAAGCATGGAGTCCTAAACACTGGACCAACAGGAAATTCCTCTGGGTTTCCTAAACTGGATAGACTTTACCAAAAAATTGTGCCTAGAATAGCTCATTAAACTTTACCAAAGATATGAAAAACTTGGAAAACATCCAAAGAAAATTAACAGAAGGGCTAAAAGAGAAGTTAAGTTGGTCCTACAATTGGAAATTGGGTTACTGATAGGAATTATAAATGTATATATTTGGGAAGGATCCTGAATAATTCTTTGAGTATCTACTAAAGAGTTGTGCCCTGTAGTCAACTGGAGATTGGAATGGCTGTGTCATCCAAGAAGAATTTTGGTAAGAAACACTATATCTCTTATCTTGATGTAAGGTTTTATGGTTTACTGAATGCTTTCACTTTCATCTTGTTCATCTTCATGAAATCTGACAAGGCCGGTATCATCTTATGACTGATGTCAATTTGTGTAATTCTTGTTTATATATAGAAAACTAACTTGAGATATTAAACAAGGTCCAAGGTCATACAGAAAGTAAGGACTAGAGAAAGTACTGATTTTCCAGATCAAGGTGCCTGTGGGATCTTGGTACCTCAAGGTACCTCAGCTTTCTCATCCCCATGATGTGTAAGCTCCACTGAGAGTAGGGACTTTGTTTCTTTTAGCCAGTGCCTTGAACAGGGCCTCACATAAAATAGGCATGCAATAAATGTTGGTAAAATGAATGAGCAAACTTATAAAAGTAAAGACACCCTCCTCATAGAGGTAATTATGAGAGTCAAAATGTGACAGAGGTGGAGAATTTTTACTTGTGACTTTGCACATTCTGGTAGTATTAAAATTTTATATTACATATTACTTTTTTATACTTTTATTACATCAATGTTAAAAATTAACGAGTATAAAATGTGAAATCACTTTGGAAATGATCCTGATTTTGTTTCAGCTATATATATATGCACCGAAGTTGCTTTATAATCAGTGGTACTGAAATAAGAATACATGCACACTACAATAATATATATATATAGTATATATTGCTATATATAATAGTTTATAGCAGCTTTGAATTCTTAAAACCTTTATATATAGGCTGTCTTGGTATATCTTAAGGACTATAAGTTGCTTGGGATACTTTTTCAGGGAGAAGCTAGTGAGCTTAAGTCTATAATGCTTCTTAAAAGGAGTCTGAGGATCAAGTTACATTTTTGCTGCATGTGACGAACATAAATATAGTGGACTATGTCTTGGTAGAAGCAGAATCATGTGCTTTACATTTGCTGCTGCTGCAAAGTAGCTTCAGTCGTGTCCAACTTTTTGCAACCCTATGATCCATAGCCTGCCAGGCTCCTCTGTCCACGGGATTCTCCAGGCAAGAATACTGGAGTGGGTTGCCACGCCCTCCTCCAGGGGATCTTCCTGACCCAGGAATCAAACCTGCATCTCTTATGTCTCCTGCATTTGCAGGCAGTTCTTTAAAGGTAAAAGAGAGATCAGAAATATAGAGGGGAATACTTGTGCCAAGAATAAGGATGTACAAATACTATGATTAAACATTAAATTGAACACCAAGCTTTCTAGCAACCATGGCAAAGAAAAGAGATCTATAATAAAAGAAAGCTAACTTTTTCATGTAAAAGATTACTTTTGGGGGCTCTAAATTCTAGAAGATAGGTCTTAGTCTTTTGATCTTTGTATGTTTTTTTCATTTATGTTCTAAGGCACAGTTCATAGAGTTTAAGTTTTATGCAAATCAAATATTCATTTGGCTGATCTGTATGTTTCTGTATTTGTGCTTTTGTTTCAGAGAATTGTGTACTAAACTTTATAGCATGAGCTGGGGCAATACACAGAGTTGGCAAGAGTTTGATCGCTTTTGTGAATATAATCCAGTGGAAGTGTCCATGTTGACCTGTTTAGCAGATGTCCGAGAACCTTGCCAGTTAGGCTGTAGAAACCTTACTTACTGCACTAATTTTAACAACAGGTAAGAGCAAATTACTATACATGGAATGGAAGTATTTTGTCATTAATTGTCTTATTTTTAAATAAGTGAAAAAAGATCATTTTAGCAGGAACTCTGCTAAAATGTTCCTTAGCAGGAGTTCCTTAAGAACTCTGATTTTGTTCCTGCTAAGTTAAAAGGAAGTAGTATATCTTTATCATTTCATCTTTAAAGGCTATATTCTATCTAGTAAATCACCACTGGGAAAGGAAGCGCTATAACAAAGCCACTTCTAATTTAAAGATGCTTCAAACTTCTAGAATGCAGAGTCCCTCTGCCTTCAATCTCCCATTCTTCCCCTCTCCCTTCATCTGCATCACCAGTGAAAAAATAATTCAGTGCAGAGTAAAGTAATGTGAACAATTTACTCATACAAATACCCTCTTATGACAACTTGCTGTGAAGGACCTTCAGATTGGTTGAAGTTCACACTCAGTGAGTCCCCTATGACATACAAAAGCTTTCTTTACGGGAGCAATTAAATAGGTGTTTTCCTGAGATATCCACTATGGTAAGAAAAATAAGAGCCAAGAACTGAAGTAATGGCTGAAGAAGGAATGAAGAAAACCAGGAAAGGGGCATCCAGAAGCATACAGAATGCTGTATTAGAGAAGCCAGAGAGGGAGAATTTCTAAAGAAAAGGGGGCTAGTTGATTTGTGAGGCGCAGCCCAGAGATCAGGAGGGCAAAAAGACAGAGAATCAATCAGTTGATCCAGAAGGAAGTTCATAGGATGTTTACCTCAAGCTAACACACCTTGAGGAGTTTACCTCAAGCTAGTTCTATCCTCTTAAAAGTATTCAGATTATTATTTCAAGAAAGAAAATTGAGATATCTTTACAGCTAATATTAGCCAATAAGGACCTGGCTTAGAGGTTGAGCAAATTTGAGATCTATCAAATGTTTAAAGTTGAATTTGGATATATTCCTAACTTATGGTAATGGTAGAGCAGTTTGTATCGGACTAACACTCCTGTCAATACCAATTATGGCTCTCATGGTGGGGTTGCTGAAGACCGCTGACCTTGTGGGATTAGCTGTATGTAAGACTCCACATGAGAGGCTAAAAATATTGTATACAAAGATTCTTGATGTTCTTGGACAGATCCCTAAAAAATGCAGCATACAGGAAGTATACAGAACAGATTACAGATGAGAAGCTGAGTATGGTTAAAGCGGAACCAGATGTTAAAAAACTAGGAGAGCAACTTCAGGGTGGCTAAGTAGAAGAGGTGATTCTTCAAGCTGAAAAGGAACTAAGCCTGACAAGAAAAACGGTTCAGTGGAAACCATGGGATCCTTTAGTGAAAGAGCCTCCTGCCAACCAATGGAAATGGCCAGTATAAACAGCCTTCAATGACTTGTGTGTTGATAGGAAACTGATATAATTAAATATTTTTATATTTTAAAAATACCAATTATTAGCCCTATACAAACTACAAAAACATAATTGTTTTGAAGGCCTTTGAGAGTGACCTAAAGCAGGAAGAACTACATCTCATGAAAGATAGAGACCACACTGAGTGAGGGCCAATTTTATCCAGTTTTTCCTTCATAGGCACTCTTAGTCCCCTGGCATGGCATATAGATTTCAAGCAAAAAGCAGCAGTATTGGACTGAGGAGTTAAGAGATCAGAGTTTGGGGCTGCCAGAGTAGCTGGATGTGGAAATAGAAAATCCCAGAAAGGAGGGAACTGCAAAAGGAGATGACATAAAATCTGCATACAAACTGCCCTTAAATCCTTGAATTTGACAGAGTCATAGGGTATAAGGTTAACATAAAAAAGCAAATTGTATTTCTGTTTATTAGCAAGAAACAATTAGAAAATAAAGTTTATTTTTAAAAAATCTATACAACTGCATAAAAAATATGAAATACTTAGAGATAAATTCAACAAAAGATGTACAAAAACTCTACGCTAGAAACCAGAAAACTTTGCAAAAAAAAATTAAAGACAGAAAATACATGGAGAGAAGTACTATGTTCATAGATTAGAACATTTTAATATTGTTAAGATGTTAATTCTCCTGAAACCAATCTGAACTCTAGTCAGTGCAACCTCAATCAAAATCCCAAATGACCTTTTAAAATAGAAAGTGGCAGTCTAATTCTAAAATTCATATGAAAATACAAAGAACCTAGAATACCTAAAACAGTATTTTTAAAGACTAAATTTGGAGACCTTACAGTACATGATTTCAAGACTTATTATAAAGCAATAGAAATTAAATCAGTATGATATTGGCATAAATTTAGACAAACAGATCAATGACAAAATAGAAAAGCAATAGTAGACCCACACTGTGCTGAAACTTGATTTTCAACAAAGCAAGGCAACTCAATGCAAAAGTAACAGCTTTTCGACAAATAATGGTGGGACGATTGAATATCTGTATGAAAATAGAAAAGAACCTTAACTTCTATCTCGCACCATAAACATTAATTCAAGATGGGTCATAGAAATAAAAATAAAAGCTTCTGGGAAAAAAAAATAGGAGAATCTCTAAACAACCATGATATAAACAAAGATTTTGTAGACAGGACACAATATACTAATTATAATAGAAAAAAAAATAATGAACTGGAGTTCAACAGTAAACATTTTTGTTGACTTAAAGGCACCATTTAAAATTTGAGAAGAGAGGCCACAGTCTGAGAAAAAATATTTCCTACATCACAAATGCACACATACACACACACAATCACACACAGATGCATTTGACAAAGGTGTTATATCCAGGATATATAGATAATTCCTATAATGGCATAGTAAAAGTCAAATTGAAAAATGGGCAAAAAAACTTCCAAGGACAAGTCATCAAAAAAGACATAAAAAAAAAAGACATCAAAACAAACACTTAGGATAGAAAAAGTTCATTACCATTAGTCATGCAAAAATGCAAATTAAAACCCCAATGAGATGCTCCCTCACACCAAATAGCTAAAAGCAGAAGACTGCCAAGCATGTGCATGAAATGGAATTTTCATAATTTGCTGCTGGGAGTATAAGATGTGTTTAAGCACTTTGGAAAGTTTTCTTGCAATTTCTTAAAAAGTTAAATCTGTACCCTAGCAATTTCATTCTGAAGCATTTATCCAAGACACATGAAAATATATGTTTCCCCAAAAGGCTTAGGTAGCAGCCTTATTCATAAGAACTCCAAAATGGGGAGCTGCTGCTGCTGTTGCTAAGTCACTTCAGTCGTGTCTGACTCTGTGCTACCCCGTAGACAACAGCCCACCAGGCTCCCCTGTCTGGGGGATTCTCCAGGCAAGAACACTGGAGTGGGTTGCCATTTCCTTCTCCAATGGGAAGCGGGGGTGGATAAATAAAACATCCATCAAGAAGAGAATGAAAGAACATACTGTGGTATTTAAACAATAGAATAGCTAGTACCTAGCAGGAGAGAAAAAAAGCCAAACTACTGATAAACCCCAAAACACAGATGAATCTTACGTTGAGTGAAAGAAGCCCAACCCAAAACACATCCACGTGTATGAGTTCAAGAATAGAAAAAAGTAATCATTAAGGGTTAAGATCAGAAAGTCCTTGCCTCTGGCAGAAAGGGAAATCGTCTGGAAGAATGTATAAGGAAACTTTATGGAGTGATAGAAATGTTCTATATTTTATTTGGGGGTTTGATTATATAGATGAATATAATTTTCAAAACTTACTGAACTGAACTTTTAAGATCTTCACATTATATTGTATGTGAATTATACACCAATAATGTAGTATCTCAAATAAATTTTTAAAGTTAAAAAAATTTGTTCATCGAAAGACACCATTGAGAAAATGAAAAGGCAAACCACAAGCTGACAGAAAATATTTGTAATACATATATCTGACAAAGAACTTAATGTCCGGAATATATAAAGAATTCTTACAACTCAATAGTAAAAAGACAACTTAAAAAAAAGTCAAAAGGCTGGAAAGATGCTTCACAAATGAAGATATCAAAATGGTCAATAAGTGCATGAAAAGGTGCTCAGTGCAATTAGTCATCAGCAAAATGCAAATTAAAACCAGTGATATACCACTACACACAATTGAGTGACTAACTACAAAGACTGACAAGCATGTAAATCAGCTAGAATTTTCATACTTGGCTGGTGAGAGCAGAAGATGATATAACTACTTCGGGAAACAGTTTGACAGTTTCTTAGAAAGTTATAACCCAACAGTGCCATTCATAGCCAGGGAAAAGAGACATGAAAACTAGAAGCAACCTTAATGTCTCTAAACCAGTGAATGAATGAATAAACCAGCATTTCTCAAAGTGTGTTCTGTTTTCCTAAAACCCCATGAGATTAAAACTATTTTTATAATAATACCAAGACATTATTTGCCTTTTTCACTCACAAGAGTGAATAGTGAAGTTTTCCAGCTGCTTTAAGGCGTGATACAGCAACAGATTGAATGCAGGGGCACATATGAAAGTGCAGCTGTCTTCTTAGAGCCAGACATTAAAAAGAGATTTTCAAAACTGTGCAACAGACCTACCCTTCTCTTCCTTTTGTTAACGTGAAATGGATTTATCATTTTAAATGGATTAATAAGTACTTTAAAAATCTCTCAGTTTTGATTTATAATATGATAATGGGGTATTGGTATATATAGTCTACATAAACAAAAGCTTTTTGAGAACTCTGTAGTTTCAAAAGTGTAAATGGGTCCTGAGATCAAAAAGTTTGGGAACCACTGGGATAAACAAATTATGATACATTTATTAATAAAATACGACTGAACAATAAAAAGAATAAGCAATTTATATGCACAACATGAGTACATCTCAAGATGCTTTAGCTCAAGACACTAGACCCAGAAGACTACATACAGTATGATTCCACTTGAGAATTAATCTCTGGTGATCTGAATATGAATGGTGGTGGCCTCTGGGGTGCAGTAGCAGGGATGGGCATTGACTAGATGGGGACACAAGGGAACTTTTTAACAGGATAGAAATGCTGCTCATTGATTTGGATATGCCCATATGAATGTATATGTTTGTCAAATTGAACTAACCATAAGATCTATAAATTTTATTTTTATAAATTATACCTCAGTTTTTAAAACTTGAACTTATTTATTTTATGAGATGAAAGAAATAGTATGGTCTGAGATGATAGTCTACAGTATTTTGAAGTTTTTAAGTGCCTCACAAAAATCTGTATTTTAAAGAAAAATTTCAATCAGAGTCTTAGGGCTGATGTCTACTTTGAATCTTCATACATTCAAAGCTGACATTCTTTGATGGGTTGTATACACTTTCTTCTTTAAAAAATATATATTTTCCTGATACACTGGCATGTCAAGGTTTTACACGTAGCTTCTTTCTAGAAAATAATTGCCTCTTGATTCCTTCTGGCCTTTTTTCTCTTCAGGCCAACAGAACTTTTCAGGAGTTGCAATGCTCAGTCAGATCAAGGAGCCATGAATGACATGAAGCTGTGGGAAAAAGGAAGCATAAAGATGCCATTTATCAGCATACCTGTTCTTGACATTAAAAAGTGCCAACCAGAAATGTGGAAAGCAATAGCTTGTTCATTGCAGATTAAGCCTTGTCATAGTAAATCACGGGGCAGTATTATTTGCAAGTAAGTTTCTTTCATCATAATGACTCTCCAGTTTTGGTTTGGACCCTCTATGATCTCTACCCACAGCCTATCTCTAGAGTCATCACCTCCACATGTCAAATGTTCTCCCACTTTTCCTTCTTTGCCGAAAATACTCTTCCTCCTACCCTGTATCTGTACTCGCCCACTGCCTGTCCTTCTTCAGTTCAGTTCAGTTCAGTCGCTCAGTCGTGTCCGACTCTTTGCGACCCCATGAATCACAGCATGCCAGGCCTCCCTGTCCATCACCAACTCCCGGAGTTCACCCAAATTCATGTCCATTGAGTCAGTGATGCCATCCAGCCATCTCATCCTCTGTTGTCCCCTTCTCCTCCTGCCCCCAATCCCTCCCAGCATCAGAGTCTTTTCCAATGAGTCAACTCTTCGCATGAGGTGGCCAAAGTACTGGAGTTTCAGCTTTAGCATCATTCTTTCCAAAGAAATCCCATGGCTGATCTCCTTCAGAATGGACTGGTTGGATCTCCTTGCAGTCCAAGGGACTCTCAAGAGTCTTCTCCAACACCACAGTTCAAAAGCATCAATTCTTCGGCACTCAGCTTTCTTCACAGTCCAACTCTCACATCCATACATGACCACTGGTAAAACCATAGCCTTGACTGAACGGACCTTTGTTGGCAAAGTAATATCTCTGCTCTTTAAAGTGCAGGTCGGTCATAACTTTCCTTCCAAGGAGTAAGCGTCTTTTAATTTCATGGCTGCAGTCACCATCTGCAGTGATTTTGGAGCCCCAAAAAATAAAGTCTGACACTGTTTCCACTGTTTCCCCATCTATTTCCCATGAAGTGATGGGACCAGATGCCATGATCTTAGTTTTCTGAATGTTGAGCTTTAAGCCAACTATTTCACTCTCCTCTTTCACTTTCATCAAGAGGCTCCTTAGTTCCTCTTCACTTTCTGCCATAAGGGTGGTGTCATCTGCATATCTGAGGTTATTGATATTTCTCCCGGCAATCTTGATTCCAGCTTGTACTTCTTCCAGCCCAGCGTTTCTCATGATGTACTCTGCACATAAGTTAAATAAGCAGGGTGACAATGTACAGCTTTGACGTACTCCTTTTCCTATTTGGAACCAGTCTGCTGTTCCATGTCCAGTTCTAACTGTTGCTTCCGGACCTGCATATAGGTTTCTCAAGAGACAGGTTAGGTGGTCTGGGATTCCCACCTCTTTCAGAATTTTCCACAGTTTATTGTGATCCACACAGTCAAAGGCTTTGGCATAGTCAATAAAGCAGAAATAGATGCTTTTCTGGAACTCTCTTGCTTTTTCCATGATCCAGCGGATGTTGGCAATTTGATCTCTGGTTCCTCTGCCTTTTCTAAAACCAGCTTGAACATCAGGAAGTTCACGGTTCACATATTGCTGAAGCCTGGCTTGGAGAATTTTGAGCATTACTTTACTAGCGTGTGAGATGAGTGCAATTGTGCGGTAGTTTGAGCATTCTTTGGCATTGCCTTTCTTTGGGATTGGAATGAAAACTGACCTTTTCCAGTTCTGTAGCCACTGTTGAGTTTTCCAAATTTGCTGGCATATTGAGTGCAGCACTTTCACAGCATCATCTTCCAGGATTTGAAATAGCTCAACTGGAATTCCATCACCTCCACTAGCTTTGTTCATAGTGATGCTTTCTAAGGCCCACTTGACTTCACATTCCAGGATGTCTGGCTCTAGGTGAGTGTTCACACCCTCGTGATTATCTGGGTCGCGAAGATCTTTTTTGTACAGTTCTCCTGTGTATTTTTGCCGCCTCTTCTTAATGTCTTCTGCTTCTGTTAGGTCCATACCATTTCTGTCCTTTATTGAGCCCATCTTTGCATGAAATGTTCCCTTGGTATCTCTAATTTTCTTGAAGAGATCTCTAGTCTTTCCCATTTTGTTTTCCTCTATTTCTTTGCATTGATCGCTGAAGAAGGTTTTCTTATCTCTCCTTGCTATTCTTTGGAACTCTGCATTCAAATGGGAATATCTTTACTTTTCTCCTTTTCACTTCTCTTCTTTTCACAGCTATTTGTAAGGCCTCCTCAGACAGCCATTTGGCTTTTTTGCATTTCTTTTCCATGGGGATGGTCTTGATCCCTGTCTCCTGTACAGTGTCATGAACCTCAGTCCATAGTTCATCAGGTACTCTGTCTGTCAGATCTAGTCCTTTAAATGTATTTCTCACTTCCACTGTATAATCATAAGGGATTTGATTTAGGTTATACCTGAATGGTCTAGTGGTTTTACCCACTTTCTTCAATTAAGTCTGAATTTGGCAATAAGGAGTTCATGATCTGAGCCACGGTCAGCTCCTGGTCTTGTTTTTGCTGACTGTATAGAGCTTCTCCATCTTTGGCTGCAAAGAATATAATCAATCTGATCTCGGTGTTGACTATCTGGTGATGTCCATGTGTAGAGTCTTCTCTTGTGTTGTTGGAAGAGGGTGTTTGCTATGACCAGTGCGTTCTCTTGTCAAAACTCTATTAGCCTTTGCCCTGCTTCATTCCATATTCCAAGGCCAAATTTGCCCGTTACTCCAGGTGTTTCTTGACTTCCTACTTTTGCATTCCAGTCCCCTATAATGAAAAGGACATCTTTTTTGGGTGTTAGTTCTAAAAGGTCTTCTAGGTCTTCATAGAACCGTTCAACTTCAGCTTCTTCAGCGTTACTGGTTGGGGCATAGGCTTGGATCACCGTGATATTGAATGGTTTGCCTTGGAAACAAACAGATCATTCTGTCGTTTTTGAGATTGCATCCAAGTACTGCATTTCAGACTCTTTTGTTGACCATGATGCTACTCCATTTCTTCTAAGGGATTCTTGCCCACAATAGTAGATATAATGGTCATCTGAGTTAAATTCACCCATTCCAGTCCGTTTTATTTTGCTGATTCCTAGAATGTTGACTGTCTGTCTTAGCCCCTCTTAAATTCCAGTCATTGCTATGGAATCTTCCCAGATTTCTCCAGCTGATAGTAGTTTATCCAAACTACAAATTTCTGTAGACTTTCATTTGTACTTTTCTCATGGAACTTAGTTCAAGAAACAGTGAGTATCTTCAATGCACTATTCTATTCGTTTACTTTAATTTGTGTATTTGTCTTATATCCTGTTAGCTTTGCTCTTCTTGAGGATAAACACTCTTCTTTGAACCTCTTTTTTTCTTATATTTTCTCTCTTCTTTTTCTTCTCTTCAGGAATGAGCATAATCCTAAAGTGCAATAGATATTCCAGAAATGTTTGATGAGTGAAAGACTTAGTAAATATAGTCAATAGGGTCTGTTCCTAATAAGCATTTCTGAATGGTTTACTTATTAAGATCTATTATAGGATAAAGTTTAAGGACCTATTGTACAGCACAGGGAACTATAGTCAATATTTTGAAATAATCTATAAGGTAGAAGAATCTGAAAAAGAGTATATATATATATATATATAACTAAACCAGTTTGTTGTACATCTGAAATGAGCACAGCATTATAAATTAACTATACTTCAATTAAAAAACTAAATTAAAAAAATTTAAGTAAATAGGAAGACATAAAAAAGGGGGATCTGGATAAAATAAAGATGAAACTTTATAGAGGGGTCAAATTTCTATTGAAGACAGAAAATTTTAAAGTAGTGGATTTCCCAGTTGTTATAGGCCAAACACTTTAATGTTGATATAAACAGATATTTAAAAAGAGAAAGGCAGGAAGGGAGTGAGGGAAGAAGAAAGGAAGAAGCAAGCATGCATGGGCCCTGAGAGAAAGGAATATGATTTCACAAAGGGCACATCAGACTAGCCTAGGTTAATTTCCTTTCAATGACAGTGGAAAACCACATTGATAGTAGTGGCAGTAGGTATGAGTGTAAAATTTGAGCAAGGCTTTTGATCTCAGGTCAGAGAAAGTTAGGGCTGCTTTGATAGTGCAATATATTACTTACTCTTCAACCTAAGGTCTGCTGTCACTCCTGTTCTTTTATCATACTCAGTGGCACCCCACTCCAGTATTCTTGCCTGGAAAATCCCATGGACGGAAGAGCCTGGTGGGCTGCAGTCCATGGGATCACGAAAAGTCGGACACAACTGAGCAACTTCACTTTCACTTTTCACTTTCATGCATTGGAGAAGGAAATGGCAACCCACTCCAGTGTTCTTGCCTGGAGAATCCTAGGGACAGGGGAGCCTTGTGTTCTGCCATCTATGGGGTCGCACAGAGTCAGACACGACTGAAGTGACTTAGCAGCAGCAACAAAGTGTGAAACATTGTTGAGTTGTAAAAACTCACTTTCTGAAAAGCTTCTGAAACAGAATTGATATTGGCTAGTCAACCTGGGGAGTGAGGAGGTTCCTCAAATCCTAAATTTGTGTGTATTTTCCTTTTCAAGATCAGATTGTGTAGAGATTCTCAAGAAATGTGGGGACCAGAACAAATTCCCTGAAGACCACACAGCTGAAAGTATTTGTGAGCTTCTGTCACCCACAGATGACCTGGAGAATTGCATACCTTTGGATACATACCTCAGTGAGTCCTTTTTTTTTTTTTAATTTAAAGGCTTCTCCCTTCTATCTCTGCCCTTGATGTTTGCTTTGCATGAGCATCTATCTGTTGAGAACATGTGGTTTAATGATAATATCTCATCTGTAGACTCTTATCTTATTTGCTTGCCCTTTTCAGCCCAGGAAAGAATTGTCATCTTAAAATATGTACACAGAAGCAACTATCATTAGCAGTCTGAGTGGGCAGTGAACTGTTGTCAATCAGGAATTCTTAGTGATGAGTCATGTGTCCGAGTTCTCAGATAACCAGCTCTTTATCATTGCTGTCTCCTTGCCATGATTTGATCAAGTAGAATTTCCCCTAGGGAGTTTTTAGCTTCTTGTCATCTAAATATCAGTGGAAACTGAGCCAGGCGTTGGCTTGGACTTAACCACCAAATAGGGAGTAAGGAATGATGGTCTGGGTTAGTACATGAAAATGGAGTTTTTCTCTGTACCAAATACTCCTACCAAGAGCTAGAAGAATAAGTTTGTATCTCCTTGATGGATTCTGGAGCTAAGAGGGGTCGCAAAGAGTCGGACACGACTGAGCGACTTCTCTTCACTAAGGGGCATTAATGCTGTGAGCTGGCTCAAACTAGCTTTATTTTCCTGTGTTAAGATAGGATTAAGTTCAACTGCAAATAATAGAACAGATGGAAGCAAAAGAAAGCCCAGAAAGCCCAGCAGGAGGTGACTGTGTGGTGGAAACCAGGGAATAAAATTCATAGACACTATATAGTCAAGGGGCTTTCCTGGTGGCTCAGTAAAAAATCTGCCTGCAGTGCTGGAGACCTGGGTTTGATCCCTGGGTTGGGAAGATCCCCTGGAGAAGGGCCGGCAACCCACTCCAGTATTCTTGCCTGGAGAATCCCTGTGGGCTGGTGGGCTATAAGTCCATGGGGTCGCAGAGAGTCAGACATGACTGAGAGACTAAGTACATATAGTTAAGAGAAGTGTTTAGGCTACCACTAAGTTCTGACTCTACAGTCCTCTAAAGGCCAGTTTCAGTCTCATTGGGCTTCCCTGGTGGCTCAGACGGTAAAGCGTCTGCCTGCAATGCAGGAGACCCAGGTTCGATTCCTGGGTCGGGAAGATCCCCTGGAGAAGGAAATGGCAATCCACTCCAGCACTCTTGCCTGGAAAATCTAATGGACGGAGGAACCTGATAGGCAACAGTCCATGGGGTCGCAAAGAGTCGGACACGACTGAGCGACTTCTCTTCACTAAGGGGCATTAGTGCTGTGAGCTGGCTCAAACTAGCTTTATTTTCCTGTGTTAAGATAGGATTAAGTTCAACTGCAAATAATAGAACAGATGGAAGCAAAAGAAAGCCCAGAAGTAAATAGTCTAGGGCTGTTACAGTGGAATCCAGGTTCCCCTTTCTTTCTCCACCATTCTTAGTGCTTGGCTTCCATCATCAAGGTTACTTCATGTACTTTACCATCACAACATGAGTATTTTAATTCTAGCTACTTCATGTAAGGGAAAACCACCCCTCATTGTATGGGCAGCTGGGAAAGATTTTTTATCTGTGGGCCCATTGCCAACCTGGTAGTAAGTAAAAAGAAAAGAGTGGGTACTATATTTGCAGCTCACAATATCCACTATATTTTAATCAAGACAAACAGACTGTGTCCCTTAACCTTAGTGACAAGTGTAGGAAAAAAGAGAGCATTAGACTGACTAGAATCATAGGCCTCTCTGATTTTAAGCAGATGACTTCTGTGAGCCTCAGCTTCCCTATTTATAAAATGATTGGGCTGGATGAGATAAATTCTATAAGCCCTATTCTCTATTAGCCTTAGAGTCTAAGTCTGGCCTAAAATCAAGTAAGCAAAATGAATGTATGCCATTAGAGTAGTCGAATACATGTGCAGACAGAGACTATTTTCAGTGGGAGGAAACTTAAAGAAATGCTTTTGTTTACGTTTCAATACTCTTTTAAAATGTCACACAGAGTTTGCCCTCCATATCCACAGGTTCTGCATTTGCAAATTGAAAATATTCAGGAAAAAAAACCTCCAAAAAGCAAAATTTGAATGTTGTATACCTGGCAACTATTTACATAGCATTTACATTTTATTTATAACTATTTACGAAGAATCTATGCTTTTGAACTGTGGTGTTGGAGAAGACTGTTGAGAGTCCCTTGGACTGCAAGGAGATCCAACCAGTCCATTCTGAAGGAGATCAGCCCTGGGATTTCTTTGGAAGGAATGATGCTAAAGCTGAAACTCCAGTACTTTGGCCACCTCATGCGAAGAGTTGACTCATTGGAAAAGACTCTGATGCTGGGAGGGACTGGGGGCAGGAGGAGAAGGGGATGACAGAGGATGAGCTGTCTGGATGGCATCACTGACTCGATGGACGTGAGTCTCAGTGAACTCCGGGAGTTGGTGATGGACAGGGAGGCCTGACGTGCTGCGATTCATGGGGTCACAAAGAGTCGGACACAACTGAGCGACTGAACTGAACTGAACTGACGTAGTATTTACATTGTATTAGGTATTATAAATAATCTGGAGATGATTTAAACTACACAGGAGAGTGTGCTTAGGTTATATGCAAATACTACACCATTTTATATAAAGGACTTGAGCAATCTCAGAATTTGATATCCATGGGAGTGTTGGAATCAACCCCCAACAGATACTGAGGGATGACTGTATATTAAGTGAGATTTTTCCTTGGTCATTATTTAATAAGTTAACCAATATGATCATGGTATAGGGTCCATCTTACCATAATAAATTATTATTATTTATGGTGAATGTACTCTTGCCTGGAAAATCCCATGGACGGAGGGGCCTGGAAGGCTGCAGTCCATGGGGTCGCTAGGAGTCGGACATGACTGAGCGACTTCACTTTATTTTTTCACTTTCATGCATTGGAGAAGGAAATGGCAACCCACTCCAGTGTTCTTGCCTGGAGAATCCCAGGGACAGGGGAGCCTGGTGGGCTGCCGTCTATGGGGTCTCACAGAGTCGGACATGACTGAAGCGACTTAGCAGCAGCAGCAGCATGGTAAATGTGCTAAATTATCCCTTTTAGACATAAGCATCTATTTGACCACCTTATTCAAAATATGTTACATTCCATCCCTTTATACTGCTTATTGTTATCTGACTTTTTACTTACATTCATACTCACATGCTCAGAGTCTATATATTGTCTATTTCCTGACCAAAATGTAAATTCTATAGAGATTTGCCTTTTTTATTCACTTCTGTATCTCCAGAACCTAGGACCTTGCCAGGCATTATCTTCAGTTCAGTTGCTCAGTAGTGTCCGACTCTTTGCGACCCCATGAATCGCAGCACACCAGGCCTACTTGTCCATCACCAACTCCCGGAGTTCACTCAGTCTCAGGTCCATCGAGTCAGTGATGCCATCCAGACAGCTCATCCTCTGTCATCCCCTTCTCCTCCTGCCCCCAGTCCCTCCCAGCATCAGAGTCTTTTCCAATGAGTCAACTCTTCGCATGAGGTGGCCAAAGTACTGGAGTTTCAGCTTTAGCATCATTCCTTCCAAAGAAATCCCAGGGCTGATCTCCTTCAGAATGGACTGGTTGGATCTCCTTGCAGTCCAAGGGACTCTCAACAGTCTTCTCCAACACCACAGTTCAAAAGCATCAATTCTTCAGCGCTTAGCTTTCTTCACAGTCCAACTCTCACATCCATACCTGGAAAAACCATAGCCTTGACTAGACGGACCTTTGTTGGCAAAGTAATGTCTCTGCTTTTGAATATGCTATCTAGGTTGGTCATAACTTTCCTTCCAAGGAGTAAGCGTCTTTTAATTTCATGGCTGCAGTCACCATCTGCAGAGATTTTGGAGCCCCAAAAAATAAAGTCTGACACTGTTTCCACTGTTTCCCCATCTGTTTCCCATGAAGTGATGGGACCAGATGCCATGATCATCGTTTTCTGAATGTTGAGCTTTAAGCCAACTTTTTCACTGGCTTTTCCACTTTCACTTTCATCAAGAGACTTTTTAGTTCTTCTTCACTTTCTGCCATAAGGGTGGTGTCATCTGCATATCTGAGGCTATTGATATTTCTCCCGGCAATCTTGATTCCAGCTTGTACTTCTTCCAGCCCAGCGTTTCTCATGATGTACTCTGCACATAAGTTAAATAAGCAGGGTGACAATGTACAGTCTTGACGTACTCCTTTTCTTATTTGGAATCAGTCTGCTGTTCCATGTCCAGTTCTAACTGTTGCTTCCTGACCTGCATACAAATTTCTCAAGAGGCAGGTCAGGTGGTCTGGGATTCCCATCTCTTTCAGAATTTTCCACAGTTTATTGTGATCCACACAGTCAAAGGCTTTGGCATAGTCAATAAAGCAGAAATAGATGCTTTTCTGGAACTCTCTTGCTTTTTCCATGATCCAGCGGATGTTGGCAATTTGATCTCTGGTTCCTCTGCCTTTTCTAAAACCAGCTTGAACATCAGGAAGTTCACGGTTCACATATTGCTGAAGCCTGGCTTGGAGAATTTTGAGCATTACTTTACTAGCGTGTGAGATGAGTGCAATTGTGCGGTAGTTTGAGCATTCTTTGGCATTGCCTTTCTTTGGGATTGGAATGAAAACTGACCTTTTCCAGTCCTGTGGCCACTGTTGAGTTTTCCAAATTTGCTGGCATATTGAGTGCAGCACTTTCACAGCATCATCTTCCAGGATTTGAAATAGCTCAACTGGAATTCCATCACCTCCACTAGCTTTCTTCATAGTGATGCTTTCTAAGGCCCACTTGACTTCACATTCCAGGATGTCTGGCTCTAGGTGAGTGATCACACCCTCTTGATTATCTGGGTCGTGAAGATCTTTTTTGTACAGTTCTCCTGTGTATTTTTGCCGCCTCTTCTTAATGTCTTCTGCTTCTGTTAGGTCCCTACCTTTTCTGTCCTTAATCGAGCCCATCTTTGCATGAAATATTCCCTTGGTATCTCTAATTTTCTTGAAGAGATCTCTAGTCTTTCCCATTCTATTGTTTTCCTCTATTTCTTTGCACTGATCACTGAGGAAGGCTTTCTTATCTCTTCTTGCTATTCTTTGGAACTCTGCATTCAGATGTTTATATCTTTCCTTTTCTCCTTTGCTTTTCACTTCTCTTCTTTTCACAGCTATTTGTAAGGCCTCCTCAGACAGCCATTTGGCTTTTTTGCATTTCTTTTCCATGGGGATGGTCTTGATCCCTGTCTCCTGTACAATGTCATGAACCTCCGTCCATAGTTCATCAGGCACTCTATCCATCAGATCTAGTCCCTTAAATCTATTTCTCATTTCCACTGTATAATCATGAGGGATTTGATTTAGGTCATACCTGAATGGTCTAGTGGTTTCCCCTACTTTCTTCAATTTAAGTCTGAATTTGGCAATAAGGAGTTCATGATCTGAGCCACAGTCAGCTCCTGGTCTTGTTTTTGCTGACTGTATAAAGCTTCTCCATCTTTGGCTGCAAAGAATATAATCAATCTGATCTCGGTGTTGACCATCTGGTGATGTCCATGTGTAGAGTCTTCTCTTGTGTTGTTGGAAGAGGGTGTTTGCTATGACCAGTGCGTTCTCTTGGCAAAACTCTATTAGCCTTTGCCCTGCTTCATTCCATATTCCAAGGCCAAATTTGCCCATTACTCCAGGTATCTCTTGACTTCCTACTTTTGCATTCCAGTCCCCTATAATGAAAAGGACATCTTTTTTGGGTGTTAGTTCTAAAAGGTCTTGTAGGTCTTCATAGAACCGTTCAACTCAGCTTCTTCAGCGTTACTGGTTGGGGCATAGGCTTGGATCACCGTGATATTGAATGGTTTGCCTTGGAAACAAACAGAGATCATTCTGTCGTTTTTGAGATTGCATCCAAGTACTGCATTTCGGACTCTTTTGTTGACCATGATGGCTACTCCATTTCTTCTAAGGGATTCCTGCCCACAGTAGTAGATATAATGGTCATCTGAGTTAAATTGACCCATTCCAGTCCATTTTAGTTTGCTGATTTCTAGAATGTCAATGTTCACTCTTGCCATCTCCTGTTTGACCACTTCCAATTTGCCTTGATTCATGGGCATTATCTTAGGCACCCAATAAATAAACAAATGAATGTTTGTTTATGCTAAATGCACAGTTGATCAGGAAATCTATTTCAATAACTCACTTGAATCATACCTCATGTTGTTGTTCAGTCCCTCAGTCATGTCCAGTCCTTTGCCACCCCATGGACTGCAGCACGCCAGGCTTCCCTGTACTTCACTCTCTCTCAGAGTTTGCTTAAACTCATGTTTATTGAGTTGATGATGCCAACCAACCATCTCATCCTCTGCCACCCCCTTCTGCTCCTGCCCTCAATCTTCCCAGCATCAGGGTCTTTTCTGTTGAGTCAGCTCTTCACATCAGATGACCAAAGCATTGGAGCTTCAGCTTCAGCATCAGTCCTTCCAATGAATATTCAGGGTTGATTTCCTTTAGGATTGACTGATTGGATTCCCTTGTTGATCAAGGGACCCTCACGAGTCTCGTCCAGCACCACAGTTTGAAAGCATCAATTCTTTGGTGCTCAGCCTTTTTTATGGTCCAACTGTCACATCAATACATGACTACTAGAAAAACCATAGCTTTGACTATACAAACCTCATGAGCTGTCCATTTGTTTCAGATGTCATTAATTCAGACAATTTACAGACCTCTTCTACTCTTTTGAGTGTTTAAACTGATCTGTTCTTGTATTTTCAGGGCCAAGTTCTTTAGGTAACATTGTAGAAGAGGTGACTCATCCTTGTAACCCAAACCCTTGCCCTGCTAATGAGCTCTGTGAGGTAAACCGGAAAGGGTGTCCATCTGGTGATCCCTGCCTTCCATACTCTTGTGTTCAGGGTAAGAAGTGGGGTGGGGTGTGGGATGGGCAAGGGTATGTGCTGCTGTTGTTTCTTTATAGTAGTTATCTTTGGAATAAGATTATTTTCTAAATTATGTTTTTCAAATAAACATATATTCTTTATGTAAGCAGAGGAAGACAAAAAAATAATTTTCAGTAGTCATTTAGATTGTAAACTTATTTCACTTTCAAAACCAGATTCTCATAATGAGTCATAAGGTTCTTGACAACCAAAGGAAAAAAGAACCTTGGGCTAGTTTTTAAACATGGGAAGTAAAAAGGAAAAAAAATATTAAATAAGCATATCTCAAAGGGCCACTTATAATATTTGTATAATACTACATAAGCTATAGCATCATAATAAATCTTGTTAAAATTGAAAATAAACGGGTTTTCCCTAAGTCCAATCAAGTAGTCACTTTTCTTTGAATTTAAGATGTGTCTTTATTCCATCACTAAAAGTTTTCTGACCAGATTATTCTAAAATTACTCTCAGTTGCCATGTTACATTTAAAAAAAATCTGTGATTTTAAAATATATTTGATAAGCCTTAAAAAATTTTAAGAACTACTTATCTTACAGCATTTTTGTAAGAACTGTTTCTAACTTTGGGGTATGTGTCCTTTAATCACCACCACTTCACAGACTGAACGTGGAATTTTTGTTTGTTTGTGGCCAGTTGAACCAAAGCAATTCCCTATTTTAGTGAAAGTTCTATTACATAATCTTTAGTGGCCACACAATATCTATAAAACTTATGTGAAGTGTATCTGATATCAGAAGACAATATCAGGGAACAGTACCAGCTCTCTCAGCTCATTTTTGTCCCTACAGGCTGCAAATTGGGAGAAGCATCTGATTTTATTGTCCGTCAAGGGACACTGATCCAGGTGCCATCATCTGCAGGGGAAGTTGGTTGTTATAAAATTTGCTCATGTGGGCAAAGTGGACTCTTAGAAAACTGTATAGAGATGCACTGTATAGACCTTCAGAAGTCTTGTATTGTTGGAGGAAAAAGAAAAAGTGAGTCTTGAACTGTTTTTGTTTTTTGTTTTGTTTTGTTTTTAACACAAGATTAGTTGTATTAACTTGGTAGGGAGAACATTGGATGGGTTCTCACCAGAGAGTAAAAGTCTAAAAATCAGATATTCTAGGGAAGTATTTTTCAAACTCTATGGAACACAAGGACTTCTAAGGAACCCTCTTAGAAGCCTCATCAAGAAGGGACTACTAACAGCTGATAGTAACTAACACTTACTGAACTCTTTACTGTGTGCTAATGCTGTGCTAAGTCTTGGCCTGTGTTATCTCATTAAATCCTCCCCCTTGTTTGATATGGGTACTAGTAAGGAAGCTGATGCTTAGAGAGGTCACCCAGCTAGTAAATGACCAAAGCAGAATTCAGTCCTAGGCCTATTTGACAACAAAGCCCTTGCTCTCCATAGGCAAGGACACAGATCTGGTCCTTCATACCCCTTTCTCAACAGTCTGTCTCTGCTTTGCCCCTTTCCCATAAGTAAAACCCAGAGGTTGACATCATGGAAACCAAAGGGATGGGAACCACACTGTTGGTTAGGGGATGGGAGAGAGCACATTAAGAGTACCTCCCCGTTTGATCACCTTCTCTAAAAGTCTGAGGATCTTGCTTTCTCATTGCTTCCTTAAACCATCTTTTGCTTATAGCCCTTAGTAACTCTTCATATTAATATGCTATATAAGTCACTTCAGTCGTGTCCGACTCTGTGCGACCCCATATATGGCAGCCCACCAGGCTCCCCTGTCCCTGGGATTCTCCAGGCAAAAACACTGGAGTGGGTTGCCATTTCCTTCTCCAGTGCATGAAAGTGAAAAGTGAGAGTGAAGTCACTCAGTTGTGTCCAACTCTTAGCGACCCCATGGATTGCAGCCTAACAGGCTCCTCCGTCCATGGGATTTTCCAAGCAAGAGTATTGGAGTGGGGTGCCATTGCCTTCTCCGTTCATATCAATATATAACCTCAAAAACTGTGAAAAAAAAAAACCACTTTTGAGAATGTGCTCCCCACCCCACCTGCTCATTCTGCTACCTCTACATCCATCCCCCTACCCATCAACTAGAGTAGCTCAGCTTTTATATGCCTCTTGTTTTACTCTTCTGTGTGATATCTTACTTTAAGAAGAGTACTTTTGACTAAAAAGAGCTTGCAAATTTCTGCTTAGACCAGCATTTAGGTATTCATTGCTTAGTCCATATTCTAATTAGCTAAAATGTAACATAGGTACCTTGAATCACAGAAAACATCGGAAGATAAACTCATTCTTTCCATAAACTTTCACTGAGTAAATACCTTTTCTGTACAAAAGAACCTGGGATGAGGAATTGAAGTCATGCTTTACATGATAAGATAGGAGAGAATTTGGAGCAGTCTAGTGAGATGAGCATATTAGGAGTTTGGAGGGGATATGGTGGGAAGTCAATATGAAAATACCAGTATTACAAGTTTAATTCCCTAGTTTATATATTCAGAAGTCATCTTCCAAAAATTTCTATTTTAAAACTTTTTTAACTATGTAATTTTAAATTTGTGATTTATTTATAAATTCATGACACAGATTAGCATTTTATTTCTCTTTCTCTCAGGTCATGGAACTTCCTTTAATGTCGACTGCAATATCTGTTCTTGTTTTGCTGGCAATTTGGTGTGTTCTACCCGCCTGTGTCTCAGTGAGCACAGCTCAGAAGATGACCGTCGTACCTTCACAGGTAACCGTGGTCATCCAGCAGCTTTCCTCATCCTCTGCACCCATTCTCCCTTGAAGGCAGCATCTCATTAACTGCAAATGTGCACAGTAAAGTAAATACATAACCTGAGAGCAAGGTACTTTGCTCTCTGGATCGCTTTCTCCTCTATTAATTGAAGGCATTAAAGTAAGTGGTTTCTTAAGGTCCTTTTGGAATTCCATAAGTCAAAAAGAACAGGGCCAGTGATTGGTATAGTTTTTGTTACATGGAGTTTTTCTACCTGCTGAAATACCCATTTACCCCTACCATTATAGTCCAAAGTTTCCATGTATTTTGTAAATTTGTTTCTGTGTTTGTTTTCTTTAACCATGTTCTTCCTTGTCCTACCTTGGCTTGCTGGATTCATATAGGCAGGGACCCCTATAAACAAAGCTACTGGAAGAAAAAGTAAAGAATATTTCTCCCAATCTAGATATAAAATCTAGAACTTAGATATGTCAAGTCTGGGAGTTTTCTGGAATGTTGAAGGGTGATAACAATAGCAAGACAAAGACAGAGGTTGTAAACACCTTACATAGATTCCTTCCATTCATATCTCCTTAGGGAGGGGGGAAAACAGGAAAGTAACTTGGGAAATTATTGTAATTTTGAAACTTAATTTTTATGAACAGTCAATCAAGAATATTACTTTCTTGACTTTCCTAGGCTTTATGCTGCTGGTATTATGCTCACATCAGCCACAGTAAGTGACAAGGTTAGTGAGATGAGATGCTCTTTTCTTGAGAAGAAACTCCAGTTGTCAACAGCAACAGCATAGTTGCCAGTATTCGCTGGTATCTACTTTTTTCCCAAATCTGGTTCTGGGCAAAGAGGAGTTAGGTAGTTGCCCTTAAACCATTTCTTGCCATTGCAGCAGCAGCTTGACTCTGAGTTGGTATTACAGAACAGAATAGGGTTTACCAACCTTGTATCTCCAGCACATTGGAAATAAAAGGGAGATCAGAAACAAGACGTGAACGCAGACTGATGGGGAAGTAGAGGCAGGACCAGCTCCATCCCATCCTCTATCCACCCTAATGAGTACCAGGGTTTGCTACTTTATTGTCTTGTTGTTGTTGTCCTTTATTTTTATCCTTTATCTGCTGTGCTCTGATGAGGACAATTCATTCTGCCTAGAGAAACAGAAAAATGATGTGGGATGAGAAATGAGCTAAAGATTTACAAGGAAGACTTTTACTTATTTACTTACATCACAATGTTTTTAGAAGTTGAAGTTTACAACTAGCAGGACCCTTTTTCCCTGTAGTGTGTAGCCCTTCATGTCCTGGGATAAGTTACATTAATGACTATTTAATGGGATTTCCCTGGTAGTCCAGTGGTTAGGACTCCACACTTTCACTGTCAAGGGCCTGGGTTCTATCCCTGGTCAAGGAACTAAAATGCCATAAGGCATGTGGCACAGACAAAAAAAAAGAGTATTTAGCTAGTAGACTCTAAGGAGATTTTACTGGCCACAAAGTATACACATCTGGGTGACTCAGATAGGGCCACAGTCTACACAGGACTCAGAAGGAGATGTTCATAAAAATTCTTAAGTTTTAAGTTACAATAACTTCCCAAGTTACTAACTTCTTGTTCTTCCTCCTCCCTAAGGAGGTGGAAAGAACCTATGTGAGGCATTTACGACCTTCATTCTTTGTCTTGTTTTTTGGTATTATCCTTGAACATTCTGGAAATCCCCTAAACCAGAATCAAACATCTAAATTCCAGATTCTATATATCAAATTGGGAGAAACATTCTTTATCTTTTAGTTTGCAAGGATATCTACCCCTGGGATCAAGATCTGGAAACCCTCAGTTAGCGGGCAATAAATGGAACAAAGGAAAGTCATTGTGCAGACAAATGGCTTTTCAGAACCTTGCCACCTTTAAAAACACTGAGATGGGAGGATATGCCCCCTTCCATACAGCTCCCCATCCTCCCCCCACCCCCCTGACCTAATGTTAAATTCTGTTTTAACCTGAGACCTCTGGCTGCTTGTCAGTGGTTTACCTTAATTAGGAAACAGAGGAAGGGGCCATACAAGAGCAGTTGCTGAGGTGCTGTCCCCCTCCAGGTCTGCCCTGCAACTGTGCAGATCAGTTTGTCCCCGTTTGTGGGCAGAATGGACGCACTTACCCCAGCGCCTGCATTGCTCGCTGTGTGGGCCTCCAGGACCATCAGTTTGAGTTTGGATCATGCATCTCAAAGGATCCATGTGCTCCTAATCCCTGCCCAAAAAACCAAAGGTAAGTCAAATGCCTCCTTGTCTTTTTCAACTGAAGGTCACCACTTATTCTATACCAGACAGTAAAAATACAAAGATGAATTAAGATGCTCTCTCCCCTGAGAAGTTAGAGTCTCGAGGGAAAGATCCAGGTAAAGCTGCTTGGTAATATGCTGTGATTGGGGGCCCAGAGGTCAAGCAGTTGACACAGCCTGGAGGAACCTGGGAAAGCCTCTAGAGCATGTGGTAGTTAGCTGGGAAAACGAGGAGACTGCCAGCAAGGTTTACGGTAGAGGAGAAGTGGTGTTCATGAAGGCAGAGAGAGTAACCAGAGCAAATATCTTGGCTGCTAATGAGAGAGCATGGTGTATGCCGGAAGCTAGACCAGTTCTGTAAGACAGAAACAAAGTGTGAGGCAAGGAGAAGCGGCAGCTAAGACAAGAGAAATGGATGCATTCTTATTATTAGTTACTGATGCCTGGTAGTAATAGAAAATAGTCTACTTAAAACCTGCCTCCACTGTACGGATCGAACATGAGAAATCTCTGGAAGTGCACTTTCAGTATTTTATGAAGATATGTGTTTAGGGACTCCTCTCTCTGTGGTTTCCTCAGGAGCTCAGAGTGCAGTTGACATCACCTTAATGATGGATTTCTGCTTGTGGTCGCAGGTGAAGGGTACTGCTGATTCTCTTAGGTTTCAAGCTTCTGGAATTGAAGTTTTCACTGACTGCCTCAGAGAGCTGAGTAAGACACGTCCCAGCACCACAGTCCTTGCCTTTTGAAGGTTTTGTGGAGAATAAGCAATTGCTTCTCCATCCTGAAAACCTTGGTGCAGTATGAAGGGAGAGAAGGAAAATTTTCTCTTGTGTTAAATTTATTTTAACAAATTTAAATTATCTTTTACCAAAGAGAATTGGTCCCTGTCTAACAAAGTTTACATCATGAAAACTAAGCCCAAAGGGTTGTTCTGCAAAGAAGATAGGGTGTTATGCATAAGAAAACATGATAAAGAAATAAGTCAAAAGGATAATATAGTTGTGTCGGGACATAGAATTGAGAGTTGTTTTGGTATCTGTTTATCTGTTTGCTTCCTTCTGTTTGGTAACCTTTCTGAATAAGATTGACTTGCTTTTATAATAAAACCACAAATCTCAAAAATGGGAAGGCCTGGCTGGGTATAATACAAAATCAATATAAAAGAACAGTTTGAAAAATACAACTACATGAAAATGAAGTTTTTCTGCATGGTAACAAATGACAAACTAAGAGAAATCTTAAGAGAAAGGGATTTCAGTACAATCTCTGATAATATAAAGAACCCCTACAAATCAATATGAAAAAGATGAACAACTTAATATATTAATAAAAATAGGCAAAGATCTATAACCAGTGGAAAATGGACCAAGGATATAAACATAGGAAAAGAAATATAAATGCTTCTTAAACACTTAAAAAGATGCTTTTATTACTTGGGGGGAGCAACTCTAGCTACTGTATACAAACCCCCAAATATCAGTAGTTCTACACAGTGGAAGTTCAAATACAGTCCATTTGGGTGGTCAGCAGGTGGCTTTCCACATGTGATTCAGAAACAGGATCTTTCCATCTAGCAACTCAGCCAGCTCCTACAGCCTCTAGTCCTCCTCTGTCAGGCAAATAAGAGAAGGGACATGATGGAGGTTGCTCCTGAAAAGCTTTTATAGGTCAAGTTAAAATTCATCTCTACTTCTAGCCACATTCCATAAGTTCTAGAATAAGTCTAGAACTTACTCATTTGGCCAACACTTCCAGGGAGGCTGGGAAATATAATCTAGATGTATGCCCAGGAAGAAATTAAATGAATTTGATGAATGAGCTTTAGCCAATCTACTACAATGCTTAACCTCTCTCATATTAAGAGAAATATAAATTAAAACTACAGTTGTGTGCCATTTTCCATCTACCAGATTGGTAAAGATAAAAAAGTTTGATAACAAAACACAGAGAAATAGGCACTCCCATACAAGAGAGGATTGGGGCAAAGATTGGTACCTCCTCTATGGAGGGCAGTTTGGCCAAGTATATCAAAATTTTAAGTGCACATGCTCTTTGAATCAGCATGTATAAATGCTTGTTCTTATATAAAATCTCTCTGGAAGAATAAATAAGAAGTTGGTAATAAGATTACCTCCAGGGAAGGTGGCTGGGATACAAAGAATAGGCAGGAGACTTACTTTTCATTACATACAATTTTGTCTTTTCATTTTCTCCATGGGCTTCTATTATCTGTTCAAAAAATAGTTGTTTAAAAAATAGAAATTTGAAAATAAATGAAGCTCTATGCATTCATCAGGTATCTCCTGTTGTACTGATCTTTCTAAACACTAAGACACAGTAGTCAACAAGACCAAGTCCCTGCCCTGATAGTGTTTATTGTAATTTGTTGCCCCCTCCCTGATTCTCAGCCTTTCCTGTTGATCCTCTTATTTCTGTGTATTCAAATTAGTAATGTTTTTCCTTCCAAAGTTACCAAATTTCTTGTGATATTCTTTGTCCTCATTCCTTCATGTTAATAGATAGTGAAGTTCTAAATAGTCTTCTTTTTCATTTCTCTTCAAATGTCTTAAATTTCTATAAAATTGTAACTTAATGCATTCCAATTTCTTTCATCTAGTTTTCTTGAGATAGACTTGACATGTGGCCCTGTATAAGTTTAAGGTGTACAGCACAATGATTTGATTTACATGCATCATGAAATAACTACCATAGTAAGTTTAGTGAACATCTATCATCTTGAAGAAATTGAAAAAAAATTTCTTCTTGTTGCTAAGAGCTCTTGGGATTTAGTCTCTTAATAACTTCCATATATAACTCTCAGCAGTGTTAATTATATTTATCATGTTATACATTACATCACTATGTTATAACTAGAAGTTTGTTATCTTTTGACTCAGTTCAGTTCAGTTCAGTCACTCAGTCATGTCCGACTCTTTGCCACCCCATGGACTGCCAACACGCCAGGCTTCCCTGTCCGTTCGTCACCAACTCCCAGAGCTTGCTCAAACTCATGTCCATTGAGTCGGTGATGCCATGCAACCATCTCATCCTCTGTCGTCCCCTTCTCCTCCTGTCTTAAATCTTTCCCTACATCAGGGTCTTTTCCAATGAGTCATTTCATCACATCAGTTATTTCAATGAATATTAAGGACTGATTTCCTTTAGGATTGACTGGTTGGATCTCCTTGCAGTCCAAGGGACTCTCAAGAGTCTCCTCCAACACCACAGTTCAAAAGCATCAATTCTTCAGCACTTAGCTTTCTTTATGGTCCAAATTCCACATCCCATACATGACTACTGGAAAAACCATAGCTTTGATTAGATGGACTTTTGTTGGCAAAGTAATATCTCTGTTTAATATGCTGTGGTTGGTCATAGCTTTTCTTCCAAGGAGCAAGCATCTTTTAATTTCATGGCTGCAGTCACCATCTGCAGTGATTTTGGAGCCAAAAAAATAAAGTCTCTCACTGTTTCCATTGTTTCCCCATCTATTTGCCATGAAGTGATGGGGCCAGTTGCCATGATCTTTGTTTTTTGAATGTTGAGTTTTAAGCCAACTTTTTCCACTCCTCTTTCACTTTTGTCAAGAGGCTCTTTAGTTCCTCTTTACTTTCTTCCCTAAGGGTGATTTCATCTGTATATCCAAGGTTATTAGTATTTCTCCCTGCAGTCTTGATTCCAGATTGTGCTTCATCCAGTCCGGCATTTCACATGATGTACTCTGCATTTAAGTTAAATACGCAGGGTGACAATATACAGCCTTGACGTATTCCTTTCCCAATTTGGAACCAGTCTGATGTTTCATGTCTGGTTCTGACTACCTTCATCTAAGTCTCCCTCCCCTGACCTTTTGCCTCTGGCAACCACATATCTGATCTTTTCCTATGAGTTTGTCTGTTTTAAAGTATAATTGACCTACAACTCTGTGTTAGTTCCTGGTATAAACATAGTGATTCAGTATTTCTATACATTTTGAAGTAAGTTTAGTTACTATCTTTCATCATATAAAGATATTACATAATTATCAACTCTGTTCTCCATACTGTACATTTCATACCTATGATTCATTTATTGTGCAACTGGAATTTTGTACCTCTTGGTCTTCCACACCAATTTCTGTCCTCTCCCCACTTTCCTCCCCTCTGGCAATCACCTGTTTGTTCTCTGTACCTACACATAGATACAGATACACATAGATACAGTCCTTTACTATGTTTGTTCATTTGTTTCATTTTTTACAGTCCAAATATAACTGAAATCTGTCTTTCTCTTTCTGTCTTATTTCATGTTAGCATAGCGCTCTCTAGGTCCATCCATGTTGTAACAAGATTTCATTCTTTTCTATAACTGAGTAATATTCCATCCTGTGTGTTCAAATGGGTGGCATACATCACATGCACACAGAAGGGTTTCCTTTTCTCCACCTCTTCATCAAGACTTATTTGTTGTCTTTTAGATAATAGTCATTCTGACAGGTATGAGGTGATATCTCATTGTGATTCTGATTTGCATTTCCCTGGTTACTAAGGATGTTGAGCATCTTTTCCTGTGCCTTTTAGCCATCTGTATGTCTTCTTTGGGAAAATGTCTCTTCACATCCTCTGCTCATTGTTTGATTGGGTTGTTTAGGGTTAGGGTTTTTTTTTGTTTATTTGTTTGCTTGTTTGTTTTGATATTGAGTTCTTTGAGTTCTTTGCATATTTAGAATATTAACCCCTTATCACATATATCTTTTGCAAATATATTCGCCCATTCAGTAGGCAGCCTTTTCATTTTGTTGATGGTTTTCTCTGCTGTGCAAAAGCTTTACGTTTGTTTATATTTGCTCTTGTTTCCCTTGCCTGAGGAGACATACCTAAAAAATATTACTAAGACTAATGTCAGGGAGCATACTGCCTGTGTTTTCTTCTAGAAGTTTTATGGTTTCAGGTTTTACATTTAAGTCATCAATCCATTTTGAATTTATATTTGTGTATGGTGTGAGATGATGCTAAAGGTGAAACTCCAGTACTTTGGCCACCTCATGTGAAGAGTTGACTCATTGGAAAAGACTCTGATGCTGGGAGGGATTGGGGGCAGGAGGACAAGGGGACGACAGAGGATGAGATGGTTGGATGGCATCACCGACTCAATGGACATGAGTTTGGGTGAACTCCGGGAGTTGGTGAAGGACAGGGAGGCCTGATGTGCTGCGATTCATGGGGTTGCAAAGAGTCAGACATGACTGAGTGACTGAACTGAACTGAACTGAACTGATGGGGTGAGAAAGTGGTCCAGTTTGGTTCTTTTACATGTAGTTGTCCAGTTTTCCCAACACAATTTATTGAGCAGACTATCTCTTACCTATTGTATATTCTTGCCTCCTTTGTCATAGATTATTTGCCCATATAAATGTGGGTTTATTTCTGGACTCTCTGTTTTGTTCATTGATCTATGTGTCTGTTTTTGTGCTAGTACCATATGGTTTGATGGCTATAGCTATGTAGTATAGTCTAAAATCAGGGAGGGCTCTGTTCTTTCTCAAGATTGTTTTGGCTATTCAGGAACTTTTGTGTTTCCATACAAATTTTATAATTATTTGTTCCAGTTCTATGAAAAATGCTATTTGTATTTGATAGGGAGTGCATTGGATCTATAGACTACCTTGGGTAACTGTCATTTTTAACAATAGTTCTTCTAATCCATGAGCATAGTATATCCTTCCACCTGTTTGTATTGTCTTCAGTTTATTTTATCAGTGTCTTATAGTTTTCCTTAGTTATTTGTGCTTGTAAATTTATAGTGTCTTATAAACTATCAGTGTCTTATAATTTTCCTTAGTTATTTGTGCTTGTAAATTGGATTGTTTTCTTAATTTGTCTTTACATACATCCTGATTTTAAATCTCATCAGAAAAGGTAGCCATAGGTGGTAGTAGTGATGGTGGTGGTAATTTCGTGTAAAAAGAAGTAATTTCCTTTGAAATTATGTGATGTTAGCTAATATATTCTTCTCCTTTTATGTTATAGGTAAATATTTGTGTATCCTATTATTTTATTTTTTTTATCCTATTATTTTAAATACCCAGTAAAAGTTAAACATTTTCTTAGGTCTTGTCTTCTTATAGAAAATTATAAATACCCTTTATAGAAATGAGAGAGGCAAAATAGTCTAAAAAAGAAAAGAACCATCCTCCCTAACCCCTCTGAAGTTCAGAGATTGAGAACGAAGCCAGATCCAGGTATTACTAGGAAAACCCAGCTTCATGGTATGGCATTCTCTCAGTGATTCACAACCAGCCAGCATCAGGTCCTCAGCCTTATAAACACAGAAGCCTGAAATTTTCAGTGCATGCTGTGAAGTGTTCTCTTAAGATAGACTCATATTAGCCAAGCTGATAATTAAGTCCCTGAAAAATGCCTCATTTATTATTGATAAGAACGCCTCCAGCATTGGACCCTGACCTGTCTGGTGGTCTCGTATCATGCCTCTTCCACCCTGAGCACCCTTCGCTTCTGCCCTCAGGGCCCCCTGCCCTCTCCCCCAGCACCACAGGGTCTGGGGCATCACACGCTTGCTCTGCTACTCCCTCTGACTGGCAGGCCTTCATCCTCCAGGCTCCACCTCCTCCATGCGCTTTCTCCAGGCTCCCCAGTCAGAATGACTCATTCTCATGAGCATTTGGCATGTGGTTTTCTGCCTGAGGGCCTGCTTTACATGCATGCTCGACTCCCCAGTCTCCATAAGCTCTCAGGCACAGGGACTGTTTCTGACTGCGCTCTTACTTTCTTGTCAGCCTCCTGTGCCCCACCACTGCCTGCCAGCCCCACTGTAGTCTCTTACAACATTGATTCATGGTGCTGCATTTGTGTTTTTCAGATGCATACCCAAACCACAAGTCTGCCTGACGACATTTGATAAATTTGGATGTAGCCAATATGCGTGTTTGCCAAGACAGCTCACCTGTGACCAGGTCCGAGATCCTGTTTGTGATACAAACCACATGGAGCACAGCAATCTCTGCACTTTGTACCAGAGAGGGAAAAGCCTCTTATACAAAGGCCCGTGCCAGGTACCACTGTTGGCCTGACAAGCCCAAGTACACTGAGCATCAAATCAGCTTATGATCTTTTACATGTAATCAGCAGTGAGACCCCCATTGAGGGTCTTCTGTGAATCCCATCAAATCTAAAGCACTCAGTGCTCTATCAAAAATGAACCATCCGAGGCTGGCTTTTCCTCCTAACACTGGAGGGCCCCCTTGCTCATGACCCTTTGCACCTCTAGTGTACAGAGCAAAAAGAGAGGCTTCTTGACACCAACCACTAGAAAAGAATTTAAAGCCTTGCACCCTTGGCATGAGTCAGCAGCATCTTCACTTCCCCTAGTTCTGTGGGCCCAGAACTGTTTCGTTAGAAAAAAACCGCACAAACAAAAATAATAAAAAAAAGAAAGAAAACAGCCCAGGAAGAATATGAGGGAAAACAACCAAGAAAAGAGTTTTTACCCCACTCTTTCCACTGAAGTTCCACCCAAGGTCCTGAAAACTTCTCTAAAACTTAATGTCTTTTTTTTTGGACATATTTTTTAGATTTATTTAGAATTTTATATTTACTTAGTATAATTTACAAAATTAGGCTTTGTCCTCTATAATTTTTTCTGTATTTATTTTTAATTGAAGGATAATTGCTTTACACTGTTGTATTGGTTTCTGCCATACATCGACATGAATCAGCCATGGGTATACATATGTCCTGTCTCTCTTGAACCTCCCTCTCACCTCCCACCCCTTCCCACCTAATATATATAATTTATTTTATCTTAAAACTTAATGTCTTACATCAGTTTACTTTAGTCTTTGGGGGTTGTGAAATTGGTATTCATGTCAAAAAATAACCTTGAGGACAACCCCACTGAGACCTTCCATACACACCAGTGATCTGTGTGCTGGGCCGTCTGCCTGGAGGAAGCCCAGCCTTGGACCAGCAATCCCTGCCCACAGCCGGCTGACACCTGACATGCTGGCTTCTCATTTCCTGGTTTTCACTGAAGGAAAGTCCCTTCAGCTCATCTCCCTGGGCTTGTTTCCCCTCAGAGCTTATGTTTTAAGTGCACTGATACCTTTACTCTGAATTCCCTCTTGTTGGTCCCTCTTGCTGGCTTCAGGTTTTCTCTTACATGTTCTTCATGGATGCAAAGTCCATCTGCTCTCCTCATCTCTCCTGTCTTCCCTCTCTATCCTATTGTTGTTCAGTCACTAAGTCGTGTCTGACTCTGCAACCCCATGAACCAGTGTGAAATGATAAGGCCTCTGAATTTGCATCAAGATTGGTCTTGTTCTCTTCTAACAGGCTCTTCTGGAATAATGGAAGTCGGGAGGAAGGAAGGCTTTTTATCTCATATCCATTCTCAGAGAATGATCACCCAGGTCCCTGAGAGGCTGAGAAAAGTAGTCTCTTCAAGTCAGTCTTGAGATGGTCCTGTTGCCCCTAACCCCACGCCCTGTTTAGAGTGTCCAAGAATTTATACTGTCTTTTCTCCTTCTTGAAAGTAGGGAGACCTATTCTTGGTTAGGAAAAGTGCCCCATAGAAATTTACAGCTAAGTATGCTTTCTTGCCCTCAGCCTTTTTGCAGGGCCCCGGAGCTTGTCTGTGGGCACAACGGGGAGACCTATAGCAGCGTGTGTGCTGCCTACTCGGACCGGGTAGCTGTCGATTACTATGGGCCCTGCCAGGCTGTCGGGGTCCTCTCCGAGTACAGTTCTGTGGCTGAGTGTGCTGCTGTGAAGTGTCCTTCACTCTCGGCGACTGAGTGCAAACCCATCATCCCACCCGGTAGGCTGGCAGTGCTGGGGATGGGGCAGGGGCGGGATTGGGCAGATTTACTTATCTGTCTTCAGAGAGTGAGTCACTAAAAATAAAGCTGACTTAAGTGTGTTTAAACTTCTCAGAAAGTCTTGACTCCACCTAATGCTGATTGGATGCATTTCTCTGGGCCGACCTTAAAAAGTAGTGGATCTATCTTAGACATCTAGTCTAGTTGTTTTAAAACAATATGGAAAACTTATTTCAGTCTTACCTCAAGCACCAATAGATAAACAGCAATATTTAACTGCTAGAATTATGGTTATTAGTTCAAAGGCATAATGTTTGCCTGTTATAAAGTTAATTAATAAAGAGTTGGACATTAATGAACAATTGAAGTATTTTTGATGAACACAAACATTTTAAATTGAGAAAAACAAGATAGTTGTTGCCTTAGACTGGCCTTAGCATCTAATTTAATTGTTTCGGTTGCATATAATCAAGAAGTCTTGTTTCAAACAGGCTATTATAAGCAGTAACAGTTTTCAAACAGCTTACCTTTCAGTTTCATACTCTTCAGTTAAGCAGAGGTAGCAGAAGAGGCTTTATCCCAAGTCTGCACAGAACAGATTACCTGGAGTCTAACAAGTTCATTCCTCTGTCCAGGAACTCAGCAAATGTTTCTTGAGCATCTACTATGTCCTAGACAAGTGTCTAGATGCTGGGGGCACAGCAGTGAGCTAACATAGCCTCCTTCCTCCTGGAGACCATGGTCTGACATGTTATTATTGTTTTTTTAACAGTTTAAATAACTTTTAAAATTCAGTTTGAATCAAACACCCATGGAATCTCTGAAACACTTGCTCCTGTGTTTTGCTGACAGGAAACACTTGCCTGGGATGACACAGTTCTGAGTAGGGCAGGGTCTAGGCCCCATGTCTCGGGAAAGGCCAGCTCTCCCTGTGCTGTATGAAGCCACAGCTGCCCCGCCTGAGAAGTGGTACAGGAGGAAAGCAGGAATGGAGGAAGGATTTTGGTAAATGTATAGATCATTAGACTCCAGGTTGATCAGGGAACATATCTGAAAGTGCAGTCATCAGGAAGGACTTCGGTAACTTTCCCAGCACAAAAAGAAGGGCTGGAAATTTCACCAACTATTTTGAATTTTCTTTATTTCTAATTCTGAACACAAACAGAATGGTTTCTGTTATACAGGTGCTTGTTGCCCATTATGTGCTGGAATGTTAAGAGTTTTGTTTGACAAAGAAAAACTGGATACTATTTCTAAGGTAAGTTGCTTTATGTGCCATGTACTATTGAAACCTTATTAATAAGCTTGTCAGTAATCATACAGACAGAATGTGTCATCCCTTTCATAGATGAAGAAACTAATTTGCACGGGAACATCTTGCCCAAGGCCGTACAGTAGCTCCCAACCAGGAGGCTTTGAGCTCAGGCCATCTGCCTCCCCGTCCTGTGTTCCTTCCCTGTACAGCCTGGCTGTGCAGTGACCTTACTCTGCAACCAGGTAGCCTGCACTTGCTTAAAAAAGGTCTCCTGCCAGCATAGTGAGCAGAGTGAGGGCTGGAGCCAGAGCCAGGCAGCCAGCAGCTGGTAGACTCCCAGATAGTTTCAAGGTTGCCCGCCCTCAGGTGGTCCCCATTCCTCTGGGGGTATATCCAGAATCGACCATCTTCCCATGATGGTTTTACCCCTTTTCCTTTTTTGTACCATTACTTTTGCTGCTCACTCTTGTGAAGATGAGATTGCAGAAGGGTAGCAACCAACACCTGCCACCACCTAAAAAAATTACACCCATTTCAATGAAAACAACTGTATTTTTACAGGAAGGCTTTAATTATTTCCCCATGGCGTCCAACTCAGAACTTTCCCTTAAAAAGTACTCCTGGTGAGAGTGTTTATGTCAGCCAGAAAACTCAGCAGTCAGAAAAAACCCTACTGGAATGGGTTCTGTGGATATTTAGAATTCATCCAGCAAGGCCCTGCCCCACACTTAGGATTAAAAGAGCCTTCTTGTTTTAAGCAAGGTAACAAGGCAGCTTAGGCAGTAGTAAGGAATTCTTTTTTCAGGTAATAGAATTGTTTTCTCTTTCTAGGTTACAAACAAAAAGCCAATCACAGTTCTGGAAATACTTCAGAAGATCCGCATGCATGTGTCTGTCCCACAGTGTGATGTGTTTGGGTACTTCAGCATTGAGTCAGAAATTGTGATCCTTATCATTCCTGTGGACCATTATCCAAAGGCTTTACAGGTGAGGTCAGCACGTGTCGTGCAGCCATCCTGTCATGCTGAATTGGGCGGGCGGAAGGGAGGAAAGCACGGCAGCTCTGAGGACAGAGCTGCTCCAGGGGAGTGGCTTCCAACAGAATGCAGGGGAGCGGGAGAGGGTGAGGTGCAGGTGCTGTGACTCAGAAGGTGCAGACATGAAAGGTGTCTGCTCATCTTCCAGATGAGGCGCTTGAGGCCCAGGGAGGGCAGGGACAGACACCAGCCACTCAGTGACAAGGCCAGGTGGACTCCAGTCTCCCAAGGGCTGTGCTTCTACTGGGGAGGAGGAGCCCACCAGAACTGATCTGATGGGCCCCGAGTTTTCTTCTTCATAATCTAGAGGTGAAACTCACTCAGGAGGCACAAATTTCAGCATCAACGTAGGGAGGTCCCAGTGACAGGAGTGAATACAGTGGTTTCTAAGCTGCCACAGTGAGGAAGCTCATTCTGTCTCAGCGCTCTCCTCTTCTCCTGATGTGTAGGTGGCCGTGGAGAAGCCAATCCCTGTGACTGTGTTTAAGCGTGAAAAGATAATGTCTAAACGTGAAGAAGGGGTGAACAGGATTGTGGGGAAAGAAAGGGCAGTGGCTTGTGTGGGTCATGGCTTTTTTTTTAATTTGATTTCCATTGATGCTGTTATTATTTGTGTAATAAATTAAGACTTTATTAGAATATTACTTTGCTAAAAAAAAAAAGGATAAAGAGAAGACGTATTCCGTGTGTTGGGATATATGTGGAATTTGTGTGACGACTTTTTCGTGGGTTCTGTGACTTATATTAAAAGGATCTGATTATCCTCTCCCAGATTGAGGCCTGCAATAAGGAAGCAGAGAAGATCGAATCTCTTATCAACTCTGACAGCCCCACTCTGGCGGCCCACGTCCCTCTGTCTGCCCTGGTCATCTCCCAGGTGCAGGTCTCCAGCAGCATGCCCTCAGCTGCCCCCAGGGCCCGGCCTCCCCATCACTCCTGCCTCTTCCTCCTCAGCCTGGGCCTCACCTTCCACAGGGTCTGGAGACACAACTGATGCCCATGAAAACTGCAAAATAGTCCTTGATCTAATTTTCTTACTTTGGAAAAAACATATAGGACTGCTGGTTTGTAGTTGAATAGTGACCAAGGTAAAGCACTTGTCATCTCTAACCTCTGTTCACCATACAGTATTTTTCTTAATTACCAGTATTAGTAAGGGTTTTGCCTTGTTTCTACAAGTGTTACAATATATTCTTCCAAATACTAAGGAAAAGAGGATGTTTCCTTCTGGTGGATCACTGACTGCCTTACAATTTACATTTTGCCCCCACCCAAAACAAATTATATATCATTGATAAATGAGATGATCACTTTTTAGAAAGACGGCTCACTTTAACTATGGACTTCGTATCACAGAAACTTCATTTCAGAGTTCTTTCAGTATTAGGGTGCCCCTAGTGCGTGTGTGTTTGTTTACAGATAATTCCCTACTCTGTCTAGAAGTGACGAGTCACAGTGAAGAGCCACTGTTATTAGAGTATGAGAAAAAGATAAGGCGTCTTTGGAATTCATATAAGTCATCAGGCAAATTTAATTTATAGAAATCTAATTCAGAATCCATTTAATGTGTTAAGTAAGCAAAAGCAGGCTAAGTAAATGGCACTCTCACATGATATATTGTACCTAAGTGATAGTCTCAGTGGTTCTTAAAGTGTGTCTGTGACTTCTGTGAAAGGGAGAAGTTATATTGCATCAAAGCATCTTGTATTATGCATTTTTTATATTAACAGATGAATATCTTTTGGTATCATCCAAGTTAAATGTTGAGTTTTTAAACATTAACCTTTAAACCAATTGCTGCTACTTATGTAATTGCCAAAAAGTGAAATAATTAGTAGTTCATGTAAATAATACATGATTTTTCTATTTTATTATGAAGAAGGTGAATAGCCATATTTGTAAAATGACAATCATGTGTGTTAACCCAGTACTTTCCGTTCATGAAGACACATTTGTTTTTTGTGATATGCACAATGTAGGTAAGTGTTCTGTTTTTCTTTTTTGATACAGATTTATAAAGAAGTGTGGTTTATATATTTAAAAGTGTCAATCTAAGTATTAAAATGTTTGCATGTTGTCTAAGAAATTGAATACTTTGAATGTGTTTCACAGTTTTAAATAAGCTATTCAGTGTAATACTTCTTGTTTATATGCACCTAAACTTAGAATTTACATGAAGTGTTTTTCTCAGTGTTATATATATGTACCCTCTGAAAGATATAGGGTTATGCTTATTATACCAAAATGTTGTTTAAAAGTGGGCACTTAAAGCTTTCAGAATTTCTCAGTGCTGATGTAGCATGTTTGTTGCAATTGCTATAAATCTCTTCAATGCAATATACTGGAAAGCTTTTCTATTTTAATAAAATAATTTTATATGATT